>NC_091465.1:67913984-68237663 GCF_027789765.1 Dendropsophus ebraccatus
TGTTTAGGGTAATCAGTACCACTATTACATATATTATATGCACAAAAAAAGAGAAAAAAAATCCCCACCAGGTATCTGGGGCTGCAGAGGATCGCTATTGGGATCTGTAGGTGCTTCCTCCTAGTGGTGGCTGCAGGAAGTCAGGATGTTAACGCTTACCTTCCTCATTACATGGCGGGTAACCAGCTGGGAAAGGGTGCTG
The DNA here is from genome assembly GCF_027789765.1 of Dendropsophus ebraccatus. NCBI lineage: Eukaryota > Metazoa > Chordata > Amphibia > Anura > Hylidae > Dendropsophus > Dendropsophus ebraccatus. The sequence goes on from NC_091465.1 coordinate 67,914,187, forward strand.
TATTTTATAGTCATCATAAGAATTTTCTCACTAAATTGAACGTTTCCTGATACCTGCTGCACTACATGTATTTCTTGCCAGGCTGGCTCCTCTCAAGGTGCTCCACAAAGTCTGTCTGTGGTGAACACCAATGAAGTGGCAAATCTCACAGCTAGCCCGGCAGTAATGAAAGTTGGAGGTAGGTTGTTTAAGACAAATATAAATCAACAAATATGTAATAGCTGATATAACACCCCGAACGTAAACAAAGCCAGTGCAGATGTACCTTAAATGGGGGTATTGCTCTGGGTGACGCTACAGCACAACAATATAAATACCTACAAAAAACATACCGTACCCAGAAATCATATAATCAAGAAGAAATTTTATTAATCATGATCAAAGATAAAATCCAATAAAATCATAGAATGAATCAGAACAGCTGATTGCAAAAAAACGCATGGGAAAAGTGCATGTGCTAAAGTGCCATAATGTAAAGAGTCTTACAGTAATGAAAGAATATATAGTAAATAGTTGGATATCTTTACACAGTAGCTTAATCTATTTATAAACACAGTAGGACTCTCAATACAATAGACAACATGTGTCACAAAGTTAATACCATGGAGTACACTACTGCTAAAGCATTACCTAAAGTGCTGGTTCACACTCTGCCCATACGATGGGTAATGCTTTAGCAGTAGTGTACTCCATGGTATTAACTTTGTGACACATGTTGTCTATTGTATTGAGAGTCCTACTGTGTTTATAAATAGATTAAACTACTGGGTAAAGATATCCAACTATTTATTTTTTTATTATTATTATTTATTTATAAAGCGCCCTTAGTTCCAGAGCGCTATACAATAGATAGGCAACAGGCAGGAACAATACAAGATCAGAAAACATTACATGAAGGCAAAAGACAGACTGGTTCATGGGGGTAGAGGACCCTGCCCGCGAGGGCTTACAATCTATGGGGCGGCTCCACGCTCCCTCCCTGCGCTGATTTGATTAGACAAGGACGTCCGGACGCTACGTTGGGTGGGCTGTGTGTGAGGCTGCCGCTGCTACCCACGGTGAGGAGGCTGCGGCGCCTGGGGTGTGGAGGCCGGTGGGGAGAGGTAGGATGCCGAAGGGGAGAAGGGGGGATGCCGGTGGGGAGAAGGAGGAGGCCGGTGGAGAGGAGACATGGGGGAGGCCACAGGGGGGAGGGGAATAGACACTTGGCCTGCTGGTTCCTTGGAGGGGTACTCCGGGCTGGGGGCCCCCAGCCTGTAGTACCCCTTTAATACAAAAGATATGTGTGCGTGGTGGGGGTCAGGCAGTGTGTGTGTGTGGTGGGGGTCAGGCAGTGTGTGTGTGTGGGGTGGGGGTCAGGCAGTGTGTGTGTGTGGGGTGGAGGTCAGGCAGTGTGTGTGTGTGTGTGTGGTGGGGGTCAGGCAGTGTGTGTTGGGGGTTAGTCTGTGTGTGTGTGGGGTGGGGGTCAGGTAGTGTGTGTGGTGGAGGTCAGGCAGTGTGTGTGTGTGTGTGTGTGTGTGTGTGTGTGTGTGTGTGTGTGTGGTGGGGGTCAGGCAGTGTGTGTGTGTGTCAGCTGAAAAGCGGGTGGATTCAGCACTCGTCCAGTAGGAAAAATGACTGTTAAAACATATATCTTTATTCCATATTTAGGTTAACAGTGGGACCCATGTGAAAGGGTGCTATCCTTTCACATGGGTCCCACTTTTAACCTAAATATGGAACAAAGTTATATGTTTTAACAGTCATTTTTCCTACTGGACGAGTGCTGGATCCACCCGCTTTTCAGCTGACAGACTTCCATTACGTACAGGGTTGGCAACCCGGGATCCATACACTCCACATCTACAAACCTTGACCCTGGCTCAAAACAGGTGAGCTGACACCCACTTTTTACGTATTCATGCAACTAGTGTGTGTGTGTGTGTGGTGGGGGTCAGGCAGTGTGTGTGTGGGGGTCAGGCAGTGTGTGTGTGTGGGGTGGGGGTCAGGCAGTGTGTGTGTGTGGGGTGGGGGTCAGGTAGTGTGTGTGGTTGAGGTCAGGCAGTGTGTGTGGGGTGGGGGTCAGGCAGTGTGTGTGTGTGTGGGGTGGGGGTCAGGCAGTGTGTATGTGGGGTGGGGGTCAGGCAGTGTGTGTGTTGGGTGGGGGTCAGGCAGTGTGTGTGTGTGTGGGGTGGGGGTCAGGCAGTGTGTATGTGGGGTGGGGGTCAGGCAGTGTGTGTGTGGGGTGGGGGTCAGGCAGTGTGTGTGGGGTGGGGGTCAGGCAGTGTGTGTGTGGGGGGGTCAGGCAGTGTGTGTGGGGTGGGGGTCAGGCAGTGTGTGTGTGTGGGGGGGCAGGCAGTGTGTGTGTGTGGGGTGGGGGTCAGGCAGTGTGTGTGTGGGGTGGGGGTCAGGCAGTGTGTGTGGGGGGGGGTCAGGCAGTGTGTGTGTGTGGGGTGGTGGTCAGGCAGTGTGTGTGTGTGTGTGTGTGTGTGTGTGTGTGTGTGTGTGTGGGGTGGGGGTCAGGCAGTGTGTGTGTGTGTGGGGTGGGGGTCAGGCAGTGTGTGTGTGTGTGGAGTGGGGGTCAGGCAGTGTGTGTGTGTGTGTGTTCCATTCATGTTCAGAAAGTTAAATGTTAAGGAACTGTTAATACAGACATTTGAATCTGAATAATAATAATTAAATTTCTCTAGTCAGCAACTATATGTGGTTTTAACAGATGAAAAGATAAAAACATTGGAATGTTTTTGTAAGAGTTTTTCTTGTGGAAAACCAGATGCGGCCCAGCCTCACCCAGACTCTACCTCCAGCAGCCCCCGGGTAAATTGAGTTTGAGACCCCTGCTTTACATTATGGCACTTTAGCACATACACTTTTCCCATGAGTTTTTTTGCAATCAGCTGTTCTGATTCATTCTATGATTTTATTGTATTTTATGTTTGATCATGATTAATAAAATTTCTTCTTGATTATATGATTTCTGGGTACAGTATGTTTTTTGTAGGTATTAAGACAAATATACTTGCTGCGGCCATGGAAACTGACAGCACAGATATGCATATATCTGTGCTGTCAGTTCTCAGATCACACGCAGTGCATACTTACTTTCTGCACTACTTGGGATCCAGCATCCCACTCTCCGGCTCTCCTATTCTGCTCTCTGGCCCCCTTCTCCTGCGGCGGCCTAAAGATACCGTGGACAGCAGGACGGGAGAGTCGGACAGTGGGATGCCAGATCACAAGCAGCATAGAGGGTAAAGCCCCTATTTCACGGGTCGTTTAGAGGAGCAAACAAGCACTCTCAGCACTCGTTTGCTCCTCGTTCCCCGCTCTATTCAACGCGGCAGCAGCGAGCAGGTGAGTGCGGGAGGGGCAGCGGGGGGCTGCCCGGGGGATCGCTGATTCTCCGGGCAGCCCATAGGATATAGCAGCGTCTGCTGCCGATGCTCCTATTCAACGGAGCGACGGCAGCAGATCGCTGCTATATCAGTCACTTGTTTTTCAACATGTTGAAAAACAAGCAACTGCAACGAACGATGTCGGCTGATCGTTGCATTCTATTCCACGGCATGATTATCGTCCGTAGCGGCCGATATCGTCCGAATACGGACGATAATCGTTCCGTGGAATAGGGCCTTAAGTATGCACTGCTTCTGATCTGAAAAACTGACAGCATATCTGTGCTGTCTGTTCTCCTTTGATATCGGCCGCACATCTCCTGTTTACACAGAAATTGATGATAAATTTTAAAAGCTGCCCGAAAGATGCCATCATCCAACAATCTGGCATTTTTTACGCTCCTTGGCTGATTACTGTCACTTTTGCACAGGCCGATTATCGGCTGAAGGAGCATTTCTAGCTATGCTCCTGGCTGATTATTAGCTAGTGTAAAAGGCCCTTAAAGGAGAAGTCTCTTTTAAAAAAGTGACAGGCGGCAGGGGGAACACAATAAACAATCATAACTTACCTCTCCTCATGCCGTGATGCACCGCATGACAGGCTCGGAAACCCCCGCCTGAAGGCATTTTCCCCAAGCTCCAATGACGTTACGACTCTGGGTGGGGGGATTCCTGCTGATATAATTCCTGCGCAGCCCATCAGTGTCTGTGCAGCAGTGTCTCCCCCCTCCCCCGCCCCGCCATGCCCCTTCTGTAAAAGTAAAAGTAAAAATTAAAAAAAACATTACTTTCTTCCTCAGTGTACCTGGCCCTATGGCCCTATTTTTCTTACCTGCTGTTAGTTTCCCTTTAAGGTTGTGTCCTGTTAAGGATTTATTTTGAGGTAGCCATACAATCTATAAATTACTTTTTTAGAAGAATAATGTTAACACTTGATCTCTTTAAAGCATACATATTTCAGTAGCCCAGTTGTTACCTGTTGAAAGTGGATTATAAGGGATATAATAAAAATTGTTGTTTTTTATGGTTGAGGTTCAGTATATTTTACATTCTATAGTAGACGAATCACGTAAATTGGAGAATCAAAAGAAACAGGAGAAAGCAAACCGCATTGTGGCTGAGGCCATTGCCATGGCTCGTGCCCGAGGAGTAAAAAATATTCCACGTGTCTTAAATGATGATGAACTTCCAAGTGCCGATGCTGATGATGCGATGCGAAGGTCTAAGAGCGAGTCGAAATCTAGGTAACCATGTACAAAAAGGTTTAGTTCTGAGCTTGTCCACGTTTGGATATAGAACATGACCTGTAACCTAATATACCTAATATAATTTATTGTAAGTGATGTTCTCCTGCTTGAGCTTGCTTAAAAGACAACCTAGACAAGCCATGTTTGGACCTGTAAGTAGTAGTGAGCTAAGATGCTGAACTGTGTGAATTTGTCACTAATCTCTGAACCTGAACGCTCTGCAATTGACTCCCGGTGGCTGGAGAAGTTGAACAGTTCAGCGTCTCCACTCAATAATACCCATAGGACCTCTAGTGGCTGTATATATGATGATTATGATGATGATATGATGATTGTGATGCAATATAATTCTGTAAGAATACAATGTTTTCTTCATTAGCCAAATAGCTGTTTGTCTAAACTCAAGAACAAGTGGACACAATTTGGGGTTTATTGGGGGGAGATCAAAAGCAACATAAAAATAATAATACTGAAAGAGTAGTGGATATTGGTAACAAACTTCCAGCAGATGTGGTAGGTAAATACACAGTAAATCAATGTAAACCTATAGCTATGCAAAAATGGGTTGGATTTTTTATTTTTTTTACATAAAATTTGGAGAATGATGTAGAAGGACCTAACATCGTATGGTAAACAAGGTGTGGACTTTCTTTTTCTTTACTTAAGGGTTGTTGTTACAGGCTATGTTCACATGTAGTAAGAGACCAGCCGTTTCATGACCCGATCGGGTCACGGAACGGCCGGTCTCGGAAAAGATGATCTTCTCTGCCGCTGAGTTCTGATGCGGGCATGCACAGAACTCCCGACTGCACACATCAGAGCATGCGGCCGGAGCTGCTCCCTCCACTGTGTGCATGGATAGGGTTTTCTGTGGCTGCTATTCAATGAATAGCGGCCGCAGAAAACTGACATGTCAGTTTCTTGCGACGCCGTTAGGGATCCCGGCCGGAGTGTATACCATGTGTATACGCTCCGGCCGGGATTCCCTCAGCCTGCAGCACCACGTAAGTACCGCAGAAATCATGGCCATTGTAAAAACGGACGTGATTTCTGCAGAACTTACGTAGTGGGAACATAGCCATAAGGTGTGTGGAGCTCTCCCAAATGACCAATGACAGATGATGTTGGTGGTAATAGGGTCAGGTGTGATGGAAAATTTGTTCTCGGAGAGATAAGCCACATCCAGAGCGCTCTGGTTTCTGCTTAATCCTCCCCATAGAGAACACAGAATTGCTTGTCCATGCTGAACGTTCCTGTGTATTGGGAGAATGGGTGGCGTGTGGAATTGATAACTGATGGTCGAACAATGTATATATCAACATCAAATAAAAAAAAAAATAGATCTATATCTCCTGTATAGCTGGGTCCTTTTGACAACAAGTGTCTCCTTTTTGTTTCCAGTACCATCACTCTCATTGTGAGTAAGAAAGTAAAGCGTGACCCGTCCTCTGATGCTGAGGTTTTACCATCTCAAGCTTCTCCAGTGGAGGATGAAGATAGCGTTCAGGTAGGTACTCTACTCTCATCCTAAGGCCATAACACACCTGAGAATTATTGGGGGAGATTTATCAAACATGGTGTAAAGTGAAACTGGCTCAGTTGCCCCTAGCAACCAATCAGATTCCACCTTTCATTTTCCAAAGAGTCTGTGAGGAATGAAAGGTGGAATCTGATTGGTTGCTAGAGGCAACTGAGCCAGTTTCACTGTACACCATGTTTGATAAATCTCCCTCATTATGTCTAAAATAAAAACGTTGTTTCTGTAGCAACCGGTCAGTGCTTGTTTGCTCCTCTCCATCCCCCTGTGTAATAGGGGCTTAAGACCTCCTGTTCTGTCTGGGGGCTGCTAAAAACCTGTACAGTGTTACAGCGAAATTTGACACCAGAAGGTAGAGGAGACAATAGATGAAACTTACAGCTCAGCCTCCCTCTCCCTGTAGAATGACCTTTGCCCAGGTCACAGAGGTTACAGAACATGCTTACGTGTGTGCCCCATACAAAGATTGAGTTCTGTAGATGTTTTTTTTGTCTACATCCATGAGTCTTGCCATAAAGCAGGTCACTAAATGCTGTTGAAGGCTAATCTGAGCTTGCCATAAAATAGGGGATAACAAGCTGATCCCTGGGGGTTCAACTGTTGGAACCCCCATTGATTGCTGCCTCCATTTGCCCTCAACACATCATGTTTCTATAGCAGTTTTCCATTTCTAAATATCTATATTATGTATACAGAAGGTCTTAGCAGTTGCAGGTTGCTGTTGCACTCCTCTGTACGTGTAGTACTTTAGCAGCATTGAAGTGATGACAAGTACCTTTTAAGTAATTATAGGATAGAGGACCAAAAATTTGTTTGGTCTTTTTTATTTTTGGTCTTTTTTATTTTTTACTTAGAGACGATCAAACCGCCAGGTAAAACGTAGGAAGTACACTGAAGACTTGGACAGGAAAAATAATGATTACGAAGATAATAAGAAAGTTGATGTGACCGGTCCTATCAAGAGTGAGCCTGTCCTTCAACCTGAACCCAACCCAATGCCTGACAGTGAAGCTGTTCCTTCCATGCAGTTCTTTGTTGTGAGTTAATGACTTATGTTCTTACATGATAGAGTAACTGTGCTTCCACAGGAATAACACCAGAGCATTTATGCTTCTAGTTTCTTGGTATATAATATCTAGCATGAAAATACCTTCTAATTGGGATATTTTGGGTAGGTAGCTGAAATATCAGTGTTTACCCAGACGCCCTATGACAGCACCCCTGGAGAGGACCTCCCACCGCTTGACAGGAAACCTGAGAAGATAAAAGCTGACACACCTCTCCACACCTTCAGTTCAGGTTTCCTGTCCTGCGGATAGGAGGCCTCAGAAGAGCCCATCCTGGGTGAAGATGGCACAGAAACTCCATACCTTCTTGGCTGCAGGTCCCCCGTAGTTAAATCTCAGTAGTGGGGCTCCCTGGAGGCAGAAGCCTGTCTGCGGACAGCAGCCGGATAAGCCTGGGCCGAGGTCCCTGGAGGGTGCTGCGGGCTCCTGCGGTTCCTGGGGGGTCTCCGCTCCCGGGCGGGGGTCTTCCAGGGGCTGTGGTTCGGGTAGGCCGTGTCTGTCCCGCCAGCTCACTCACGGAGCGCATTTGCGCATGCCCGGAGTGCCGCTGATGGCGCGGCACTTCCGGGTCACGTGACGTGCGTGCGTACGCACGCGTGGTGACGTCAGACGCCGCGTACCCGTCCGAAGTGACGCGGCGGTGCGCGGCGCTGGCTGATGACGTCACACGCCGGGATGCTGCATCCAGCAGCTGTGGAGGAGGCGGTCCAGGTGCTTATAGGGCCAGGGGCACTCCAGCACTTCGTCCATACTCCTAGGCGTCCAGGAGAAGGACTCACCCAGCCAGCCTACAGTTATCAGGAGATAACAACCTGCCTTGCCGACATTATGTCTGAAAGTTCGGGCAGGAGAGATCGGGGACGCCATGAGAGATCGTCCAAGTCTTCAAGAGACCGTGACACGGTACCAGTGGGACGAGGGGCATGTTGGTGAGAGTATTCCCTCCTCTTTTGTCTTATATTGCTAATTTGGCGTTAAATTATTGCTTTATAGGCATCTGATAGATCCCATAGGAAGAGATCATCTAAACACCACCATAAAGAATGTGGGGAATGTGGAAATTTACTGCCAGATGATTATTCCAGGTCACTTTGCCAATACTGTGTGGATAAATTAGTGGCTCAGGAGGCCTCTTCCCTGGCGGATAACTTAAAACAAGTGGTCAGGGACGAAGTGCAGCTTTCCCTAAGAAATCTAGGATTTGATAGGCCAGCTGCAGAAACCCCACTCATTGCTCCTGTATTGTCAGTAGCCTCTGAACCTCCAATAGCTCCAAGTGAGGATCAGGAGGAAGGAGAAGTGCATTTAATTTCTTCTAATGACGATCAAGAGCAGCCTTCCACTTCTAGAGCTCTCTGTCCTACAGAAGATACTGAACAGCTTATTAAAGCAATCAGATCCTCGATGAATATAGTGGAGGAAGAGGTGACGGTGTCACCTGAGGATGCGTTATATGAGGGGTTAGCTCCCAAGAAGATGCATAACTTCTCTGTTCACAAAAGTATTAAGGCATTAATTGACAACGAGTGGCAGAACCCAGACCGAAAATTTTTTATTCCCCGGTATTATAAAAGGAAATATCCCTTTGAGGAAGGTGAATGTAGCTCGTGGAATAAAGCCCCGGCTATTGATGCACCTGTGGCAAAAATTGCGAGAAAAAATAGCCTTCCCTTTGATGATCTCGGGTCTCTTTCTGATCCCATGGACAGAAAGTCTGACTATTTTTCCAAGAGAACTTGGGAGGCAGCTACAGGTGCATTAAGAACCAGTATCGCAGCTACCTGCGTGGCAAGACCCTTGAGAATGTGGCTGACTAAACTGAAGACTCAATTAACTAATGATCAGGATACCACTAAGGTACTGGAGGACTTACCGGTGATATCCAAAGCGGTAGACTTCCTAGCAGACGCCTCTACAGACACCATAAAGATGTCAGCAAGGGCAGCAGCGCTGTCTAATTCCGCAAGAAGAGCACTTTGGCTCAAAGCATGGAAGGGGGATGTAGCTGCAAAGGGAAAATTATGTGGTATTCCATGTAATGGAGAATTGCTATTTGGTCCTGTTCTAGATTCTCTCCTGGAGAAGGCATCAGACAAGAAAAAATTTCCAGCTCCCCCCAAACAGCAGGAGTCCTTTCGTGGCAGAAGACAATCCAGGAGGTCCTTTCGTCCCAACCAGGACAACAGGAAGTTCAGAGTTCCAGGGAAAGGCAGAGGATTCCTGTTTAACTCCAAAGACGATAAATCTAAACCCCCTCAACAATGACGGGATGCAGGTGGGGGGGCGCCTGTCTTTTTTTGCCCAGGCCTGGAGGGAAATATCTCCCAGTCCTTGAGTTCTAAATACAATTTCTTCTGGTCTGCTTCTGGAGTTCAGAAGCCCACCAGCAGACAGATTCCTCCCCACCAGAATCCTGTCAGATCGGACAAAACAAATGATTATAGAGGAAGAAGTTTTGTCTATGATCAACAAGAATGTGTTGATCCCAGTTCCTCCATTACAACACCAGCAGGGGTTCTATTCCCCACTGTTCTTGGTAAAAAAGCCAAATGGCTCTTACAGAGTCATCATAAACCTAAAGGGTCTCAACAAGTTCCTCCTATACAAGAGATTCCGTATGGAAACCTTGAAGTCCACAATAAATTTGTTGTCCCCACACTGCGTCATGGCGTCAATAGATCTGGAGGACGCATACTATCACGTTCCCATCCATCCGATACATCAAAGGTTTCTCAGAGTGGCAGTGTGTATAGCGGGAAAGTGGACTCACCTCCAGTACAGAGCCCTGCCATTTGGAGTATCTCAGGCGCCAAGAGCCTTCACAAAAATTGTGGCAGATATGACATCTTATATCAGAAAACAAGATATCCTCATAATACCATACCTGGACGACTTCCTGCTGGTAGCAGATTCAATCCCTCGTCTTCAAGCCCAGATCCAGCTAGTATCGGACATTGTCAGGAGATTAGGGTGGAACATAAACCTGAAAAAATCAAATCTATGTCCCTCCAGGCAGTGTGTATTTCTGGGCACTCTACTGGACTCAGAGAGACAGTTATCCCTTCTCCCTCCTCCAAAGAGAGAGGTAGTTATCAGGAGAGCAGAAGAACTCTTTCTCTGCCCCAAACCGGTGTTGAGACATGCAATATCGGTGTTGGGACTACTTACATCCTGTATCCAATCAGTACTCTGGGCTCAGTCCAGAACCAGAGCCTTACAATGGGACATTCTTCAGCATTGGAATGGCAGTTAGCAAACGCTAAACAAGACCTTCCATTTATCCTCCAAAGCAAGGATAAGTCTCCGTTGGTGGATGGACCCCAAGAATCTGGGGAGGGGGGTAAGATGGTCACCTGCACAACAACTAAAACTAACAACGGACGCCAGCCCCTGGGGCTGGGGAGCACACCTGGGCAATACCTTTACCCAGGGCACTTGGCCTCCTCATCTCAGACAGCAGACTTCCAATTTCAAAGAGCTGTATGCAATCTTTCAAGCCCTACAAGACCTAGAGCCTTTAGTGTCCTCAAAGGATGTCTTAGTATACTCAGACAACACCACAGCTGTCTCTTACATAAACAGACAAGGGGGGACACGCTGCCAGTCTCTCCTGCAACTATCAGCCCAAATTTTCCTGTTCGCAGAACAACATCTACTGTCACTAACGGCAGTTCATCTAAGGGGGGACCAAAACATCCAGGCGGACTTCCTAAGCAGGGTGAAAATAACCCAGTCAGAGTGGTCTCTCAGCGAGGAGGTGTTTCAGCAGATCACCAGCAGGTTCATGCCTCCAACAGTTGACCTATTTGCGACCAGGGCAAACAGGAAAGTCAAAAAGTTCTACTCCCTCAGGCCAGGAGACTGCCCAGCGGCGGTAGACGCACTTTCTCAGAGTTGGAAAGGAGAGATAGCTTATGCCTTCCCCCCCTCAACCTGATCCCCAGGGTTCTGAGAAAGATAATAGAAGACAGAGCTCAAGTCATTCTCATAGCCCCGTTTTGGCCCAAGAGACCCTGGTTCACGCTGCTGAGGAGGTTGTCAGTCGCCCAACCATGGATTCTCCCAGAGAAGAATCTTCTCTCCCAGGGCCCAGTACAGCACCCGGCCTGTCCACACTTGCACTTGACTGCATGGATGCTGATAGGCTAATCCTCAGAGGTAGGGGCCTCACAGACGATGTCATAAATACGATGCTAGCAAGTAGAAAAGAGGTCACGTCTTCAATCTATTTAAGAACATGGAGGGCCTTTTTACAATTTTCTCAGGGAAAACAAGACCCTTTAGGGGAGCCTAACATCCCATTAATTCTTAGCTTCCTGCAGGCAGGGCTGGATAAAAATTTAAAACCTAGCACCCTCAAGGTTCAGATTTCAGCCCTAAGTACATTTCTAAACCATAAACTAGCAGATAACCTACTAATTAAAAGATTTATCACAGGGGCAGTCAGGTTAAATCCATCAGTTAGAGTCACTATTCCCCCATGGGATTTAAACCTGGTCCTAGAGGCCTTAACTAAACCTCCGTTTGAACCGTTAGAGTCTTTATCACTAAAAATACTATCTCTCAAACTCACCTTTCTTTTAGCTATTACATCTGCTAGGAGAGTTAGTGAACTCCAGGCATTATCAGCCTTTCCCCCTCACACCATTATCCTAGAGGATAGAGTAACAATGAAGACCCTTCCATCCTTTCTTCCTAAGGTGGTATCTGAATTCCATAAAAACCAGAATATTATTCTCCCGTCTTTCTGTGACAAACCCAAAAATGATGGAGAAAGGAACTTTCACAATTTAGATGTCAGGAGATGCTTGATACATTATTTAGAGTCGACCAAAGACTTTAGAAAATCAGAGAACCTACTAGTTCAGTTCTCAGGCAAGAACAAAGGGACTTTAGTTTCCAAACCGACTATTAGTAGGTGGATTAAGGATACGATTTCACTAGCCTACACTTCTCAGGGGAAAGACCCGCCTACATACTTTTCCGCACACTCCACTAGGGCGGTAGCCACATCTTGGGCAGAGAGAGCAGACGCCTCTCTAGATCAGATCTGTAGAGCCGCAACATGGTCTTCTCCTCACACTTTTCTTCGTCACTACAGACTCCAACTGAATCCACTTTCTGACCTATCCTTTGGGCGCAAGGTTCTTTCTGCTGTTGTCCCACCCTAGATAGTATATTTACTTGCTTATCCTCCAGGGGTGCTGTCATAGGGCGTCTGGGTAAAACCAGAATTACTTACGGTAATGATGTTTTCATAAGCCCATGACAGCACCCCTCCGGTATACCCACCCTATTAATCTTATCTGTCCTTTCGGGTTTCTCTTTCTATTTTTCTTCTATTTTTCTATAAATTATCATACGATATGTTTGCTCCGCTGGAGTACTTTTATATGAACTGAAGGTGTGGAGAGGTGTGTCAGCTTTTATCTTCTCAGGTTTCCTGTCAAGCGGTGGGAGGTCCTCTCCAGGGGTGCTGTCATGGGCTTATGAAAACATCATTACCGTAAGTAATTCTGGTTTTCCCCAGATATGTATCCATTAGGTAAGGGGAAATCTTGTCCTGGTCCAAGAGTCAATGTCTAAAAAGCTGTATGGACCAGGCCATGGTAGCTGCCAAGTGGGAACCCCTACCCATACCCTGTCTCTCTGAAAATAAGACAGGGTCTTATATTATTTTCTTTTTCTTAGGGGAAAAAAAGGACTATGGCTTAGTTTGGGGTAGGTCTTATTTTTGGTGAAACGGAGTATGCCCCTACACTGCAGCCCCACCCCATACTGTATACATCCCCCCTTTGCATTAAGCCCCCCCCCATACTGTATACCTCTTTTCCCTCTCTCTAATTGTTTCCCCATACTGTATATACCCCTCTGCAGTAAGGCCCGCCGTACTGTATACCTCTTTTCTCGCTCGTATCATTGGGGGACACAGACACGTGCCCGTACTGTATACCTCTTTTCCCTCTCTGTAATTGTTTCCCCATACTGTATACAGTCATGGCCAAAAGTTTTGAGAATGTCTCAAATATTATATTTCACATGATCTGCTGCCCTCTGGTTTTTATGTGTTTGTCAGATGTTTTTATCACATACAGAAATATAATTGCAGTCATATTATGAGTAACAAAAGCTTATATTGACAAAATGAGTTAATGCAGCAAGTCAATATTTGCAGTGTTGACCCTTCTTCTTCAGGACCTCTGCAATTCTCCCTGGCATGCTCTCAATCAACTTGTGGACCAAATCCTGACTGATAGCAGTCCATTCTTGCACAATCAATGCTTGCATTTTATCAGAATTTGTTGGGGTGTTTTTTTTTTTGTCCACCTGTCTCTTGTCCACTCCCGGTACCTTTTGCAGAATATCAGTCTGTCCCTGAAGTTTTTTCTGGAGAGAAGTGGCTTCTTTGCTGCCCTCCTTGAGACCAGGCCTTGCTCCAAGAGTCTCTGCCTCACAGTGCGTGCAGATGCACTCACACCTGCCTGCTGCCATTCCTGAGCAAGCTCTGCACTGCTGGTAGCGCTTGCTGGTCTTTCTTGGGCGCCCTGGAGCCTTGTTGGCAACAATCGAACCTCTCTCCTTCAAGTTCTTAATGATGCGATAGATTGTTGACTGAGGTGAAATCTTTCTAGCTGCGATACTCTTCCCTGTTAGGCCATTTTTTTGCAGTGCAATGATTACTGCACGTGTTTCTTTAAAGATAACCATCGTTAAGAGAAGAGAAACAATGATGCCAAGCACCAGCCTCCTTTTAAAGTGTCCAGGGGTGTCTTACTTAATCATGACAGATTGATCTCCAGCCCTGTCCTCATCAACACCCACACCTGTGTTAATGGAGCAATCACTGAAACAATGTTAGCTGGCCCTTTTAAGGCAGGGCTGCAATGATGTTGAAATGTGTTTTGGGGGATAAAGTTCATTTTCTAGGCAAACATTGACTTTGCAAGTAATTGCTGTTAAGCCGATCACTCTTTATAACATTCTGGAGTATATGCAAATTGCCATTTAAAAAACTGAAGCAGTAGACTTTGTAAAAATTAATATTTGTATCATTCTCAAAACCTTTGGCCATGACTGTACACCCCCCTCTGCAGTAAGGGCCCCCATACTTTATACCCCCCCCCCCTCTCTGTAGTTGTTCGCCCATACTGTATACATCCACCCTCTGCAGTAAGGCCCCCCCATACTGTATACCTCTTTCCCATCTTTGTAGTTGTTCCCCCATACTGTATACATCCACCCTCTGCAGTAAGGCCCCCCCATACTGCATACCTCTTTCCCATCTTTGTAGTTGTTCCCCCATACTGTATACATCCACCCTCTGCAGGTAGTCTCTATACTGTATACCTCCCTGCCTCCTCTTGTTCCATGTACCTTCTGTTCCCCCCATATTCAGTGTCCCCTACTGTGCATCTTCTTACCACTCCTTTCCCCTCCTGCAGCTCGTGTTTAGCAGGTGGGGGTGGAGCCACACGGTGTCGGGGATCTGGTCAGCTGACTTTAGAACTTATTTTTGGAATAGAGCTTATGTTTCAAGCCTACTCCATAAATGACACTAGGTCATCATTTATAAAGTATATGTAGACTGTTCACGGAACGTGGGAAAGTAGCCTAAATGAAAGAGTAACCATCTATTGTTTATACATAAAATATTTATATACAGTTTGAGAGATGAAGATAAAAAATCCAGTGGAGAGACAGAGATGACGATTTATTTATACATGCCGTTTTGACTATTATTTGAAACGACTAATAAATATTTATTTAATTATTATTTATTTTTCAGGAAAACCCAAGAGAAGAAGATGCCGCAATTGTAGACGAGATCCTGTCAATGAGAGTGGTGAAGAAAGAGGTGTGAAAAAATTGTCTTATAACCATCTGAGCCTATCTAATTTAGCCCTGACATTTTATCTTTTTAGCTTTCTACAGGAGGTTACATTGATGCAGAAGAATTTTTTGTCAAGTATAAAAATTAGTGAGTATATCGGAATTCAGTGTTTTAGGATGCCCAGCAGATTTCGGTAATAAATATTTATTGTTTCTTTTCAGTTCTTACCTGCAATGTGAATGGGCAACAATTGAACAGCTGGAGAGAGACACAGGCATCCATCAGAAGCTGGAAAGTTTCAAAAATAAGATGGCTCAGATATGCACTTTTATGCCAGAGGATGAAGAGCCATTTAATCCAGACTATGTTGAGGTTGATCGAATTGTAGATGAATCCCATAGCATTGACAGAGATACTAGAGAGGTATGTTACAGTTGCCATGTCAAACTGATTGTAAATAATTACTTAAAGGTGTATACCTCTGAACCTGTGTTAAAAAAAAAAAATAAAAAAATTCTGCAGAGTACCCATATCCCCCAATGATCTCATATTACGCGCTCTTATATACTTCTGGTCCCCCGAACCTCTGATCTTACCGCTCTGTGTTGGTGCTGGTTCTGTCTTTCCATGCTGCTCTTGGATTACATATCCCGGCAGTCTTTGTGGCCTGCGTGCAGACAGGCTAGTTCCCACCCCATTCAATCCCTGACACCTGTGACATCTCCTCAGGAGACAAACTTGTGTTTCTTGAGGACAGGTGCAGCGCTGCAGCAACAAAGTCAAGTAAAGTCAAGAAATGATTAACCCCTTAACGACAAAGGGCGTATATTTACGCCCTATTGCCAGTAAGGGTGTTCAGAGCAGCGACCCTGCTCTGAACCGCGGCGGTCCCAGGTGCCGCTTGTAGCCCGGGACCGCAGGTATTAGCGGGCACGGTCCGATTGCCGTGCCCGCTAATACAGTAATCAGCTGCAGCTGTCAAACATGACAGCTGCATCCGATTACCGGATTCATCTTATCCCTGGTGTCTAGTGGCGGAGATCACTCCCCCGGGACGTTATCCCGGAGGAGCGATCTCCTTGTCTGAAGCTGGCCGGGGACCGCTCCAAGATGGCGCCGTCCCCAGTTCGGCACTCGTTTACTTCCGGCTGCAGCAGACGGAAGTAAACGAGTGCCTATCTCATGGATCTGTGCAGCATATCTATGCTGCAGAGATCTCTATGAGAGATCAAAGTGTATATACTAGAAGTCCCCTAGGGGGGCTTCTAGTATAAGTGTAAAAGTAAAAAAAAAAAGTGGTGTTGTCAATAAAAATCCCCTCCCCTAATAAAAGTCAGAATCACCCCCCTTTTCCCAGGTTATAAATAAAAGTAAATAAATAAATAAACATGTTTGCTATCGCCGCATGCGTAATCGCCCGAACTATTAATTAATCACATTCCTGATCGCGCACGGTAAACGGCGTCAGCGCAAAAAAATCCCAAAGTGCAAAATTGCACATTTTTGGTCGCATCAAATCCAGAAAAATTTGAATAAAAAGCGATCAAAAAGTCGTATATGCGCAATCAAGGTACCGATAGAAAGAACACATCATGGCGCAAAAAATGACACCTCATACAGCCCCATAGACCAAAGGATAAAAGCGCTATAAGCCTGGGAATGGAGCGGTTTTAGGTGACATATATTTGTTGACAATGGTTTGAACTTTTTACAGGCCATCAGATACAATAAAAGTTATACATGTTACATATCGTTGTGATTGTAACGACTTGAGGAACATATATAACAAGTCAGTTTTCCCCCAGGGCGAATGGCGTAAAAACACATTTCCCCCAAATAAACAAAATGCGTTTTTTTTTTTCAATTTCACCACACATTTTTTTTTTTTCTGGTTTCGCAGTGTACTTTATGCAAAAATTCCGCCTGTCATTGCAAAGTACAATTAGTGACGCAAAAAATAAGGGCTCATGTGGGTTTCTAGGTGCTATGGCCTTTTAAGCACAAGGAGGAAAAAACGAAAACGCAAAAATCGAAATTGGCTCTGTCTTTAAGGGGTTAAAAAAACACACACACCATATACCAAAGAAGACCCATTTAAGGTCCATATACTTAAATGGAGCCGAGTTGCAAAACCCCACCCAAACTGGAGACAAGAGTGGTGCTGTCTCTGGAAGAGAAGCTGTCAGTCTTAGTAAAGCTGTTATAGGCAAATGCTGAGATACTTAAGTGTGTGCAGTACAGATGCACCATATTGCTCAAGTAAAAGAAATTGGGACTAATAATGTCATGGCCAAAGTACTGTGTGGGGTAGACCACAGAAGGGCATTGGCATGAGTTGAGGCTATCCATATTTTCTCTATTACATTCCACTTCGCATAGGCTTCCAAGGCCGACCAGGCAGGATTACGACACAAGTGGGTTGCATAGTAGTATTTTATTATATCTGGCAAAGCAATAACTCCCCATTCTCTCAGGGACAGCCACAGGAAGCATTTTAAATTAATTCATTAGTTTGGGTAGTATAATCATCTTTACTGCAGATACCCTATCCCTTTCATTTTTTGGAAGGATATTTCATTTGTTTAACAATCTACATATGAAAACTGAGGACAATTTCACAAAGTAATGGGTAGCTCTGGCTAAATATAGCCAGTAAAAATTTTTTATCTATGTTCTAATTATTTTTGATTCTAGTCCGACAAAGATTTTGCTGTTGGATCCAGAGTTAAAGTTTCTAGTGAAATTTCAGAATGGGACACCACAGTGGTAAGTGTTACTACTTATTATTACTTCCCTAAAAATGTATGTATATGTGCAATTTTTTAATCTCTGTTTCATCTTTTATAACAGGAAGTGGATGTTGAGACAGAGGAGGAGGAGGAAGGGTTGGAGCATGATCACCAGCCATTACAGCATCACATGCAAAATCCTGTGAGTAACTTTTTTGGAAAAAAAACCCTTTTTATTCCTATTATGTATTTAAGGCTTTTTTCTGATAATAATTCATTGGTCCAGTGCACTGACACTTTTGCACCCTGTCCGAATTGTTTACAAATGTATATGTGCACGAGCTGGCACTGACCCCATATACCCTTACAGTTTAAGGCTATGTTCACACAGCGTAAAAGTATGCCGTTGTTGCCATCGGCAACAACGTCCCTACTTTGTACGGTGTGGAACACTGCATTGGCTTCTATAGGATCCCGGCTGGAGCGTATACACATAGACGCTCCGGCCGGGATTCCATGCGGCACCGCAAAGAACTGACATGTCAGTTTTCTGCGGCCGCAATTCAGTGAATTGTGGCCATAGAAAGACCTGTCAGTTCACACAATGAAGCAAGCGGCTCCAGCCGCTTGCTTCGTTGTGTGCTATGAGAGTTCTGATGCGGGCGCACGCGGTCGGGTCACGGAACGGCTGGTCTCTTAGGCCGTGTGAACATAGCTTAAAAGTGTACCGGTCATAATCCACACTTATAGAATTTCTATTTTTTCGAACGAATATGGTTTGCTACAATTAAGATTATACAGCGAGGCCTCATCCAGAGCCTAATTGTCCATAATCTATGCTTACTAGCTGGTGTTCATCACTATAAACTTCTACGCCAGCTTCCTAACAAAAAATAAATGCTTTTGGCTTTGATCTGTTTCACACCATGTTAGAAGAAACCAGTACAAGGTTATTTTGTAAATTTGACTCTTAATCCAGAAGTTTGTTTGTCCCATATTACGAACCACATGTGACAGCAGTGTGCATGATCTCCATTCTGGATGTGGCAGGCATTTCCGTCAAAGAGTGTTTCCAAGCCAAGGGTACCCAAACTTCGGAATTAAGAGCCTACTTCACTGCTGACTTAGCATCAGCCATGCTGGAAGGTACTCCTTTAATTTTTTACTAAACATTACTTATTTTTCTTGCAGGCTTTTCAAAATGTACTTGAAAGATTGAATCAAAGAATAAGTGAGGAAAACAAATTAGAGGCATACTGTTTCCAAACTGATTCTCATTGTGGACCTAATGAGGAGAGGCCTCAGCTCATGGAGGACAGTCAGGATAGACTTATGAATATTAATTGGTGCAGTTGCCATGGGTGTAGTTCCATGGATGCTATTGAAGAGAGTATTTGTTGCAAAGAATTAAGAGACATCAGTGAATTTAATCAACAACACAAATGCGTCTGTGACCACCCGGAGTTCAAAAGCCTTGTCCTTGATAGACGATTATTGGAGCATATGCTGCGTCTTCAACCAGGCATCACTGATCAGAATTTACAGAGGGACACAAATAGGTAAAATCTAGCAAATGATTACTTGTGTACTTGTACTATAATTTTAAATTATTTGTTATAACTTTTTTTTTTCTTACTGCTCATCTTTATGAAGTGTGTGCGTGTTGTGATATACCGTATGTATGTATTTATTTATTTTTTAACTCTAAAGTATCAGTACACTTGTCACATTCATAGTGAACATGAAGTCCTATACGTACACCAGCCTACTTTCTGTGCCTAAAATTCCCATACGCTAAAGAAGTGCTGGGCCTGTCAGGGGTACAATAGTCCTCATAGTATGGGAACTATATAATGTGTAATGAATTAAAAAGTGACCTATCTTTATATCCGTTCAAATAGCAGGTGAAGAGCAGTTTTGCAATATCCCTTATGGTTATGAACACAAAGTTGCTTTGTGTTCACCTTCTGCAATGTATTCTGCACCATAGACAATACATTGAATATGGCAAATTGCTTTGCATCAAAAGGACATGTTTTTTGTTGCTGTACACTCTATACATTCTATTATATGTTTTATAATTATTATTATTATTTTTTATGTTTACAGAAAATTACGATTTATGGCCTATCGATCTTTCTGTGTCATGATTTATGGCACATTAGGAAAAAGTCACAGAGTTCCCATTCCATCCTGTGCAGTAAATATCATACGTGAACACTTTCCTGACCCTAACGGATCTTACACCGGGTTCAGATGGTTTTATGAATCTGGTGATTTTCAAATGCATGGAAACTTCTAGTGAAATATTTTTGGATTATAAAAGTTGAAAAAAATATATTTTTTAAATAGTCAATATATTATATTAATATCTTTAACATTATCCCTTTCATGACCATGGGTCATTGGTGCCTTAACGCCTGGGTCAAATTTCGAACTTCAGCCATAGGATCATAATGATCCCATAAGCTAAATCCCTGTTCTCTTCCCTGCCGCTGTTTTAAGCAGGCGGCATATTCAAATCCATTACTGTAATGACAGAAGCAATAGAAGCATCAGGAGCTTCTATTGCAAAAACAGAACGAGGTTCTGTCATTGTAATGGATTAAAATATGCCGCTATCTCAGGGGAAGTTGTGAGAGCGGCTGGGGAGTGAAGAAAAGGGGTAGAGAACGGGGCAGTGCTTCTCAGGTTATAATATGCTGTCTTTCATAGCCAAAACAGAGGCCTCAAGGAGGTCTCTGTTGTCCATGACAACCATTGGGACTCTGTGATTGCTTTGCAAAGCCTTCGTGTTGAACAGAGGGATATATCTCGCTCTGTAGCCCTTTAGATTCTACAGTTGTGCTGACTGCAGCATTTAGAGGGTTAACTGTCAGCATGGAGCGCAGCACAGTGGCGGTGGATGCACGGCTATCATATTAATAATTAAATATTATTTTACATGTTAAAACGTTTCAGCAGTTATCAACATGTCGTTGCAACATAGTGGCTGACCACCTTACTAAAACATTTTTTTTTTTTTTAAATCGACATGCCATAGAAATATATTGAAATAAAATGGACAATTTTTTTTAGAACAAAAAGTTTTATAAAAGAAGATAGTTTTTGTAAAAAAAAAAAAAAAATTATATATATATATATATATATATATATATATATATATATATATATATATAGGCAAGTAACAAAAACATGTTCTCAACATAAGTAATATGTTTACCAACATATGAGTGTACACCAATATATTGCTCAAGGTTCTAATTGAAAAAAAGGTAAATGAATGATGAATCTTTGAGGGTGCCACAGAACAATGTAGACCAGTCACTTGCAAGGTGTCGTTGAGGAGAAGGATGCTTGTTCTTCAGGGGACATAATGATTTTACCAACTGTAGGATGTTGTCCTTGTGTATTGGAGAGCCCAACTGGTAAGGGATTTTACTGCTTGTTATAGCTGAGGTGATTGGGATATCTTGGCACCTTAGATGCAATGTGCTGACAGGTCAGTGTATATTTTGATAGGAAGTTCCTCTTGTTTGCAAGAAAAATCTATCCACTAGTACTAGTAACAAAAAGAGAAACAAACCAAATGTTTTATGAAGTCAATTAAAATCTGCTTTGAAGCTAGCTTGACAGTAGATGACTGAAAGTTGATTGTATGGAAGACTGGGGGCTTGCTAATGTTTCCATAGCCTGGATGTGGGATTCTGTAGTCAACGTTCTGGGTGGTGAGTTGTTTTTTTTTTTTTGTTGTTGTTTTTTTACGTTTCAACGGTTGAAATTCCAGACACATGGGTTCAACTGAGCATGGTAGTGAAGATGTAACTGCAGAAAATGCACAGGTGGTTGCAGACATTGATTACATACATTTTTTGTGGTTGCAGCAGACTGCGCTATGGTGTAGGTTACCGATGTAGTTGAAGAAAAACCAAACGAAGCCTTGGTTCGAAACAATGTACTAGAAAACACTTGTGTTGATTCTGTGGTTATTCCTGTGGACATGTTGGAAGGGGAAATGATCGGAAGTGCATTTGATTTTTAAAATTCTCTGTTGGCCTTTATAATAGTATGCATCATAAGTCAAATGCCGTGAGGATATCTGATAGGTGTAGTTTTATTTTCCAGCAACTTTCCAAAGGATTTCTTGTTCCTTGTTAGATTGGAAAATGTGAAGAATTACGGACAGATCAAATTTTCTCCACTTGCTAATGCACCTTTCACCAAACAACTCAGCATTCTGGTAAATCGAAAATTATAAAGACATTTGCACATTCCTCAATTACGGTCCATGCGGGCAAGATGTGCTACGGACCAGAATAAGGGACTCCGACAAAGTTAAAATCTTTGCGCAACTGTACTGACAGGGTTTTGGAGCTCTTGGCATCATGATAAATTATGGCAACAACTCTTAATTCTGTTCCATAGCACATTTTCTGTACAGTACGGAATTCCCGCGGCGGATTCCGTCGCTCGTACCCGCACGTGGGTATGACATGTCAATTCTTTTGACTAAATGCGGAATCCGTCCGTGCATAGAATAGTGTCTATGGCACGGGCGGAGTTGTGCGCTGCCGCGTGCGGGTACGGGCAACGGAATCCGCCGCGGGTCATACGCGGGAATTCCGTAGTGTGCACGCACCCTAAAGGGAAGGTGTGACTGCCCCTTAGTATGTGTGTGCTCACGACCCTTACTCTACCAAAAGCAGTGTTCTCTGTACTGTTATAATATGCTGGATCTGTAATATTCTGTGAACGGAATGAAAACTTTCTGGTTTGCTAAAGTAACACAGTGAAGTAATACATTAAACTGGCATTACAATGCGCTTGTGGTGGGACAGGTTTTTGGTCTTATTATAACAAAAAAAAAAAAAATAGAGCAAATGGTGATGCTCGATTGCACGGATATGAAAGGGCCTTTATATTATGTGCAAATTTCAATGTGGTGTAAAGGTCTTTCAGAGATAGGAATCACATGACTTTCACCTCCTGTGGTGGGGTCGATGGAGGGAATCGTTACCGGGATGATTTTGTTCACTTCCAGCAGGCGAATGATGTGCCAATGCAATGGAACAGCTGCAGAAGCATAAGTAATTTCTATTAAGTGGAATATGCCTTTAAATAGATGGATGGAATTGACAGTACTGTACAAGGCAGAACCCAGGTACAGAAATAAAAGCCCATGAGTCACTTTACATGACTCTGAAAATCCAAACTAATAATACCCTTGGATTTCTTTCAAAACCGCTGCAAAAAGACAGCAAATAAAAACATTACCAAAGGCATGTGTGTTTTGTGTTGTCATATATATATATATATATATATATATATATATATATATATATATATATATATAGCTTCACAATTTTATAAGGATACGGCAGCGTCTCCCAGACAGGTTGGCATCTGCTGACTTAATATTATCTACAGTAGAAGGGAAAATGTGACCAGGGAGAGGTGGCAAGGAATGTAACTTACAATTATACACAGCTGAACTATATATTATCTTACCCACTTTGGGCTTTCAAAGGACTCCCTCAGATGTCCAGAATAGTTCCGGCTGTCCTTGGTCTTTTAACATTAAAATAATGTCATTGGGGGGGGGGGGGGGGATGTAAATGGACACCTAATTGTATTGTATCTGTCCCTTTTTGTGCAACTAATATACTCTAGAATGACAGAAAAACACAATTCTAACGTGTCCTTTTCAACTTGGAACAACTGGGCAGATATTATTGGAGTGTACCATATACTGCACATGGTGGTGTAAGCTGAGGAAGATGGTCACAAACCTGCAGAACTCATCTTCACCTATAGGAGTCTCCCCTCCTGGGTCCTAACAGTGGCTCCCAGTACTCGGACACCTCCTTTACATATAGTAGAACCCAACTTTATAACAACCAGACAGAGGCAAAAACAATTATTTGAAAGCATGTATCAATGTCATTGGTTAACAAGTTACAAGAAGAGGAACTGAATGATGATGGGATAGAACAAATTACAACAATTTACCTTAACCATCCCTGAATTTTTCCCTAGATCTATCTCTGAACAGTAACCTTACCATTGGACACTAGAGATGTGCTAATATACAGTATAAGCTTTGTGAATCGCTTCATTAGCTTTGCAATCTGCTTATCAGCTGCCAGGTGCCTGGAAAAGCTGGATCCAGTCTTGGGAGAAGTTTCCCAGGACTGGATCCAGCTTTTCCAGGCACCCAGGGTGGAGCAGCACAGAACAGCATGGACTTCACAAGCAGCAGGCTGATAAGCAGATTGTCGAGATAACGTAGCGATTCACTTAGTTTTATACTGTGAATTTGCTCGTCTCTATTGAACACCACTAACCTTTACTGGCCCTGCAACTATCACCAATGAAAACCTTTTAATAGGCAACTCTGGCGCTAAGACTGGGTTCACACTGCGTTTTTGCAATCCGTTTTTTTTTTCATCCGTTTAAAAAAAAAAAAAAAAAAACGGATGAAAAACTGATTGCAAAAACGGATGTTCCATTTGATCCATAGACTTCCATTATAAAAAAAAAAAAAGGATCAAAACAGATCCGTTTTTTTTTTTACGGACACAAAAACGTTGCTGACACTATTTTTTTTGTCCGTTAAAAAAAACCCCAGATCCGTTAAACGTATGCTAAAAACGCAGTGTGAACCCAGTCTTACATAGACAACTGGTAGAGACAGAAGCCAAAGCTGAGAGCAGTAGTGAACTATAGAGAAATGCAACAAATACTGCAAGACACCTAAGGAATTACAGCTATGGAAAAGGTGACCAGAATGAAGAAAGAACCAACTGGGCTGACTAGGAACAAAACTAGGCTACTGAGGTATAGCTACCAAGTAGGGATGAGCGAACCGAAAGTGCGCTGAACAACATCATCAGCGAGGATTCCCAGGCCACCACTCCAAGGCTGAACATCCTCCTCCGTCAATTGTCTGTTCTCAACCATACTGGCCTGGGTGCAATCAGGTACTGCCTCCTCCTCCTCAAATAGTCTGTTCTCAACCATACTGGCCTGGGTGCAATCAGGTACTGCCTCCTCCTCCTCAAATAGTCTGTTCTCAACCATACTGGCCTGGGTGCAATCAGGTACTGCCTCCTTCTCCTCAAATATTCTGTTCTCAACCATACTGGCCTGGGTGCAACCAAGTGGTGCCGCCTCCTCCAATAGTCTCTTCTCAATCATACTGGCCTGGGTGCAATCAAGTGCTGCTGCCTCCTCTTCCCCCTTCTCCACACTGGGTCCAATACAGTACTATTACTGCTGCTGGTTCCACTGTCAAATGTCTGTTTTCCACCCTACAGGGTCCAAAGAACTTTGTGTCCTATGTCCTGTGTAATCACTTACACCTTGGCTAATTTTTTTTCACTATTTTTGCACTGATTTTTTCCACTTTTTTTATTGTAATAGCAACTGCAACTAAACAAAACTATACCCTATCAGACTCCCACTATTGTAGCTGCAATTATTCAGCCTTTATTGCAAGGTTCGGTTCTTACAAATCCGAACTTCACGAAAGTTCGCTGGATCAAACCGAACCAAACTTTTCAAAAGTTCGCTTATCCCTAGTACGAAGTATAGAGCATGAACTATATAATCCACAAGATGCTGCACAAGCCAGAGAATCTAACCAGACTCACCAATCAGAATCTCCACTGTAAGGGTATGTTCACTCATGGATTTGTTGCCGATTTTCTATTTCCTTAGTGATGTCAAAATCTACCTCAAATCCATAATAAATTTGCAACAATCTTTGAATATACCCTAAATAAGTACTGAGCCGAGCAGCATCATTGATCTGCTGTGAGAGAAGTAACAAAGTAACTGCCCCAAAGAAAGTAATAGAACTAGGCAAAATAGCTGGATGATCCCTGCTGTTGGTAACACCTCGGCCCTTGTGCACGTGCAATCTCCACCCTCAAAACAATAAAGTCCAAAATAACACAGATGATTTGGATGTAAATTTACTACAGTGTTTAATAAGACAATCAAATACAGTTTATTAATTACCAATATAATAAATAAGAATACATAATAAATTGATTAAAACCTGAAAGTGCTGTAAAGCTGCAGAGACCCATGGTATATTAAGTCTAAGGTTTTACCTCTACCAATATCATAACCCCCCATGTGGATAACCAGCACATCCAGAGGCGGCAACAAAGTAGCAAGTTAATGCAAAATATTAAGAATGAACACAACCTTCTGCCTTTTTATTTGTCTTTTTATAATATTATATCGGGCCAGAAGCTATTCCTGTACCGTTAGCCTGAGACCACAGATATGGGGATTCAGATAAAAGAACAATCCAAGATTAAATGGAATATTTAATTGCATTAAGGGTGCATTAAACAAGACACTATATACACTCAGTGAAAGATATATACAATACTCCGATGCAAATACAGGCAGTGATACAGAGTTTAGCAGTTGTCAGTTACTATTATGGTCTTGGTTGGAAAGTGAACACATGGGAGGTGTGTGCTGCTAAGCGGTTCCTGGGACTCCCCAACATGTAGACATGACCTCCCTTGGAAGAAGAAGGTCAAGCCACCAGTACATATACCTGCCAGACATGCCCCCTTTCCACCCTGTGGGACAGTTCCAACCCACTTGGACTGAAAAGAAAACCCATACAATCCTGAGAGATTATAACTTTGCAACACAGGGTCATAGGGACACTGTTCTGGTACCATCGGATCTGGCTGGACCCCCAGAACCTTTGATGACCAAATGCTGCTTCTCTACCCAGTTTGGACTACTTGTTCCGCGTATTTCCCTCCCCCGGGGTCCTAGAGAAAAGAGCGACGCAGGTGGACGTTCGATAACTACCAACAAATTGGGATCAGCACAGGTGGATGTTTAGTTTGTTCCAGCAATCCAGAAAATACAATTTACTGTATGTGGCCAGGGCGCACGGTAACTCCATCACTAAATTTGGAATTACGGCTCCTGGCCGTCTACATATTTTCTCTTATCCAACACCATATGGCTTGGGGAATCTGATCATTACAGCCTTGATGCCTTTCGGACTATGGAGGTGGGTGATTTCACTCTTGAGTGGAGTCTAGGGCTCTAGACAACTGGCCACCCCTGTGGAGTTTGTATCGTGGCAGAGGGCCTGATCTGTACATCTAATAAAAACAATATATACTGTGTGTGTATATATTTCATACTCCTCACATCACCCATCCAAGATTCCATATTTCTCAAATCACCTTTCTCACACACCAGCACCTCAGACCTCGGCCACGCCAGACCCTTTTTCAATCACTGGCATCTAATTTGATCCAGACCACGAGCTGGGAGCGGAAACCACATTATCATTGATTGAGACTGTTTTTAAACTAGGACCAGCCTATACCCTAGCTACTGCGTTAATGGGACCTAAAGCTTTAGTAAATACATCTAACATTTGCTTAACAAAATCATTGGCATTTGGTAGATGTTAAGGGGGGGGCATGTGGAGCATCTCATCCTCTGTATTTGACACACTACTGACGCTGGCCCCTGGTGCCATTGCTACCTCTTTGCACCCTACACCCTTGGAGCAATATTTTTTAATTTCTTTATAACCTATATATTTATGTCTGGACTAATCTATACATCTCACAATGCAAAGTTCTAATTTATAGCTTACTGTGTCCCTCTCCAAGCATATTATTTAGCTCCACACTTGGTCTTGAGGCGGATGTGTAGGATCAGTAGATAAATGTAAGTAAAAATCAAGAAAAACATTGTGGGTAGAGGTGGGAGAAGGAGAAAATACATGAGGAATGTATAAAATATGTCTGTGGGTAGACCCAGCTGACCTTAGATAGTTCAGAAGCCAAAAGGTTCTGAGGCCATTTGTTAAAGTCACGTAGCTTTATATATTCATTATGGCTAATATGAAAATATGAAATTGCTTATTATACTTCACAAGAGGGAAGAAAATGTTTACATTGTAAATAAGCTGAAAATTCGGCAATGAATAACACTTTCTCTGCAGCTTGCCGTGGTGATAGGGGTCGGCCATGATGGAAAATCACAGCCGACATCTATCACCACTGACATCATCTGTTGGTGGTTGATTGGGGGGTCCCATACACCATAAACTGACAGCTGAATCCGACATGAGCGGCAGGTTCGGCTGACATAAGTCTAAGGGTCCTATTAGACTGTCCTATTAGACGGACTCGGAGTCCGCACAATTTATCTTTTGCTCCGGCAAAAGATACGCCGAAAACCTACTCCATCTTTCAGGTGGCGTAGGTTTTCTGCCGTGCGCACCGACGCGCACGGGATTTATATAGAGGCAGTACACCGGTGCGCCGGAGATGTGGGGACATTTTTAAATCCGGCGTAAATAACGTCGGACTTAATAAATGTCCCCCTATGTGTATATGCTCCAGCCGGGATTCCATTCATTCACTTACAACGTGTGTGTTGTATAAATCACGGCCGTTGTTACAAACTGCAACAACGGCCGTGATCTATACAACACATACATTGTGTAACCATGGCCTGTTGAAACAACAGTGACCATTAACGTGTTACAGACTCGTGGGCCTCCAGCTGTTGCAGTACTGCAGTTCCCAGCATGTCTGGACAGCCAAAGCCTTATCATTAAAAAAAAGCAATGCCCACCCAGCGCTTCCAATATGAGAGGCTGCAGTTCCCGACTTTAGGGCCATATTAGCAAACAACAGAGAAAGATAATTTTCCATACAAATTGCATTATGTTGGGGGGGCTGGAACTTCCTATCCATACATACATAAAATTATAGAGGTTAATAAGAGGTCTGTTTTTAATCCATTGGCCAGTTCTCAGCAGGCACCAGACATTATTATACCCTTTAATCTTATGGGAAAGATCAATCAGAGGGAATAGAAGAAAATTAACAACTTTGGGACTTACTTTTCTTATTTTATCTGTATGCCATACCCTACCGGAGCCCAAGAGATCAACAGCAACTAAGATTACGCTCCTTTTTCCGGTTAAGTATTTTTCCATGGGTATAACATGTGACGGCTTGGCATCAATATTTTATTGCATATTACATTAAAACAACTGTATAATGTTCATTTTATAGCTCTCGTGGTCTTATACCCAGTACAGGAAACTGGGAAATGCACAATAACAAGGAAATGGTCATATTCTGGTAAGAGTCAGGAACCACTACATTGTGTTAAATGGTTTAAGAGCTTGTTCATAAAAGAAAAGCCGTCAGATGGCAGCAGCCGCGGGATCACCTGACCTGTCCTGGGAGGAAGCCATAGTTTGCTATTTTCCCCGCTGCGGTCACAATACTAAAACAGCGATGCGGCCAAATTCAGTAAATTGTTAAAGGAAATAAACACATTTAAGCGAAGATATCCTTCAACTTCTAAAGTCAGAGCGGAGACATGCATTCTTTTTACGTGTGCCAACAAAAGCCATAAATTAAAATTGTTTGTGGTTGGAACGTTCAAAAAAAACAAAACAAAAACCAAGGTCCTCCAAAAACATTTCACCGCTTCCAAATGTCAGGTGAATCCGCTTCAAAGGCTGATGATAGAAAATAACCTTAGGACTGGAGACTTGGAAGTCGGGGATTACTTTGCAGACACATCTTTTGAGTATACTTAGATTTCATATTCATGGCTATGTTCACACAACGCACAAACAACGGCCGTTATTTGGCCCATTGTATTGAGTACTAAACAGTGACCATTTTTTACAGTGAAAACTGCATTGAAATCAATGCACAACGGCCAGAAATAATTAACATGCTCATCATTTTGACAGCCGTATCAAACAATGGCCGTTGTTCAATACATTGTGTGAACAATGGCCATTGTTTGCAGTGACTTCAAAGCAACCTATTTCACTATGAAAACAACAGCCATTATTTAATTGAAAACAATGGCTGTTCTTGTCATAAAATGTACGTTGTGTGATACATATAGCAAAGTATGATGGTACAGTAGAATCCCAATAATGGACCTGTAAGCACTATCTTGTTCCCTAGAGGCAATGCTATTCTAATGGCCCTATTCCACGGGTCGTTTAGAGGAGCAATATCGTTCGTATTCGGCCGATATCGGCCGCTACGAACTATATTCGTCCCGTGGAATAGTGTGCAACGATCAGCCAACATCGTTCATGTCGGCTGATCGTTGCAGTCGCTTGTTTTTCAACATGTTGAAAAACAAGCGACTGATATAGCAGCGATCTGCTGCCGTCGCTCCATTGAATAGGAGCATCGGCAGCAGATGCTTCTATATCCTATGGGCTGCCCGGATGATCAGCGATCACCCGGGCAGCCCCCCCAGCAGCTCCCCAGCGAACGGGGAACGAGGAGCAAACGAGCGCTAATAGCGCTCGTTTGCTCCTCCAAATGACTCGTGGAATAGGGGCATTAGAAGCCCTGATCCTCTGGCTGTAGTAGATGGTTCCTGTTTATTTTCTGTGTTTTCAATGTTCTGACCTGGCTATTCCTACAACCATTTCTATATATGTTGTCTATCCTGCCACCTCTGCCTATGTACCTGCTCTGACTTCAGCTTGTACAATTTTGCCTACAGTCTTCTCTTCTTCTCCATTTGTACTGAGGCCCCTCCAGCAAAGCCAAAATCGATGTTCAGAGGTTGAAGGTTTACAGCAGGAGATCTTTAGGCCCTGTTTCTCAGTCTAGTCAACTCCTAATCTGTAACATCCGTTTTTTTCATCCGTTCTTTGAAAAAAAAAACGGATGAAAAATGAAAGAAAAAACTGATGCATTTGTGTGCATCCATTTTGATCTGTTTTTCCATTGACTTCCATTGTAAAAAAAAAAAACGGATCCGTTTTTTTTAACGGACAAAAGTAGAGTCAGCTACGTTTTTGTGTATGTTAAAAAAAACTGATCCATTTTGATCCGTTTTCTTTTTATAATGGAACTCAATGGAAAAACAGATGCAAACAAATGCATCCGTTTTTTTAAAGTCTTTTTTTGCAAAAAAAAAAAAAAGATTAAAACAACATATTGCAAAAACGTAGTGTGAACCCAGCCTAAGCCTCAAGGTCACAGTCTGATGTGTCAGACAAGTGTATTCCAAAGTAGGGAGGATGCACAGAAAAAATCTTGGATTGTGTTAAAAATTGGACCAGAAGGAAAACCTGTGAATATTGAAGATTATGTGAGAAGCATCTGGAGTAGGGATGGTCCAAACCTGCCGAGGTTCGGGTTCGTATGAACCCGAACACTCGGCAGCAGATTCCCGCTGTCTGCCCACTCCGTGGAGCGGGCGGATACAGCGGGAGGAACGCCTGAAAAACTGGGATACAGCCTATGGCTGTGGCTGTATCCCAGTTTTCCAGGCAGTCCTCCCGCTGGATCCGCCAGCTCCACGGAGCGGGCAGACAGCGGTAATCATTACCGAGAGTTCGGGTTCGTACGAACCTGAACCGAACTCGGTTCGGACCATCCCTAATCTGGAGATGTACTGAGGGAATAGATTATGGATAACCTTGTTATGGCACTATACCATTAAAAAAAAAAAAAAACAGCAGAAGATCAAGACTAAATCCAGGGGTGGGCTTTATTTAGGACCAGCGTTCAAGTTCACTGTTCTTAATAAATCTCCCTAAGTTCAAAAGACACCGACAGCTTACCATCCATAACTTCTGCTATAGGATCCCTCCACTTGTAACAGGATCTTCTTTTTCTAGTCTTCCAGATCTCTCCCCAGAGGGAATGGGTTGTATTTTTACTCAGCTGATGCTTCCTCCAGGATAAGTGGCAGCCAGCATGCCGAGCTGAACAGCCAAAGTCAATAGCTGCCCATACACATTACATGAAAGTTGGCTGAACCAACATATCTTGTTGGTACTGGCCGATATCTAATGTATAGGGGATTATATAGCCTTCTCATGAAGAATGTCGGAGAAAAGAAGAATTGGTCACATGCCTGATTCTTTATTCTAGTGGGAGATAATATAATAATAATTGTCTGACAGCTCTTATTGCCCTCTCCTTGTTGCACC
Organism: Dendropsophus ebraccatus; assembly: GCF_027789765.1. NCBI lineage: Eukaryota > Metazoa > Chordata > Amphibia > Anura > Hylidae > Dendropsophus > Dendropsophus ebraccatus. Next base: position 67,945,974 of record NC_091465.1, read on the forward strand.
AAGCATGCAAGCTTATATAGGAGATGACAAGGATAACTGTTGGTCCACAACTTATTTAACTTTGTATTCTAAGTTAAAGTGTACCTGTCGTTATAACTTTCAAAATCTAAATCAACAGTAGATGTGATGTAAAGCAAGTTTGCCATATACATTCATTATTTTTGTTGTTTTCATGCTGTAAAATGAGGCTGAACTTACCAGAAATCCAGGTCCAGTCCCCTGAAGGCAGATTTTTCTGGTTGAAAAAAAGAGACTAAACACAGGAATTCCGGCCAGTACAGAGAGTCACGGCTCAATGTAAAATACGGACAAGGAGAGAAAGAAGCACTGCACCTCACACCTATGGATGACACTAATGCCTCTCGGCTACATTTAAAAACCAACACCAGGATGTTGGTATATAATTTGATCAAACCATATTGCCCCATGTACCACGTGCAAGTCTCCTGGCTCACATGGGTCCTTACACTAACACACCACTGTGTCAGTCAGCGACCGCCAACCCCGCAAAGCGAGCACTAACAGGGAAGGGAGGCCATAGAACGGCCCTGCAACCCCACTGTTACAGGACCAATCCTCAAGGGCCCCCCAAAACCCATCAGGCACCGCCATAGGTGTGAGGTGCAGAGCTCCTTTCTCTCCCTGTCCGTATTAGTCACGGCTCAATGTGTCCATCAATCACATGACTGCCTTCTCTGTGAGCGCTCATGTGGCCTGGGATACACAGGACTTCCTGTTTTCTGACTGTTTCCTGTTTTTTGAGAAAAAAGTCAGAAAACAGGAAGTGCCGTGTTTTCCATGATAAAAAATTTTTTTTTGAAAGTTATAACGACAATGACACTTTAAATAAGTTTATCCACAGGATATGGGATATGTGTCAGATCAGGGGGAAGTCCCAGCAGTTAGACACCCCACGAGTCACACATCCAGGCTGTTCTTTCATGAATGGAACAATGGCATACATGAGCAAAGTGCCGCTCCATTAAAAGCAAAAACTCAGTCCCCGTTCATGAGATGTGGGGGTCCCCCTTGATCTCATACACAGTGGTGCCTTGGATTACGAGTATAATTTGTTCCGGGACTGTGCTTGTAATCCAAATTCACTCTTAAACCAAAGCAAAACTTCCCATAAGAAATCACTGAAATGCAGACAATTGGTTCCCACCTACACTCTAAATATGCAAAACCTCACAAGGACTTTTATTACCTGAACCTAAATGCTGTTGTACCTCTGCACCCCATATAGGGTGAATTTGCTAATTTGATCCTCGTTATTCTCAAGAAGTAGGAAATCTCCTATTAAAGCTCATAAAGTCTACAGCTAATAGTCTGCAATGTTCCCAGTACAGCTGGAGCGGTGGACAATGGCCCGGACCGGACCCGTGTTTACAAACATACGGTAACATCTGGTGTAGTGTGAGGAAACAATGGGACATGCACAATGCCAAGTGTAATATTGATCAGGGGCTGATAAGAGACAATTCCTTAAAAACAAGACTTCTTTATTGCACAGCTGCTTGTACCTGTTTGTTTCAGTCCATGTGAAAAATAATAAAAGTCGAGGAAAGTTATAGTCAGGATATTATCAGAGTCTGCAGGTCACTGTGTTCTTACTCCGAAGCCAGATGGTGACTTGGGTCGCAGGTTGTTTCCTAAGAATGTAAAAAAGAATATCAACAAGACTGGAGAGTGGAAGAAAAAAAGCATCTGTATGGTCTATAGAGCTGTTGATAGATAGATAGATAGATAGATAGATAGATAGATAGGAGACAGATAGATAGATAGATAGATAGATAGATAGATAGATAGATAGATAATAGATAGGAGATAGATCGATAGATAGATAATAGATAGATAGATAGATAGATAGATAGATAGGAGATAGATAGGAGACAGATAGATAGATAGATAGATAGATAGATAGATAGATAGATAATAGATAGGAGACAGATCGATAGATAGATAATAGATAGATAGATAGATAGATAGATAGATAGATAGATAGATAGATAGGAGATAGATAGGAGACAGATAGATAGATAGATAAATGATAGATAGATAATAGATAGGAGATAGATAGATAGATAGATAGATAGATAGATAGATAGATAGGAGATAGATAATAGATAGATAGAAAGATAGATAGATAGGAGATAGATAGATAGATAGATAGATAGATAACACATAGATAGATAAATGATAGATAGATAGATAGATAGATAGATAGATAGATAGATAGATAGATAGATAGGAGATAGATAATAAATAGATAGATAGATAAATGATAGATAGATAGAAATAAATAGATAGATAAATGATAGATAGATAGATAGATAGGAGATAGATAGATAGATAATACATAGATGATAGATAGATAGATAGATAGATAGGAGATAGATGATAGATAGATGATAGATAGATAAATGATAGATAGATAGATAGGAGATAGATAGATAGATAGATAGATAGATAGGAGATAGATGATAGATAGATAAATGATAGATAGATAGATAGATAGATAGATAGATAGATAGATAGATAGATAGATAATAGATAAATGATAGATAGATAGATAGATCCATTCATAATTTCAAAGATCGCTTCTTTCAGGACGCCTCTTCCCTGTTTGTATACAACATCACTGCGCGTGTGCGTGTGGACTCTCACTACGCACGCCCCTGTAGGTGGATACAAGGGAGGACCTGTGGGGGCTCGTCTGTATTGCTCCAATCACAGCGATAGTAAACATTGCAGGATCGTCGCAATCATCATGAAGCTGGGGAGTTGCCATTGATGCATTTAGGATCCATGGGATAGCCCCTCTCACAGAAGTCTCTCATCATCCCCTCCAGTGCAACCTCCAGTCTGTCTGGTGAGTCAGTTATTCTTTTAGCTCTTATCATCTGACTGTAGGGAAGACTGCATACCATCGGTCTCTTTTTTATATAGATTAGTCCTCAGTGTGTTGTCCTATTTCTCATACTTTCCCTTTCAGGGGGCAGGATCAGAGAAGGGATCTTTGCCAGTAGGACACACACAGGACGTTCTTTCTGTAACTTCTCTGGCCAATCACAGCACATATTTTTCCCTGTTCTAAAAATGACATACGGGCTGCAAAATATGCACTGGACCGAACAAGCTGGCACTATGCTGGAGTGATGATTTACACAAAGTTTTATATGGCATGTGGGGGTAAAAGTGGTTACTTGCTGCTGCTGACAAGCTAAATGGGGAGGGGAGATTAAACTACATCACTGCAGCCATAGGAACACCTATTTGTAAGGGGCAGCTACTCAAATTGGTGGTCAGCGATAAGCCTTAATTTCCCTTTGAGGAACAGTTAAGGGCCTTTTACACAAGCCAATTATCATGCAAAAAATCATAAAATCATTCAGATTTAAGCGATAATCTTCTGGTGTAAACGCAGCAATGATCAAACTATGAACGAAAATTTGTTCTCAAAATCATTGTTAAAAATTATTGCTAATCGTTCTCAAGTCTTTCAGTGTTAACACTTCTTAGACTATATACAAACAACACGCAATCATATTTATGCAGGTACACAGCATAGGCCTTCTCCCACTCTCCTGCACATGGCACATGCTAAGCCCCACCCAACTTCCTGTAACCTGTCCTGAAATAGCTGTTACTAGGGGCCAAATTTCCTCAATAACCGACAGTGGACAGCAGATTAGAGAGAAGCAGGCCTTTAGCAGATCCCTGTAAATTTGTCTCCCCTTGTTATCTTGTATTCTTCTGGTGATTTAGAATCTTTTGGTTTTGGACTTTTGGACTGTGCACCTGGTAACCCCATGACTTCTGATTTTATCATGTGACTGGCTTGTGACCTATAGATTCTCCCTATTGGTTATTGTTTTATTTACTGATTTTGCCAACTACACTACGTCTCGGGTCAGACACAACCTTGGTCCCTGGCATCCAAGCTGTCTGAGCTTGTGGAAAAATTTGGTAAATTTAAACATTAGCCATTGCCAGAATTTCCCACCTGTCAATACTGATATACAAATAAAACATGTCTATTCTTTGGGTGGACGGAAGAATCCACGGACCATAGAATGGAGTCTATGGGACGGGCAGAGATGCATGTGGGGGCGAGCGGTGGAATCCGCGGGTACTTCTCTGTGCGGATTCCATAGTTTGAATGCACCCTTAGGCTATGTTCACACTACGTATATGTCCGGCCGCATATTTTACGCGGCCGGACATATACGTGTGAAACTCCGGCCGGGGATTTACGTAAGTTGCGGACGGCTACGTACGGTCCGCGAACTTATGCCCGTAGTCTACTTACGCTTCCCGAGCGCCGTACGGAGCGATCTGACAGCGGTATTTTACTGGGATATCTTCGGCTAGCCCCGGACACCCCACAGAACCTTTTGGATCGGCAAATCAAAGTGCAAAAATGAAGAAATCACCACTCCGTAAGGGATCGGATGTTACGCTACGGGCGTAAGTTACAGCATTTCCGTCCCGAAACAATGGTCTGGTTCACTTTTACGGCGCTGCATACGATCCGGGCGTAAGTTCTTACGTAGTGTGAACTGTGCAGCCGTAGATCGCATACTTTCCATTGTACGCAAACTACGTAAATCTCTGGCCGCTTATTCACGGAATGCGCTACGGACGGAAACTTACGTAGTGTGAACATAGCCTGATGGTATAATTATGAGTTGTTACCCAGTTCTCCTAGTAAGAGTTAAAACACCTCAGGCTTCTATCGGTATAGGATGATGTATAATATAAGTATAATGCTTCGTCTTGATAAGTAGCCAGAGGAGAAGTAGCCAGAAATAGATGTGACTGGGGTTTTCTAAACTACAAGTAAATGATGTAGAGGAAACATTTTCTTTCATTCAAATGACCTTTCCTCAAATTATCTGCGAGTGATAAGCCGCAGGTGGCTAGCAAGTTAACGCTAAGCAATAGGGCTGGTGACTTCCCGTCAGCGACCAACTCATATCCTGTTACCTCTCACTCTCCTAAATATTGCAGTTTGGCATGGGAAGGGTTTTTTATTGTTACAGGAAGGTGTGCTGACTGAGATGGTAGATAAGACCAGTCACAAGAAACATTACATTGTGTTTATTAAAAACTAAAAATGACCATTCTAGCAGCTGGCAATGAAACAGTTAAGGCCCCCAATGTGGTCCCAAGGGCATGTTTCCATTGTATGGAGTTTTATAGAGAACCCATTAAAATAGGGGAACTCAAAACTAGATATAATTTGTCATCCGTCAGATTCTAATGTTGTAAGGATAAGAAGAAGACTTAAAGAGGTATTCCTATCTATACATTCATTTAGCAAACTTGCCTCCTTCTCCTGACATGCTGCTTTTTTATCCCCATGTTGACAGGTAGTTGTCAACATTACAGACCACCACTCTGCTCTAAAAACAGTGGTCTGGCTGGTGTATACATAGCTATACTGTAGATGTATAGCGATACAGAGTAAATACACTGTATAATGTATATAAATATGTATACTATATATACACCAACCAGACCACTGATTTTAGAGCAGAGTGGTGGTCTGTAACCTTGGCAATGAGCTGTCAACAGTGTGAGGTAAAGATCAGGAAATCAGGACAAGGAGGCAGGTTTAGTAAATAAATGTACTTGCAAAAATATTTCACTTGACGAGTCCTACAAGTATAACTATATTAGTTGAGATGAGAATACCCCTTTAACAAATGTCCCAAAAAGTTCTGATTGGTCAGACCCCCACCAGTCGTAAGATATAGACACGAGAAGGGCAATGCTAAGCACTTTTCTACCTGGCTCACTTTTTCCATTGTTACAGGAGACGTTCTCTATGGATTTACGATGGAGCCTGTCTCCTACAGCAAGATGGGGAGTAAAGAGCACAGCTCTATCTAGTGATCGGTGGGGGACTGAACACCCAGATCTCATCAGGTCAAATATTTTGACATCTCTCTCGGACATGACAAACGTTTTTTTTTAAATGACAGTGCCCATTTATGCGGGCTGAATGATATGATCTCTGATAGCTAGTGGCTGGCCCAATGGGCTGTTAGGTTAATTCTATATGGTAAGGCAACAGACATCTTGTGCACTGCTCAAGGGATACAAACCTGCCTGTTTCCTGTTTTGAATAGTTGGACTAAAGCCATAGGCCATATCCATGTTTTCAAGGACTCCTAAGGGCTGCAACCAACTTCTTCAGCTGTTGGTATTTAAATGCCGAACAGTCAGACTCAAACATGCTCGTGTTGCACTCATTTTTAGCCATGATGCTTTGCAAGGATACTCCATCATTTACTGACCATTTAAAAGGTCTGTGCTGCTTTAGAAAGAAATAGTTACGGGCTTGGGCTGGTTAAAAAATTAAATCAAATCTAATCTGCTGATAGCCCCCTATTGAGCACAGGGTGCTGAGTATGAAGGTTTGTCTCTTATCTTCGTTCTCTGCACCGTTACTGTGAAGCTTTAGGCTATGTTCACACTACGTAAAAGTATGGCCGTTGTTGCCATCGGCATCAGATCGTATGCGCTCCGGCCAGGATCCTGCACGGGGCCGCAAATAACTGACATGTCAGTTTTCTGTGGCCGCAATTCATTGAATTGCGGCCGTAGGAAACCCTGTCAGTTCACACAGTAAAGCGAGCGGCTCCGGCCGCTCGCTTCACTGTGTGCTATGGGAGGTTCCGATGCGGGCGCGCACTGATGCGCCCGCATCAGAAACCTGCGGCCGAAAGATCATCCGGACGGTATTTAAGTTACTTATACGTTGTGTAAACATAGGCTTAATGTAATCCTCGGCCCGGTAAGGCAATTTGGAGCACTGCCCGACCCCCAGAGAAACGATCCGCCCCCGGCCAGCCCCTTCTATTGATTATCAGTTAAGTGGTCTGGACACTGGACATATTACACCGGGTTACATTAAACTGCATGAGAATTGCGCCAAGGAAAAAGGTAAGAGATATACCTTCATCCTCAGCACCCCATGCCCACTATGGAACGATCAGCAGTTTAGATTCATCTAACCTGCTGATAGTTCCCCTTTAATCACTTGCCCGGTCCCCCACTCTTTATCCACCCCGGCTGAGCAGTATTTCTTGCTTTCCTTCTGACACCAAGGAAATGCTTCCAATCTATGGCTGTACTGGTGACCAAAAAAGAAAGCAGGAACCCATGCTCAACCAGAACTGTGCAACGTCAGGATGGATGTGATATTGTATCAGGCAGGTGAGTATGACTACCTTTTTATTTTTAGACCAGGGTGAGCCTATGACTAAGGTTTTTGTGGAACCGCGCAATAGATAGTGGGGGGGTCCCCCACAATCAGAAAATGATAGCATACCCTATCAATATGCTATAATCTACTGTTGTAGGAACAATTAGTGGCCAGAGGAAAGAATTTTGGGAAATGACCACAATACTTTCGCTGACTTTTCGTTAAACCTAAGGCTTCTGCAAATCTTTAAATTCCTTGCTTTGGAATAAAAAAAGGAAGTTGATTTTGAAAATACCAGCCAGAGAGATCCCGTTTGGCAGCCGTGAAGAATTTAGTCTCCCTGGGTGCCAATATAAAAAGGATTCACCCACTCACGTGCTCATTCGAGGCTCGGATAGTCTCCAGCATCCTTGCCTGGAGACACGGAGTGAAGAATGCCGTCTGGAATGTAAATGACAACATACTATATGTGTACGATGTCTGGGTCTAGGATTCCCCATACACTGCAATTTGGGGAAATAAAATGTTTTTGTTTTTCCCAGAATTCAATGCCCCCTGAAGTGTCCGTACCACAATAAACAATTTTATCCGTCACACAAATAGACCTCAGACCTCATAATGTCCATAAACACCATCACAGGATATTATGCAAACGCGGGATATTTTGTCACCTGCATCCATATCCCCATCCCCCACGTATCTACAACTGCTCAGCTTTCGTCTCAGTTATTTCCTTTGGTTCCTTTCTAACATTATTGTATACAGAGAAAAGTGTTTTTTCCTGTTAAGTCATGTGCAGCTGCTGGAAGGGGGAAGATCCAAGGCCTTCCAGAAATGTCATAGCTTGAGTAGATCGCCGTATTTTCCTTCTACTCTATTCCCTAGGGTGGAAGGCGGAGGTGTGCCTGCCCTTTGATGGATTACTGGTCCTTACAATATTTGTGTACAGTGCATTGTATAGATTCCGCAAAATACAGGATGATTCGCTATCATGTATGGAAAAAAAAATCCTTGAGCCTCTTTATAATAAATCATCATTAAAAGGGTATTCTAAATTTAATGTGTATGTGAGTAAAATAACAAACTAGAGCATACTCACCTCTCCCAGTTCAGTACTGGTGCTCCAGTCCTCCCTAGTTTCTGTTTACTTCCTCGGATGATGCTTTGTACCTGCTCTGTTGAGATTGGCTGCAGGGAGCTCAAAAGATCAATAACAGAGACGGTATATAACGCATCATCAAGATAAGTAAACTAAAGAACCCTGAGTGCCAGCACTAAATCGGGAGAGGTGAGTATGCTCTAGTTTGCTATTTTACCTATATAGCATGCTGTTTTTTAATTAAATTGGAATGCACATTAAATGGATGTAGTTTGCATGTTATCTGACTATTACAGCATTACAGCATGTACCCTGGGCTGTCCACCCAACCTTGGCTCCCACTAGTGGTGTTGGCTTAGAGAGACCACCTTACAGTAGCAGCCTCAGAGGCGGTGACATATGGAGTGACTAATCTTAGAGACACCCTAATATTGCCAGCATCAGAGACCTCCTAATAGACCAGTCTCCGAGCCCACTTAATAGTGACAGCCTTAGAGACCTCCTCCCCCTATATACTGCTCCCTATAGCACCACCCATATACTGCTTCCTTGACTCCCCCTCCCCAGACCGCATATGCCGCCACATATATAACACTCCCTATATACTGCCCCTACATATAGAACTCCCACTGTTTCCCTCATATATATATTACTGTGTTTTCCAGAAAATAAGACAGTGCCTTTCATTAATTTGTACCCAAAAACAGACACTATTGGGGAGATTTATCAAAGGGTGTAAAATTTAGACTGGTGCAAACTACCCACAGCAACCAATCACAGCTCAGCTTTAGGCAGTGCTGAAAGGAAAGAGGAGCTGTGATTGGTTGCTGTGGGCAGTTTGCACCAGTCTAAATTTTACACCCTTTGATAAATCTCCCCCTATGTGTTATTTTCAGGGTATGTGTTATCTCTCTCCCCTCGACCAGGGAGAGAGAATTAAGACATCCCCCCGCTACCTCCCCCGAATACTCACATCCTTGTAGGACAGGCCGTCAGCGGGAGGCCTTGTGGGTCGGGACCTGCAGCGTGTGTTGGAACGTGCAGCAGGACGTGGGAGCCATGGACCAAGCTTCCTGCTGTGTTGGCTGTGAAGCACCACAAGGGGATTAGGTGAGTCCTGGATGGCGGCAGGAGGCAGGCATTACTGTCCCCTTAGGGAAGCAGAAGTGGCCCTGAGTGCAGCACTCTGATCCTCCAGCGGGCCACTGAGTGATGTGCAGAATGGATTTTTGTGTAGGACTAGTTCTCTTTCTATTTACCTATACAGGCTTAAAGGATTGTGTGAAGGAAGGACATGAATCACAAATAATAAAAAGAAATTATATTATTGTAGGGAAAACAGAGAAAATTCAGAGAAATTATAAGTATTAGTGAGATCTCTGGAAGTGTGTGAGGAACTCTTTTCTATATTGGTCAGTGGAGGGAGACAGGAGTAGTGAGCTGTGGTAAATAGGGAGTTACTAAGGACCAGACTGTAATGTACAGCAGCTTCCTGGTCACATCAGCATACTGCACACAGGTGAAGAAACTGGAGAGTTGCTGTTTTCCATCATTACAGTCTTTTTTAGAACAATTTTTCATTTTCAATTAATACTGAGGGATTAATCAATACTGTTGGCCTATCAGAGCAGGCCTTTAGTGATATTTAGGGGATCCTCACCTGTGCCCGTCCTCTTTGCCTAACCAGTGTTGCAGAGAATGTCCCTCCCCTTATGTTATGTCTATGCTAAATCTTTAAACTTGTTTACAATGTGTTCTTACCTAGGGTTTCCTCATAGATTGTCAAGATTATAAGTAACAGCTGGTGGTCTGAAATAAAATAATAAGAATGGAGGAATGTAAGTCCCATGCCTTCTGGATGTACGGTGGCTGGCACACCCTTTTGGAGCACCTGCCTTGTTATTATGGAAAATGCTAATTACAAGTTTCATAGTAAAAACAAAACAAAAAAAAACCTTAAAAGCTGTGGCCGACATCTGCCCAACAAAAAGGCAATTGATTTATTTTCTTTTCTGGGAAATGCGTTTGTTTACGATGTTCTTGGGCACCTGCTGATATATGTTGGGTTTGCTCTCTGCAGTCTCGACTTTGTTTCCTTACAGTGTCTCCATAGAGTAATTAGGCATTACATGGTGTAAAGCCTAATTACTCTATGGAGGCACTGCAGGGAAATTGGACACTTGCTGCACGGTTCAGATATAGATTACAGATGATCACTGGTGATTGAGCAGCAGGACATACTGGGGCTGACATTTTTCTGGGCCGCTTCTAACAAAAAATTGTACAAAGTGGACAACCCCTTTTAGTGTCCAAAAGAAAAAAAAAAAACGACAAGGTGAAACCCTATAAGAAAGCTTTCCATATTTCCAGAAATACTTTCCTTCTAACAGGAAGGTAAAAATAACTAAAAATCAGTAACCTTGTCTGTATGACTGATTTATCCACATTCCAGACATATCAGGTGACCCAAAAGATAGGAAGGACACTTACATATCCCCTTTCATAAGTCTTATCTACCCAATCTGAGATGTTCTACAATGTTCCAAATTACACACAATTCTGACGAAACAAGAAATGCCAATGACCCCCTAGGAAGTGTCTACTATGAATAGCCAGCCTACTACCCCCAACGTTTCCGTCAACATCTCACAGACCTTGAGAGAGGAGGGGAAAAAATCAACCAGAAATAGAAACATAGAACATTTTGCTGTTCTTTGTTTTGATACTTTTAAAAGCTAAAATAAGCTACAGAGGACGGAACAATGGAGAACAATTCCAGCTGACATAGTTCTGCAGTCATTCGGGAACAATTCTGGGGAATGGTCATACTTCCATAAAGCCACTGGTAGCAGGAAGAGTCATTTCTGTGGACATTTATTGTTTTTTTTTCAAGCAAAATCGTGAATACATTTAATTCTGATAATCACTTTGGCAATAATAATATTTGTTAAGTAAAAACCAAAGGAATGCGAATATCCAACCATAGCATCTGAGCAAGGAGTTTGTCTGTTCCTGCGTATACTTGTAAAAGTTGCTCAATATCATCCTGAGGGCGACAATTTAAAAAAAAAAGTAATTAAGAAAATTTGAACAAATGCCATAATTTTGATGAGTGTAGACCAGGGATACGTAACCATAAAGAGGTGGAGACCTACTGCTGCAAACTGAGAGGTGTTAAAAAAAAAAACCTCCAAAATGTGTTACATCGCCTGATTCTGAGCCCTATAGCTTTTAATTTTTCTGTCTATGGAGCAATGTGAAAGTTGTTCATTTTATTGGTACAATTTTTGTGTTGTTTTGGACCTTTTTGTTATGTTTGAAGACAGTAAAATAATATGAAAACACGGCAGTAATTTTGAGTGAGAATAAAAATTAGAATTTTATTTTTTAGTTCACCGCTAAGTAAAACTGACAGGCTAAATTTATTTTACATGTCAATGCAAATTCAAATACAGTGGTGCCTTGGATTACGAGCATAATTCGTTCCGGGACCGTGCTTGTAATCCAAATCCACTTCTTAAACCAAAGAAAAGTTTCCCATAAGAAATCATTAAAATGCAGACAATTGGTTCCACAACCCCAAAATAATGATTTTATATTCTGAATAACAGGTAAGACAAATGAAACAAACATTTAAAAAACTGAATATGTGATATTATAAGTTACTGTACAGTATAGCAATCAGCATGTGGAGTATAATGTATAGTAACTGCATAAACCTGAAAAACAGCCGCAGTTTGTAGATACAGAATGGAACTGCAGATCCCCATAATGCAGTAGCGTAGTACAACAGGCTAGAATAGAGAAGCAGGGCTGCTGTCAGAGGTCTGTGTGGTCACATGACAGCAATGGGGAGGGGTTTGTGTTCAGCATGGACAAATCAGGATTGACAGAAACGGCAGGGAACATGAAAAAACGGGCAGGACATATGTGGGGACATACATGCAGCACTCTGTGCGAGGAGAGAGGGGTTACAGCTATGAAGAGATTACCTCCAAAGTCCTGTCCCCTGATGCAAGCCCCAGCCTGAAGTGGTCTGCTATGATTTGGAAGGTGAGGGAGACTTCCTGGGTCAGAGTACAATGCTGTAGACCCCGCTATACAGACCATGCCCCTCCCCCACTCACGCTCCCACCCAGTACAGGGAGCTTTTAAACCAAAACAATGCTCTTAAACCAAATATAAAAAAAAATATGTCCACTGCCCCATTCTGATCCCTGTAAAAATATATATGTTTTTCTACCTATGGAGCTGCGTAAGGGCTGATTTCTTTGCACCATGATCTTTAAGTTCATTTTTTTATTTGAGCAGATATGACTTTTTGATCACTTTTTAGAGAATTCTTCTGCAATGGGATGTGACCACAAATTACCACTTTAACTGTCCGGGATCAGGAGTTGTTTGGACAATCCCACACGTGGCAATGTCAAATATATATATATGTGTGTATGTATATATAATTTTTTTTTTTTATTGCATGAAATAAGTACTTGATTTCTTACCAGCCATGAATTCTGGCTCTCACAGACCTGTTACTTTTTCTTAAAGAAGCTCCTCCTACTCTGCACTCACACTCTGTCCACACACTCCATTAATCACACTCCAACCTTTCCACCATGGCCAAGACCAAAGAGCTAAGGACACCAGGAGCAAAATTGTAGATTCAACATGGGCTACAGGACAATAGGCAAGCAGCTTGGTAAGACGGCAACAACTGTTAGTGCAATTATTAAAAAATGGAAGAAATACATAATGACTGTCAATCTTCCTAAGTCTGGGGCTTCATGCAAGATCTTGCCTCGTGGGTTATGGATGATTATAAAAAAGGTCAGGAATCAGTCCAGAACTACATGGTAGGATCTGGTCAATAAGCTGAAGAGAGCAGGGACCACAGTCTCAATGATTACCCTTATTAAGGAAGCATTCCATGTTTTTTTTTAATGTTTTTATTTAATTTCCCCCCTGTTGCAAGCTGGCACATATACTTACCATTGATGGTTGGTACCATTCAAATGGCACCATTCAAATCCCGCTGGAACCCACGTTACTTTTTTTGCCAGTTAGCCTGCAGCTAAAAAGGCCAGAAGTCAGGGTCTCCAAACCATCTCTATGAGAGCACTCTTATAGTGATGCATTGGAGACCCTGACTTCCGGCCTTCAATAGCCCTGGAGAAAGGAGAGGGTCAGAAGAAACTCCGTAGGACCGGAAGGAAGCCACACCATGAAACACTGATCATCAATAGTGAGTATACGTGCCAGCCTGCAGCAGGGGGACAATTTTAAAAAAAAAAACTGCAATGCTTCTTTGCTGCACACAAGGTCCCCCTGCTCACCACAGCACATGTCCAGGGCCATTTGAAGTTCACCAATGACTATCTGAATGATCCAGAGTAGACATGGGAGACAGTCATGTGGTCAGATAAGACCAAAATAGAACTTTTTGGAATCAACTCCACTTGTCATGTTGAAGGAGGATGAGTACATCCCCAAGAACACAGTTCCAACTGTAACGCATTGGGGTAGAAACATCATACTTTGGGGGTACTTTTCTGCAAGGGGGAGAGATAACCACCTTATTGAAGGATGGATGGGGCCATGTATCGAAAGATTTTGGTCAACAGTCTCCTTTCCTCAGTAAGAGCATTGAAGGTTGTGACTTTGTCTTCCAGCATGGCAATGATCTAAAACACACAGTAAGGACAACTGGGGAGTGGCTCTGTAAGTATTTCAAGGTCCTGGAGTGGCCTAGTCAGTCTCTAGACCTGAACCCAATTGGAAATCTTTACATGGAGCTGAAACTTACTGTTACCCAGCGACAGCCCTTAAACCTGAAAATCTGGAGAAGACGTGTATGGAGGAGCGGGACACTGGTGCAGTGTCAAGAACTACAGGAAACGTCCGACCTCTGTAACTGCAAACAAAGGTTCCTGTACCAAATATTACATTCTGTTTTTCTGTTGTTGTTTTTTTTATACATTCTGTCTCTTACAGGTGAAGTGTACCTACAAAAAATTACAGACTTCTCCATTCTTTGTAGGTAGGGAAACTTGCAAAATTGGCAGTGTATCAAATATTTATTTTCTCCACTGTATATGTCAAATGCCAACACTGTAGAACATACAGGAGGATAGAGCACTGACCAGACATAGTCACAGAGAAAATATAACAATTACATCCAGTGACTCACAGGTGCCTCCTCTGATTATAGACATTCTCTTCTTCTTCTCCTCATCTTCTCATTTGGCTCAGACCACCATGAATTCTTCTTCCAGCCAAGATTATTTCTGCAGAGTTTGTTCTCCAAATATTTTAGGTTCTTTGCTTTCCTATTATCCTCCTCACTTTTGCAACACAAACCTCCCACACTGTTATCCTAAAAGTGTCAGCCTACCTCTACCTCAAATACTGTGCCTGCTGTGCTGCCCAGGGCCCCCAAATGCAGTAATGAAGAAATAACATTGTTACCCCAAAAGTTATATTTCTATGAGACAGTGCTCGAAAATACTAGTGCCATGCACATGATTGTCAGTAGTCATTTCCCCTTACTGTAATTACACCCGCAAATCACATACCAGAAAATACAGCTAGCGCCTGTGACAGCCATGAGCCCCATTGGCTCCTACAATAATGGTGCCCAGCAGATAATGCCAAAACCTGCTGATAATAATCCTGTGTAAAAGGGCCATCGATCAACCAACGAGCACACAAGATCCCGCTCAACAGCTGATTTGATCACTTGTGTGGCCAGTAAAATCATTGTTATTGGCTGTACATCTCTCTGCTAATAACAATAAAAATGGCCACACAAACGATACAGCGTTCACCCGGTCTGGCCAATTAATTGTGCCATCAATTCTTCAGATTTTTGATGACTAGCAATCTACAAAAGAACTTATGGTGCGTTTACATGGAATGATTATCGTTCAAATTTTCGCTATAACAATCACATTTGAGCGATAATCGGCTCGTGTAAACACGGCGTACGATCAAGCGACGAGCAATAAATCGTTCATCATGGTCTTTCAACATGTTCTCAAATTGTCTTTGGTCGTTCATTGAAAATTAGCAGATCACTTCGTCTAAACAGTCTTTCTTTTTTTTTTTTCAATAAAATTTTATTGGGTTTTTCAAAATATAGAAAACATTTCACAGATAGGTCGGAGTAAGGGCCCTATTCCACCAGACGATTATTGTTAAATCGTTCGAATCTAAACGATAATCGTTCGGTTGAAATGCAGTTAACGATTAACCACCGAACGAGAAATCGTTGATCGCTTTATAAGACCTGGACCTATTTTTATCGCTGCTCGTTCGCAAAACGTTCGCATTGAATAAGACATCGTTCGGTCATTCGCAATAGATATGAATGCATTAGCGAAGAAATAGCGAGGAAGAAAAGATCGCAATTACGATCATAAGTAACGATTATCGTTCCATGGAAATGAGTGAACGTTTTCAGGTCTTTCGCAATAGAGGTCGTTTGAGATTGTTAATCGTTAACGATTATGCAAACAATAATCGTCCGGTGGAATAGGGCCCCAACCTATTTTAATCACAGCATAAGAGTAACCATGCAGAAGACAAGTTGCCGAATGAGTAACACAAAACATCCAGTACAGCTGCTTATGATAAGCACTTGTGGGTATACATAACAGTGAAGCAAACGAACCCCCCACCACCACCACCTTTTCCCCAAAAACAACCCCTCCTGCCCCTGTGTCCGCAGTCACGGAGGTTGAGCAATGTCCCAGCAATGTCCCTGGTTAGGTACCACATCGCTTGGCCCTAAACAGTCTTTCAACAATTAACCCTATATGTGATATAGGCTGAAGCGATCTTAAAACGGTCGCAATATCGTTTCGTCTAAACACTGATCGTTATAAAAAACACATTGTGACTTTGACATCGTTAATCGCTCGATTGGGCAAATTATCGCTCCGTGTAAACGCAGCATTACATAGAAATAGATGGAGTGAAATCTGTCTGCCTAAGCTCTTTTTATTTACCGCAGTTACGACAAAGGTGGAAATACTAAAGTGTTTTGGTGAACAGTACTTGGGCTAAAATTAAAAAAAAAATGTTATGTGATATTACTGCAGGAGCTATGTGAAAACAGAACAGGGTAACTATGGCTGAGAATGGCCCCCTCTGTAGTCCCCCCTTTAGTATAAGGCCAAAACATTGAAATAAGGTATA
This sequence comes from Dendropsophus ebraccatus, assembly GCF_027789765.1. NCBI lineage: Eukaryota > Metazoa > Chordata > Amphibia > Anura > Hylidae > Dendropsophus > Dendropsophus ebraccatus. The sequence continues at coordinate 67,962,485 of NC_091465.1, forward strand.
AACATTGAAAAGAAAAACACACTGTTGCTGCTTTCCTTTTCTGTCTTCTGGCACAGGCACTGTCTTATGGCTTCATGCAGACTTTTGTGTGGTTTTATTGTGGAAGTGGCACTGCAAATTTTTACATGGAATTTGCTATTTTCAATTCAACAGGGCAGATTTATCAAAATGGTATAAATGCTGTAAAAGAAAACTGGCTTTGTTGCTCCAGGATCGGCCAAGAATTTTAGATCAGCGGCGGTCAGACTTAGAGGACCCCCGTGATACGGTGTTTGAAGGGGTTGCGGTGCTTGTGTTAGTGCATCGAAAAGGCCCATTCAATGTTTAGTTCTATTTATCACCATACACATAATACACATCACCAGACTATTAGTTGTCATCAATTTTATAAGGCTGAATAACCCAGAAAGTTTTATGTAAAATACAAATGTTAGGTATATGGAGATGGGTTGCCCAGGGCTAGAAATTCCTTTAAGATGTAAAATTAAAAAAAAACTGAATTCACTAAACAATGGGATTTGGCTGCCAACTTATCCGCATATGAAACTCCTATCACTCCAAGTCCCAGGTGTTTTCCAGTATCTACAGCTGGTGAGAATATTCCTCGTGGTCCCGTATTCCCCTGCTTTCTTATCTAATTTTTTAAAAATTTTCCTGTAAATTTTTTATTCTTTTATTTTCCTGTAACGGAAACATCACTAAACAAAAAAGAGGTAAAGATTTTCCAAAGGTAATTTAGTTTACTGTAATTAGTTAGTTTGTTCAGATTAGTTTTTATATAGGCAATGGCCTAAAGGCCCTATTACATGGAGTGATTATCATTTTAAAATTCGCTATTGCGACCGAAAATGAGCGATGTAATAACACCCAACGATCAAATGACGAAGGAAAAATCGTTTATCGTCTTTTAACATGTTGAAAAATTATGGTTGGTAGTTCGCTGATTGTTCGCATATCTATTCATGTAATAAGTCGTTCGCAGGTAAAACATGTTGTGTGGGCTGTCCTGAGGAACAATTAGCGACCATATAGCGACGTAAAAACAATTGTACATAAAAGTAATCTGTGAATGCAATAACCTCAGAATTGTTTGCTACAAAATCACTAGTTTTCACTAGCAATTGATTGTTAAAGCGAATCTACGTGTAATACGGACTTAAATGGATCTGGTTGGGGCTTGGACACTTTGGGGGATTTATGAAGACCGGCGTACTCGTATGGCAGTCTTAACTTAGGCCCATCCCTTTTCCCTGGCCTAATCATGATAAATGTGGCGCGGGAGGAGGCCACGCCTCCTCCCTGCTTTGCCACTCCCCTCAAGCACCACCTGCCCAGGGGGATGCGACAGGCATACGCCAGGGAGAAGGGGCAAATCTGCGCCTTCTCCCTGGCGTACTCCCCTACCACCCAATTACCTCTCTAGCTCATACAGCAACAGGTCAGACATAAGGCAGAAAAGCAAAGTACACATAACCAAAGGCATCCATTGTAACAAAACACAGGACAAGTTCAAACACACCAATATAGATGTAGTATCAAACAATGTAGCAGCCATATACTCAGTAAATCCAACCAATACATGGAGAATAAAGGATTGCTGAATGGACCATGTCTGTTACCAAGATCGCCATATGTCAACAATAGATTCCCCATAAATTTGAAGGGCATGTCCACAGTTGAACTCTACACTTTATATAGAAACATAATCTAGGTAATTTTATAAAAACACAGTTGTTATTGGAAAATGTCTTTGTATACAATCAGTATAAATGTTAATGTTACCCAAGCAAAGAATGGTGACTTCATCTCTGATGCCTGCAGACTGCTGTGTATATGGTGCTACTCTCCCCATAGAAGAATTATTCCCAACATATCCTATGGAGCATACCAGGAGGCAATGATACATACTTAATCATGGGAACACACCCGGGATAAAACTGAACATATACAGTGGTGCCTTGGATTACGAGCATAATTCGTTCCAGGACTGTGCTTGTAATCCAAATCCACTCTCAAACCAAAGCAAAATTTTCCCTAAGGAATCATTGAAATGCAGACAAATTGTTCCACACCCCAAAAATAATAATTCTTTTTATTCTAAATAACAGGTAAAACAAACATTTAAAAAAGCTGGATATGTCAAGTTACTGTACAGTATAGCCAATCAGCATGTGGTGTATAATGTATAATATGTGCATAAGAATAAAAAAACAGCAGCAGTTTGTAGATACAGGATGGAGATGCAGATCCCCATAATGCAGTATCATAGTACAACAGGCTAGAAAAGAGAAGCAGGGCTGCTGTCAGAGATCTGTGTGGTCACATGACAGCAATGGGGAAGGGGGTGTCTTCAGCATGGACCAATCAGGAAGTGAGAATCAGAGAGCTGTGCAGGAGGACAGTGACAGAAACTTTTCTATACAGCAGTGTGAATGGCTAAGTGTGAGTGTGGGCACATTATAGCAGCAGTGTGTATAGCTGAGTGTGAGTTCAGGCACATTGTAGCAGGAATGGAGAGGATGGGAAACACAAGGGCTGCCAGAGACTGCAGGGAGCATAAAGGAATGAACAGGACATATGTGGGCACATACATGCAGCACTCTCTGTCCAGGGAGAGAGGGGTTACAGCTATTAAGAAATTACCTCCACAGTCCTGACCCCTGATGCAAGCCCCAGCCTGAAGTGGATCTGCTATGATTTGGAAGGTGAGGGAGACTTCCTGGGTCAGAGTACAGTGCTGTAGACCACACTATGCAGACCATGCCCCTCCCCCACTCCCTCTCCCACCCAGTACAGGGAGCTCTTAAATCAAAAGAATGCTCTTAAACCAAGTCACAATTTTGAAAAACTGTGAGCTCTTAAGCTAAAATGCTCTTAAATCAAATTACTCTTAAACCAAGGTACCACTGTATATATATATATATATATATATATATATATATATATATATATATATATATATATATATATTTAAAGAACATTATAATCCATGGAAATCAATGAAAGCCTGTTAAACACATCTGGATTTTCCGCAGGGAGTATTTTTCCATCAGCATTGTGCATATCACCCTCACTAAGTATTTCTGCGGGAATTGATAACGGGAGTGAAATTCAGATATTATTTTAGTGCCGTGGGTAATACCAGCCATAAAACCTCATTTCCTGGCTTTTCCCATTAATAGGCCTTCTGTTCAGAGAGCGCATGGTAATTACATGATAAAAAGGCTGTAAAGTCCAATTTCCTAATCTTGTATCACAAACATTTTCCTGATGGGATTGTGTCTTTCCTTCCTCTCTCTCTTACCAGGTTGCCTCTCGGAACAAAGGTCTTCCCTATTTTCAGCCCATGCACTCCACTTGTACTTGTTCACAATGTCTGACCTCTTATTCTTTGCTGGAGGATTTTTTTTTCCTTTTCATTAGCAAAGGTCTTGGTAAGAAGAATGTGATTGTTTGTGGCTGCCGCTGGAATATTGTGATTTTTGGAGTAAAATTTGCAGATTAGTGTCAAGGCCATTGAAAAGTTCAACTCGGCTATCGGAAATCCAGATGACAGTGGAACAAGAAACAAAAAAGGTTAAAAGATTAGACAGAGATGTGGAACATGACTAAAATTAGCTAGAATTATCATTTTTCCCAAGACTTATTTGACGAAAGATCAAAACAATATATTTTTTGGCTCACAAACCTTTCTGCAGATTGTCCCTTGTTAAACTTCAATATATACATTTTTAAAGGGATTTTCCATCTGGATAATCCTTTTCTTTGTTAGAAGGGTACCATGATTAAATCCCCTTTGATCAGAGAAGGTATCTAGTAGCAAGTGGTTATTCCCCTACAGCGCCACCATAGGGGAATTAATTAGTACACAATTCCCATTAAAATCAATGGATTTTAGCCATTCTCTTATTGGATTTTTGACTGAGAATCCTGAATGGCAGACTCATCTCTAATAACCCAGAATTCTCTAGTAAAGGCTTTTAAAGAAGAGGGTTTTATAAATCAACACCATTAACTTGAATAGCTTGTGATTCGGCTGATTATATCGCTTGGTGGAATAGAGAGAACGATCAGCTGATGATCGTGTCATCGGCTGATCGTTCATTTAGGTTCAAACCTAAAATCGGTGTTTGTCACCAGCGCATCGCTACGGTGGAATAGCAGTGCGCGGCGGCAACCGACGATCCAAGCAGCATACAATACCTAGCAGGGCTTCTCCTGCGCTCCGTCTTCCTCTCCATGTCCCGCGTGCAGCATCAACTCCAGAGCAGCCTGACTGAGCTGTCAGACCGCTCAGCCAATCACAGGCCGGGACCGCCGCGGCCAGTGATTGGCTGAGCAGTCTGACAGCTCAGTCAGGCCGCACCGAAGATGATGCTGCGCCGCGGGACCGGGGAGGAAGATGGAGCGCAGGAGAAGCCCTGCTAGGTAATGTATGCTGTAAGGGCTGCAAGGACATCGGTAACAATGTCCCTGCAGCCCTCGCTAAACTATCATCCGGGCCGTGGAATAGGCCCAGTAAACGAGCGCCGATCTGCTACATCATTGCTCGGCCTGTGGAATTGGGCCCCAAGGCTCTGAAAGCCAAGGGCCCGCTGAAACTTGGAGCCGACCCTGTATTTATCTTCTTTCTATCTCTCCAAAATGCCTGCACCATTATATGTAAGGGAAGCACGTATAGTAGAAGTTCCTGCAGAACGGCCATATTTAGTTGTGGCAGTATCACCGTGACAACCACAGACGCTGTATGCAGATGCTGACAGTTACAGAGCTGTTGTAGGACGTGTGCAGGAATTGCATGTGTCCCACTTTGGTCGGCCAAGAAGTAGGGAGCTATGTGCTGGTTACAGGGCAGGTCTCATTTGTATCACATATACAGCCGCATGTGTCATCTCTAAGCTTTATATTTAGTGTTCTCAGTGTTGAACTATAAGCTGCTTGGTCACAGGTGTGTTTAATGACCTCTATAGTAAGTGCATTGCTAGTCATTAAAGGGTTAATGCCTCAGATCACTGTAGTCACTATGGCAACTGTGAGCGGTGAGGACAACCACTTATGTCATAAAGAAGGATCCATAAGAAAGGCCTGCTGCCTGGATCACGGCCATCTTGGATGCGCCAGAGGACCTTGAGCTTGACTAAATTACTCTCCCCTACCCTTGATGTAATTTGGAGGTTCTAGCAGGGGAAAAGGGGGTTATCTGTTTTAGACTTCACCTTCTTCTAAGTCTCCACCATTTTGAGAGATGGACCTGAATCTTTAAGGGAGGAGAGATACTTCCACCTAGCAATCAATAAGGTGACAGATATGACAGCCAGATCTCTCTCACATCCAGTGTAGTATATTTATAGTCTATTTTGTTCTGTTATTGACTGTAAATCAGGTAAATGTATAAATTCCTATATTATGTTATATAGGTATTACCTTCTAAGCCCAGGGGAGGGGCAACTCTCCAGCCATGGCTCCCTCGAGGTTTCCTCCACAGGGGTTTTTTCCTCACCTGAGTGCTGGAGGTTGACTCTTTGTGAGTCGGGAGTCGGTCATTTTTAGTGTCATGTGATTTTAAATAAAATTGTGACCATTTGACACCTGATTACAACTTGTCATGTCTTTATTTTGTGTTCTTTGGTTTCATTGATTTTTTTCAGGAACTTTGGGGTCCATCACATATTGCATAGCCAGACATCTTCCCACTAAGGAAATACCTCCTTTGAGGACAATTGTGCACATGACACTACTATGAGCCTCATTTCAGTTGTACAGTTTTCTCCATTAAATTTATCCTTTGGCTCTAGTATAGGAATCACTTACATTTATCATTATTATATCAACACATAGAAAGTTTCATTCAATTCCAATTCCTTCCTAGTGCATTATTGGTATTTTTTTAGTGAGTGATTAGTGCACATTTTATAGGTATGTAAGGTAAATTGTTTTATGTGTCTTTTATTGTGCTTTAAATGGAACTGGTTGCTAGTTTCATGCGACAATCTGGCCAGGAAGGGCATTCTCTTCAAACTGTTTCAGAACGATGTGTGGTTAGGGGCATGTCTGTCAGCAACAATGTTGACTGTTTCCAGAAGCTACAAGTGAAAATCTTAATGCAGTTCATGGCTATGGACCAGGATAAGTAATTCTTAAAACATTGCTCAACACAGGGCATTAGAGATGAGCGAGTGCATCCGAACCCGAACGATCGGTATTTGATTAGCTGGGGCTGCTGAACTTGGATAAAGCTCTAAGGTTGTCTGGAAAACATGGATACAGCCAATGGCTATATCCATGTTTTCCCACATAGCTTTATCCAACTTCAGCAGCCACCGCTAATCAAATGCCGAAAGTTCGGGTTCGGATGGACTCCAGCATGCTCTAGGTTCGCTCATCTCTACAGAGCATCTTTTCCAGTATCCTGCAATCTTTCATACACTGGCATATTAAAGTTACAATTTATGTGAATAAAAGTTACCTAAATTGGTTAAACTGGTTAAACGATCAGAGGATCCTATAAATGAGACCTAATAAAGTAAAGGGCCCCAGTGGTCCAGAAGAAAAACCCTTTTAGAGCTGACTTTGGAGCCAGTTACTTACTATGAGAGTGTATTTTGTATGGGGTAATTCACAAGTATGTAGTTAGACCTTACTGATTCTATGTCCTATAAGTACAAGGATTCAAACTAAGTGCACCACGCAATTTAGAAATGGACATGGACATGTTCCATATAGCTATATTCCATTAATAAGTCCAAAAAATAGTCCAATACTGGCTAGAGAACTATTTCTTATAAATGACAATATAGAGGGTGCGGAAGGAATCTTATCCAGGGTTATACCTAGGTGATAAGGCAGGCTAGGTATGTGCCTTCAGTGCTGATGCCAAGAGTGCCCAACAACCCTCTTTGCTATAACCAGGGTATATACACCCAGGGTATGCAGACACAGGGCTAAGGCTGTACAATCCATCTGAAGTGAAGGAAAGTTTGTTGTAGCTTTGTCTTAGCAGATCTCTATAGTCATGTTGGCACATCGGACTGGGTATTATTACCTACAGTTGATTGTGACCTTGTAAGACTGTAATTATATCTGCCATGTTTTTATGCCCAGGCCATCCTGTGCTCATTTATGGGGGTCTTATAAGATGGTATAATGTTAGATCTTTTATTGAGTAGAAGGTTTTATTCAGTAGATGGTTTGCCCTGTGGTGGGGCTGGCAGTAGACAACCATAAAAGAGGGCTAAAACTGCTTTTATCCATAGGGCCGAACCCAATCATAATCCACATTGGGTAACTGAACAATTATTGTAATGATAGAAATATTCCATTTAGGTCACTAAAAACAAAAATTAAAATGGCCAAGATTCACGGCTGAGCTGTTCAGTGTTGTTTGGGCTCATGTCTAAGTAAAGCTCAGAGAGGATGTTGAATGCGTTTCACAAAGCTCTTCTGTCCTGTGTGCCGGAGCTATCGTGCCACCTGTACAGCCAAAGTCTGGTGTCAAACTGCGAGCTCTGCAATTTGCATGAGCCACAGCCGGCTATTTTCATAACTTGGAAGCCGTATTACTGGTTATTTAGGAGGAGATTTAACTTGTGCTTACTGAAATAGCTTCAACAACAAAAAATAAAAAATAACACAAATATATCTATACACGTCATTATAGATAGTAGACATGATTTATCACTGCCTGATATTTCCATTGCCTGTTAACGTATATCCTAGAAATGCAAACATAGGAACTTGCCCCCTGTAGACTGGAGGAGACACTGGAGCCTTTTTGATTTATAGCTCTCGGAGCATTGGGGTTAGGTAAGAGGGCAATGACATTTTTTTTTACAAGATTAGTCTGAGGTTACAGCTTGATGGTAACTTCTGAAGCGCGTTGGCATGTGGCAGTCGTTGTCGTATAGGAATGCATGTTGAGCACCGGGTAGAACATTCTAGATATACTGAAGGATGGGGACCACTTTTCTCTAATCCCTGGTAACTCGTCTCATGGCAGTCAATTTCTGGGACAATTCTGGTCTCCTTTAATATCCTACATGACCACCTTTCCTGTTGGAAACACTTGCCCTTGATCCAGTATGGCGGCCACATTTCGGACGGAGAAGATAGGCATCACCTATTATTTGCTGGGGTATTTAGATATGTAATTTTCCCCTTTTGGTTCTGAAATACAAAGGTGTCCTGAGACTTTTGATTTACCCTGTATACTATATAGGCTGGTGAAAGCCATTTTATAGTTTATTTCCATCTCATAGGGTACTGGCTTATCCCTAAGGTAATCCATCATTTTTTGATCAGTAGGAATCTCATTTTGGGACCCCCATCAATAGTGAGAATAAAAGGGTAGTAGTGTCTAGCACATCCAGAAGAAATAAAGCTGCGTAGGTGGCTCGGAGTCGAGGCCAGATGAAGCGCACATGTGTGAAACAGCTGTAGTCTCAGTGGGATGCACCTGTCATGTGTTGATCTGACCTGTATACAGGAGACCTGGCGGAATGGACACCAATAAAATTGCACTTGCATGGTGAGTTGCCGCAGCTTTATTTCTTCTGGATGTGCTATTTATTGTCTGGCAGAGCACCACCAACGGCAGTGCTGTAGTGTCCAAGAATCCAAGATGAACGGGGTCTGACTCTGGAGCAGTGCCGAGGTTTCTAGTGTATGCTCTTAATGAACTTTTTTGTAGCAGTGTCTAAGATTTATGTATAGGATTGACAAGTTCCCATGATGACTTGGGAAACTTTTGTTACTTTTGACACCAATGTCCTGATACAAAGATGCTCCTTGATGTTGTATTCTAACATGGCTCTGGAGGTATATCAGGACATAGTCCATAGCAGAGGGGCCATATTTGAAGACTTTATCCTTAGTGGACGACTTTGATGCCAGTGCCTGGTGGAAATGTTTCTTTACATAGGAGTTAACTTTAGATTTATTAAAGCAGACAGCATATACTGTAGAGGTGCTATAAGAAAAACAGAGGTTATCAGAAAGGGTTCTTTTCAGTAAAAGCACTAAACTTCCACTAATGCAACTCTATTAGAAGTCTTACCACCCAGATAGTAGATTCTCCAGAGTATTAGTTTGGCTGTTGTGTTCTGATCATTGTGCCTGCAAAAATGTTATTGGTAGAAAACGGTAGCTATTCACATTACATGGTTAATGCACAGGAGACCATTTCTTTAATACAGAACTAAATTAGTCAGTACCACTAGCAAAGCTTAAAGGGGTACTCCAGCGGGGGAGGGGGGACTTTTTTGCTGGGACCAGGGAGGAGGTGGCTAAGGGAAAAGACGTCCACTCACCTCCCCGGTTCCAGCGGCGAGTCCCACATTGCGGCGCTCCGGTGCCCGGTTCCCGGCCGCTTCCTGGTGTCTGACGCGGGCCCGAAATGTGACGTCTCAGGTCCGCTCAGCCAGTCAGTGAAGGAGGCGGGATCCATATCGTCTCGGACCCGTGTCAGACACCAGGAAGCGGCCGGGAACCGGGCACCGGAGTGCCACAATGCGGGACCCGCTGCTGGAACAGGGGAGGTAAGTGGACGTCTTTTCCCTCAGCCACCTCCTCCCAGGTCCCAGCAAAAAAGTGCCCCCCCCCCGCTGGAGTCCCCCTTTAACATGTGAGATATGACCTACTATTGAGTATCTGTGTCATTTTATTACATGACTAATCCATAGAAATGGCCCCGTCATGATTTCTAAGTGTCAGAAATGCTGGCATAAACTTTCCTATAATGGTCTGGAGAGTGTTCAGCTTCCTGGTAGGCGGACGGCTAATAATTCAGCTGTAATGAAATTGTCTGTCTGCTGCAATTTTATTCCATTGGCAAAAGTAAAAAAAAAAAAATTAAACAATAGATGTTAGATCATAGATTATCAGACACTAATGTCTTCCAGGAAGCAGTGATGTCTTATTGTCGATATAAGCGCTACGTGCTGGATCACACTGCTGCTGCTGCTGCCGTCTTCACTCCCCGGATAATAACCCCATTCCTGTTTAACAACACATCTTGGGACTGTGAAGTAGAGAACGTGATGAAGGGGAAAATGTGGGAGAGGGCATCTGCTGTTATTACAAAAAACGAAGAAGGGGGTCGGTGCTGCTATGAGAAGGCTAAGCCCTGAGCTTAAAGAGGTACTCCCGCGAAAATGTTTTTCTTTTAAATCAAGTGGTTTCAGAAAGTTATATACTATAGATTTGTAATTTACTCCTATTTAAGAATCTCAGGTCTTTCCATACTTATCAGCTGCTGTATGTCCTGCAGGAAGTGGTGTTTTGTTTTCAGTCTGACACAGTGCTCTCTGCTGCCACTGTTGTCCATGAGGATTTGCTGCTGCTCTGGACGGTTTCTGTCTCAGATAGAGATGTCAGCAAAGAGCACTGTGTCAGACTGGAAAGAATAAACCACTTCCTGCAGGACATACAGGAGTTGATAAGTACTGGAAGACTTGAGATTTTTAAATAGAAGTAAATTACAAATCTATATAACTTTCTCAAATCAGTTGATTTGAAAGAAAAATATTTTTGTCGGTGTACCCCTTTAAGCTATTGGGACTGGTGTCTTATGTATATTACATGTCACGGTACTCCAGTTTGTAATAATAAGGAAGGACACTGCTAGAAAAGTAATATATATGTACAGAGAAGTCTCAGCTTGGTTTAAAGCTTAAACGGGTACTCAAGAGGAAAAAAAATAATTTTTGTTTTTTTTTAAATCAACTGGCATCAAAAAGTTTAATTTAAGTTTGATTTAAAAATCACAAATCTTTCAGTACTTATCAGCTGCTATATGTCCTGAAGGAAGTGGTGTATTCTTTCCAGTCTGAGGGTGGGTTCATACTGAGGAATCCTCACGGATAATATCCACGGAATTCCGCTGTCTGTCCGCGCGCACGTCCGCGCGCCTTTCCGCTGGCCCCATAGACATCATTCTATGGGCCGGCGTATTCTGCTATGCGCCGAAAGAAGTGACATGGCGGATAGCGGAATACGCCGGCCCATAGAATGGTGTCTATGGAGCCTGCGGAAAGGCGCGCGGATAGCCGACGGAATTCCGCGGACATTATCCGTGAGAATTCCGTAGTGTGAACCCACCCTTACACAGCGCTCTCTGCTGCCACCTCTGTCCATGTCAGAAACTGCCCAGAGCAGTAGCAAATCCCCAAAGACAATGCCAAATATTTTCAGAGGTGCCAGTAGAGAGCACAGTCTTAGACTGGAAAGAACACACCACTTCCTGCAGGACATACAGCAGCTGATCAGTTCTGGAAGACTGGAGATTTTTTTTATAGTAAGTCATTTACAAATCTGTATCTTTCTGATACCAGTCTATTAGAAAACATTTTTCTTTTTCTAGAGTACTCCTTTAATGATCTGACTGGAAACATCAGAATTTCAGTATTTAAAAAAAAAATATATAGTAAAAGTAAAAACAATTAGAAAAACATTACCATTCTCAATAGGTCATATTCTAATGACACATTTACCCCTGATCCAGCCTTACAAAATTGATGGCATATTCTCAAGATTGGACACTAATGTTATATCATAGGGGGCTTGCCTCATGGCCCCCCTGGTGATCAGCTGCAGCTTCTTCAGTATCTATCTTTGCAATCAATGTACCATTAGTAGTGGCAATAAAAGATACTGCGAGTATTGTCCCATTGAAGTATGGCTCAGGGCTGCAGTACCTCACACCACTGCTAATAATAAAAGGGTGATTGCAATCAGAAATCAGCTGAAAGGACGTCAACCCTTGTGCATAGCGTGACAGGAACAAAACTAGAAACTCGTCTATGGGTTGCGGAGATGAATTTGCTTGCGAACAATCTTAATGATCTCTTCCTTTCGGTTTTCCCAAGCTGTAAACCCTCAGAGTTTATTTTTCTTCTTCTTCTTCTTCTTCTTCTTCTTCTTCTTCTTATTATTATTATTATTATTATTATTATTATATCATCAAACAGTTTTTTAGATCTTAGTTATAGTCTGCTAACTGTGTGTCTTTCTCCCATGAGATGAGGCATTATAGGGTCCATGGGAATACAATTGCCTAATAGGAAAACATCAAGACACAGTAAAAGCAAATGGAGAAATCACACTGCCGACCCGTCACTCACATGTACTGTACACGCAGCAGTTCTGCGCTTTCTTGTTTTTTTGTGTCACGTCTCCAATTCTTTTTTATACCCTGCCAAAACAAAATGAGATTACGGTGTTCAATATCAGGTTTTGTATTCTCACCTGGTGAATTGTTTTCTAGCTATTCTACGGCAATTACATCTATTACAACCATTTCCAGACTAAATGTTCCTCTGCATAAGGAGGACTGGGCAGCTCTTCTGACATGTTCCTCTTAGTAAAATATTATATTCCCTATAACATCATATTGTAAGGCATCAGCATAATATTTCTTAAAAACATGAGTTCCTCTGTCTTCCCTCCTGGATATGTATGTGTAAATTGACAACTGGGAGTAACTAGTTCCCTTGTCAATAAGACCCTACAGTGTCACTGTCGTTTGAATTTTTTTGCAGAAATCAATAGTCCAGGCTACTGATGAGCGAATAGTGAAATATTCGATATTCGTACGAATATCTCCCGAATATTCAAATATTCGATCCCTTTAAAGTCTATGGGAACAAGTATTCGATTATTGAAAAACATCTATTCTTCCACTTGGAGGTAAAAACCAGAAGCTGGGGGATTTGAACGCTTATCGAATATTTATCGAATATTCGCCGAACTATTCGATAATATTCGATGGATCAAATACCTTACTATTCGATCGAATATCTATTCGATCGAACAGTATTCGCTCATCACTAGTCCAGGCGATTTTAAGAAACTTTGTTATTGGGTTTATTAGCCGAAAAATGCATTTTTATCATGAAAAAGCAGTTTGAAGCTCTTCCCCTGTCTTAATGGTTTTCTATGTCAAAAACAGGACAACAAAGAGTTAATTTACAGCTACATCACCGGGCTATCTCCTCTGAAGTAAGCACTGACCTTTCAGACCTATGAATACCGGCTTTCACACAGGTCCCACTGTGTAATCTTTTGTTCTCTGCTCTCTGCTGCCGACTCATGTAAAAAAGTCAAGATTTCCTGATAATGAGCAGTGTATGAGAGAGAGGAGGGGGGGGGGGCGACCTGGGGAAAGTCTTTTTGAATAATGGCATATTTGCCTAATAAACCCAATTACAAAGTCTCTTAAATTCCCCTGTACTATTGATTTCTGAAACAACAGCAAAAAAAAATAAAAAATATGACAGTGACACTTTAAGAAACATGAGTTCCTCTGTCTTTCCCCCCCCCCAATTTCCCTTATCAATAAGACCTTAATATGGTCAGATTGTGAAGGGACACACCCTATTGACTGCAGCTGTCGGGCCCCATAGACTTATACTGGAGCCTTTCTTCTGCAATAAGGCAGATTGAGTGGGGATCTAGAGAGTGAAACACACAGTCACATGCTTCCCCCTGGCTATATTTGGAGGTTGGTGGGGATCTTGTCACTGACACTCTAACCAATCAAAACCTTTGACATGTTGAGATAACGGGAAAATGAAAGAACTTCCATCATTAAGAGTTGTAAAAAATGCTGAAGGTATTCAAGCCATGAAATGCATCTCTCCAAGTTCTTTGTTCGGGTTGGGGTTCCTACACTCGGCCAATAGGGTCCCAAACTCCAAAAAAAGTTGACAATGGTGAAAATCTCTTCATAACAGACATTGCTATAAGACTTGCTGAGTCATGTTTATTTTAATGTATATGTGACGGGAAAACTTTTTGCCCTTTTTTTAGATTACTTTTTTATCAGTAAAGTGATCAGATGTAGATAATACTAAGAATAACTAAAAAACGAGTTCCTTTATGGGACAAGGAATGTCGGTTAATGATAGGAATGCTGGGACTTGACTGGAATGCCTCCAAATGCCATAAATCATGTAATACGCCGTAGATGTATCCTATTACATATAGATATGTTTCTGTAACGGGAAAGTGGGGACTTTGTCCCTGGCAAGAAGTTTGACTGATGTTTTCCTTTTCCTTTAAAAGTGTCACATACCGTACGTCTAGTCGCTACTCAGGAAGGAGTTCCTTGTCTTATGGGGGTGGTGTAGAGCCACGATCTTGGTATGTGTTATTCTACAAGGTCCTGTACTATTACCTATGATAACATCTGGGGAGATGTCAAGGCTTTACTGATCTCTGATTTACTAAACTACAAGAAGACTTATATTAAAGGGGTTATCCAGCGCTACAAAAACATGGCCACTTTTTCCCCCTCTCTGTCTTCAGATTGGGTAGGGTTTGGAACTCCATTGAAGTAAATGGAGCTTAATTGCAAACCACTCCTGAACTGGACAAGAGAGGGGGAAAAGTGGCCATGTTTTTGTAGAGCTCTATAACCCCTTTAATTCCTTTCCCATTGCCCTACATAAATTAATGGGAGTATGGAGCAGTATGTTATTGCAACAGACACCCAACGCTAATGATGGACACCAGCAATCTCTTTGATTTTAGTCATGTAGCTCAGCCTGAGTCTCAAAGTTATTTACTTACTTCTCCAGGGTCCCCCTGCCTGTTCCCTGTCATCGCAGCTGCCGTTGAAGCTCTGTGCAGTGACAGGTCACTGAACCAATAACTGTCCAAAATGGGTCAGCGTCCCGGCCAGTGATTGGCTGAGCACCCTGTCACCTCAGAGACGACTTCAGCGATGGCTGCATTGAGCAGGAAATAGGCAGGAATACACTGGGGAGCCAGGACAGGTAAGTATAATGTTTAATATTTTCTTTACACTGGCATCAGCCGTTAGCCGTGTATCACTATTATGGTGCGTTTACACACACAGATTTATCTAACATATTTTTACAGGCAAAGCCAGGAACAGACTATAAACAGGGAACAGGTCATAAAGGGAAGGCTGAGATTTCTCCTCTTTTTAAATCTATTCCTGGCTTTGGCTTCCAATATCTGTCAGATAAATCTGTCTGTGTAAATGCACCATTACACATGTGCAGTCGGCAGCCAAAGATTTTTAAACTTGATAAAAGACAATGATCAGCTGATGATCGGCTCCTTGACCAAT
This sequence comes from Dendropsophus ebraccatus, assembly GCF_027789765.1. Taxonomy (NCBI): domain Eukaryota; kingdom Metazoa; phylum Chordata; class Amphibia; order Anura; family Hylidae; genus Dendropsophus; species Dendropsophus ebraccatus. The sequence goes on from NC_091465.1 coordinate 67,977,576, forward strand.
TGTTGTCTTTATTACATGGAGCGATATCTGCCCGAATTAGCCTGATGCGGCAGATTATGGCTCAGTGTAATAGGACCCTAAGGGTCGTATTCCACAGGCCGAGGAGGGCCCGATCAACGATGTAAACGAGCGGTGATCTGCTAGATCGCCGCTCGTTTACTGGGCCTATTCCACGGCCCGATGATCGTTGAGCGAGGGCTGCAAGGACATCGTTACCGATGTCCTTGCAGCCCTTGCAGCATCATACATTACCTGTCAGGTCTTCTCGGCGCTGTCTTCCTCCCCTGTCTGTCTCGCGCGCTCTATCTTCAGAATGGCTGGTCAGCTGACCGGCCAAACTCAGCCAATCACAGGCCGCGGCGGTCCCGGCCTGTGATTGGCTGAGCGCTCCGTCAGCTGACCGGCCATTCTGAAGATAGAGCGCGCAGGACCCGGGCATGAAGACAGCGCCGAGAAGACCTGACAGGTAATGTATGATGCTGCAGCCTGTCAAATCGTCGGTCGCCCGCCGCGCACCGCTATTCAACCGTAGCGATGCGCGGTGGGGGAACGATGATTTTAGGTCTGGCCCTAAATGAACAATCAGCCGATGACACGATCATCGGCTGATCGTTCTTTCTATTTCACCAAACGATAATCGGCCGAATCGGGCCAAATGGGGCTGATCCGGCCGATTATCGTTACTGTGGAATAGGGCCCTAAGTCTATCAGGCTACATTGTCAAAATTAGTGTATCGTGCTGCTGCCACCGTCTCTCCCCAGCTATATCTCCTGATCACAGTGGGTCTTAGCAGTGAGACCTGCTGTGATCAATAACTTATACATGCCTGATGACATGTGAAAGGTTATTTTTAATGACAGAGATGCAAAGATGAGGAAAGGTTGTCATGGTTAAAAAAAAGTATAGAGAATGTCTTGAATCAATCATGACTTGTGAGTCAGACATTTCTGTTACTGTAATTCCTTGCATTACTCATAAATGGATGAATATATTATTTGAGGTGGCCATACACTTTCAATAACTGAGGGTTTATTGATCATGTCTGTTATGCATAGCAGAAATCTTCCTGCTATTTTTTCTTCTATTAGTCTGATTGAGGCACTTACTATGCAACTATTTTAGCCTGATTCCAGAGCAATGGATCAGGTAATCTTAATACAGAATCTGCAATAGAGACCCCAATATGACCCTCCAACGTTAATGGGAGCCTAGCCTTAGGGCCCTATTACACGGAGCGATAATCGGCCGAATCGGCCCAATTGGGACGATTATGGCTCAGTGTAATAGAGACAACAATCACCCTATGAGTCAATCATCGCCTGATCATTTCTTTACACCCTGACCTAAAATCATCGGCTGTCAACCGCGCATCGCTACGTGTAATAGTGATGTGTCGCCTACAGCTGACTGTTGCCCAAACAGTTAATACTTTCCTGTCCACGCTCCCGGCCTTCTCCTGCGGTCTGCTCCCGCTTGCTGCAGCTATAGAGCGGCCTGTCTGAGCTGACAAGCCGTTCAGCCAATCACTAGCTGGGACTGTCAGCTCAGACAGGCTGCTCCGAAGCTGCAGCGCACTGTGCTGGGACACATACAGAACGCAGAAGACGGGGAGCGTAGACAGGTAAAGTAATAACTGTTTGGGCAAGGGCTGGATGGACATCACTAACCATGTCTGTGCAACCCTTGCTAAGCAAATATCGGGCTGTGTAGTAGACCCAGTAAAAAAACTCTCATCTAGCCATTGGCCTGTGTAATAAGACCCTTAATCTGTCCATGCATTTCTTGCATCATTTTCAGTGTTCTTGTCATCACTGTGGGCATTATACGTGTCTAATCAAGAGGAAATAACCACTCCCGGCACCACTACCTTCTCGGCTCGGCACAAGCAAAAGCACCGCTATCGGCCTTGAGGAAGCGGGCTGCGCATGCACGTGAAACGGCTGTAGCCCAGTCACTTGTTAGCGTCTTCACCAAGCCGCTATACAATAAAGGCTTTTTATCTGCTATACGGGTGAGTGCCACAATTCTCTTTTTTGGATACAACTGTGAGCATTATCATTTCTCTGGGTCCTATAGCCTGTTTGTTTTTTTCTGCTATATTCAATCCGTCATCTTCAGTCCCAGTCATCAAATGGCAAGATAGTAATTTCATTTTTGTTGCCTTCCAATATTAATACAAGCATATATGTAATTTTTTTCTCATGACTGCCTGCTGGTCATTCTATTCTGTTCTACTGTAAGTCCTGGGGATATCTGAGTACTGAAAACCACAGTTAGTACCCAGAAAAGGCTTCTGCTACAGATAAAGCTCAGTTCTGCTTTAGTAACCAGCAAGCAGCATTACAATATCAGATACTGCTCCTTACATGACTTGTATGACCCTCACTTTATAAAGTATTTATCTACACTTTTTTTTATTACATTGGCTTTTTACTTATCCAAGTAATGACTTACAACATGCTCTATGCCCCATCCCCCATGAATCTTCTAAGTGACTGAAGTATTTCTTCATCTCTTGATTCTCCTCCAGACTAAATAGTAAACTCCTTGGTCATGTTTCCCACGTCTCCATTTGTTTTTTATTTGCTGAATAAAGAGTCTGAATGAATCAGAGGCCGGGGCAGGCTGTACACATGCAGCTGTCACGTTCCTCACTCTCCACACGTTGGGATGCAGGATGTCCTTTATTCCGTCTCACCTTTGTTCTACATCATTTTTGTATTTTTTCAGCTTCTCATATTGGTTTATTTTGTAATTGACTAAGTCTGTTTCCTTTAATACTCACATGGTGCAGTGGAAAAACACATTGAGTGGCCTCAGATTACCCCAAGCAAATACAAAAAGATTTTATAAGTACATAGTAACAGGCAATAAAGACTATTTATAATAAAAATAAATGAATAAATAAATACATTCAATTAAAGGGGTACTCCAGCAGAAATATATATACACAATGCAGATGGTGATATCACAATACAGGTGTAATGCACCCAGAACAAATATAATGCTCGCAATGATGATACAGTCAGGGCCGGCGTCAGCACAGAGCTTACCCGGGCAAGTGCCAGGGCCCACATCACTTCTAGGGGCCCAGAGAGGGAGGTCGGCCTGGTGTTCTAATGTTCAGCCTCACTGTAGTGTATGGTGAGTGCTGAAGACACAGGAGACGCAGGACCTGCACAGAGAGCACAGAGAGAGAAAAGGGTGAAGGACCTGAGCACATGACCTGAAGGTCCTCAACCTCACAGTGTGGAGATCAGCCTGACAGAGAGGAAGAGGGAGAAGACTGAGCTCTTCAGTGACCCCCCCCCAGCATCACGGATGGCCGTCAGCAGCACCCCCAACCCCCCCGTCCCCTCGTCTCATCGGGTGATGGCAAGCCCCCACCCCCTCCGTATCTCATCTGACAGTGGCCTCCCCCAGAGCTCACCGGCATCTCTTCGGTGACCGCAAGGGCCCACCCCCACCTGCGTCACGGACGGCCGCCAGCGGCAACCCCCCCAAGCCCCAGCACCACTCCCGATGGTGACCGGCAGCGGCAGTGGCCCGCTCCTCCCCCCGCATCTCATCATCCGACATACATCTCTTTGGTGACCGGCACCTGTGGCAATATCCCCCCTCCCCCGGATCTCATCTGACAGTGGCTCCCCTGAGCTTACCTACATCGCCAGCGCATCCCTTCCGCCCCACATCACTCCTGGCTGGCAGCGGACTGCCCCCCCCACCCCCACATCTGATGCTGCATCATCACAACACAATCGGCTCTGCTGCATCATCACAACACAATCAACTCTGCTGCATCATCACAACACAATCGGCTCTGCTGCATCATCACAACACAATCGGCTCTGCTGCATCATAACAACACAATCGGCTCTGCTGCATCATCACAACACAATCGACTCTGCTGCATCATCACAACACAATCGGCTCTGCTGCATCATCACAACACAATCGGCTCTGCTGCATCATAACAACACAATCGGCTCTGCTGCATCATCAGCTCTGCTACAACATAATCGGCTCTCCTGCATCATCAGCTCTGCTACAACATCACAACATTATCAGCTCTGCTACAACATCATCATCATCTTGGAGAAGCATTGCATGATGGGAAATGTAGTTTCCTATCTTGGATATAGATCGGCTTTTAGAAAAACTTGTAACTCAGGAATGGCAGCAACTAGAAACACAGGAGACGGCTCAAAATACTCAGAGGGACTTGGAGAGTGAGACCAGCTAGGTTTAGGGGCAGTGTCTGTGTGTCTGTCAGTGTGTGTCAGTCAGTGTCAGTCAGTGTCTGTGTCAGTAATGTGTGTTTGTTAGTGGTGTCTCAAGTGATTGTGCATAGTGGATGGATAATGGGTGCATAGTGGATGGTTGAGGGGCCCACTGAGACTCTATTGTCCGAGGGCCCACAAAAACCTGGAGCCGGCTCTAGGAACAGTACAAGAATAATTCTCACTGTGTTGTCAAGGTACAAGGATAGTGCTCACAGTGATGTTACAGTGCAAGCATAAGGCACAGTGATGTCATATTACAAGCATAGTCTGTTCAATGACACTATAGTACTGGAATTGCACAGTGATGTCATACTACAGGGTCAACACCTATAAACATACATTGCAGGGATGGTGCTAACAGTGACAGCTCGGGCATACTGACTGCATACACCCCATTGTGATGTCACTAAATCACATAAAATCGGGGAACTGATTTTTTTTTCTCCAGGCCACAGCATGTCACATGCAGGTATATTACACACGTGATATCACAGCACAGGAATAAGGCAAAACATAATGCCAAGAAATAATCCAAAAAAACAGGAGTAACTATGGTGTCCCAACATGGACGACCCTTCTCTCCCCTAACATCTGACATAGGGAAGTCTTAATACACATTAGATGATCAGCCAGTAGGCATCTTTAATATCACATATATGACCAGCTCGGGGATTGCCTATGACCCAGTAATATTATTTTGCTGGTGTGAATTGAACTTTATCACACTTGGCTTCAGGTATTCTAAGAATAGACGGCACAGGGGACAATTAACCATTAATCTGCATGGTCAATAATAGAGCAATGTAAATGTCCCCTCTCCCTGGAGACCAGATGCGGATATGCTCCCAGACCCGGCTTCCAGGTTTTATTGTCTGTTTTGGCTTTGAATAGCTGTTTATTCTGGAATGTACCCATCATGTTAATCCTCAATCATAAGTTTAATTCTAACCTGAATGAATGTATTACTGGTAGGAGAACAGACTGCAACTTTTACAGTTTTACAATTCTGTGAAAAGTCCCAAGAACTTCTTGAAATAAGGGAAGTTTTCCCATCACATAATGGTTCTGATGTTCATGTCGAGGAGGGTTTTCACTCACTGACCTCTTTGTGCCCAGATAAGCACAGGATTTCTTGATGTCCTCTGTATCTCAGAAGAAGCATTATACGGATAAAGGTATTGGGACGCTAACAGGAGCTTTTTGGACTTCTCATTCTAAATCCATAAACATTAAAGGAGATGTCCGGCGAAAATTTTTATTAAAGTATTGTATTGCCTCCCAAAAGTTATACAAATTACCAATATACCCATATTACGGGAAATGCTTATAAAGTGTTTTTTCCCTGCACTTACTACTGCATCAAGGCTTCACTTCCTGGATAAAATGGTGATGTCACGACCCGATTCCCAGAGCTGTGCGGGCTGTGGCTGCTGGAGAGGATGATGGCAGAGGGATGCTCAGTGTCCCTCCAGTGCCCTGTGTCCCTCAGTGCCCCCCTGCCATCATCCTCTCCAGCAGCCACAGCCCGCACAGCTCTGGGAGTCAGGTCGTGACATCACCATTTTATCCAGGAAGTGAAGCCTTGATGCAGTAGTAAGTGCAGGGAAAAAACACTTTATAAGCATTTCCCGTAACAAGTGTATATTGGTGATTTGTATAACTTTTGGGAGACAGTACAATACTTTAATAAAAATTTTCACTGGACTTCTCCTTTAATATGGAGATACTCCTACACCCCTTTTTCTAGTATAACACTGTTCTAGGAAGACTTTTTACAAGGTTGGAGGAATTTTTGCTAATTCATTCAAAAGAGCATTAGTGAGGCCAGACAATGACGAGGAAGGAGAGGGTCTAGTTTATCTGAACAGTGTTGGATGAGGCTAAGGCCATGTTCTTCCATACCAGACTCCTGTCCATGGGGGGAAAATTTATCAAGACTGGCATACTCGTACGCCAATCTTAGACAAAGTCCCGTCCTCTTTTCCCAGCTGGATTTATTAAGGGGTGCTGGACCTCATTGTAAATCAAGGTAAACCAGCGCCGGAAGGAGAACATGTCCTTCTCCAAGCCTTGCCACGTACACCACTGGTGCAAATTTCATAAATGTTCCCCCATATCTTTATGGACCTTGCTGTGTGTACTGGGACTCATACTGGAACAGAAAAGGACCAAACCCAGACTGTTCTTTCAAAGTTGGAGGCATTCAATTGTCCAGAGTGGCACATTATACAAAAAAATTACGATATCAATCATTGCTTAACTGTGCCCCCGTAGCGTTGGTTCACAGGTTTTGCCAAAATGCATTTTCCCCTAAGTTCCGATGACGTCACAACCCAACCCAACTAATGGATTGCCCACTCAGTCAATCAGTGTCTGCAGTGGTGTCCAATCCCAGTAACCGAATGCTGATCCTGAGGCCTGACGGGGGTCCCAGAGGGGCAATCCAGCACTGGAAAGGCACGGGAAGAGGTAAGTAATGATTGTTTATCATGTTTCCCCCCTGTTACTGCTGTTTGAAAAATCACCAGACCTCTCCTTTAAGGGGCCTAGCCCCTGAAACACATCCCCAAAGAAAACTTTACAGCCGGTACTATGTACTCAGATGAGTAAGGTTCTCCTGGCATTCACCAAACCCAGGTTGTGTGTGGTTAATACCACTTCCTCTGACACTTAGCATTGTGCTTGGTGATGTAAGGTTTTCTTGCTGCTGCTCGGTCATGGAAATCCCAGTGCGGTGGCACAGTTTTTGTGCTGATTTTAATGCCAGATGCGGTTTAGAACTGAAATCATGGGAGATCTAGGAAAGAAGACATTTCATGAACTGACTTGCAGCAGTGGTTCCTATTAGAATATATGCTAGAATCCATTGAGCTTTTTAAAAAGACCTGTTCTTTCACAAATGTGTGTAAAGGCAGATTGTATTGGTAAGGGCCTCCTCACTCCCCTGCCCATTGCTACCCCTGCACAGATTGGACCTGTTTTTCTGAGCCTGGAAAAACCCTTTACAGTTTCTATACAGAACAAGAAGTGTCAGCTGATTATTAGGCTTAGTGGCCAGAGAAGAAAAATCAGGATTACTTTATAATATAAAGAGTAAAATAGAGAAATAGAATACAAAACCAGCCACAATTCTCCTAGCCTCCAAAATAGATGACTAAGGTGGTAGCTTAAAACATTCAGTGTTCTGGGAGCAGAGGATAATGAGAGGCAGCTGCAATCCCGCAAATGCCTCTCAATAAACCCTTAACCACCGCGATCTATAGCGGTACTTAGTAACAGGACACTAAGTGACAGTGACAGTGTCGCTTGTACTGACTGGCGGGGGTAATCCACTTACTGTACCTCCATCCTGTCGGATCGGTTATCTATGGATAGAGTCTGCTCTCAGGCAGGCTCTATGCATAGATCGCCGATAACACTGATCTATGCTATGCTATGGCATAGCATACATCAGTATATGCAATCTAATGATTGCATTTTTCACAGTGAAAAAAAGTGTAAGAAAAAACTAAAAATATTAAAAATAAATAAATAAACACATTGTATATCATAGCGTGCGGTCCGATCTATTAAAATATAACATTATTGTTCCCGCACGGTTCCAGAACTAAAAAAAAACACCAGGATTGCTGATTTTTTTTTTTTATTATGTATCAGGAAAAAAAAAAAAAGCGATCAAAATTTTTCTGTTACACCAATATGATATTAATAGGTGTAGGTGGAAAAATAAAAGCGCTATGGCTCTTACAAGGTGAGGAGGAACATTGTATTAATTTGACCCGGACATCCATGCATCAATGGGCTCTGGCTTGAAGGGGTTAAATATAAAAAAATACATGAAAAGTATGAGTAAATGGCAGATTGATACATAGGGATAGAGGCTATATAAGAGATGCTGATTTCAGTAAAATTTTCAGTGGTAGAAACCTATTCTACGTGACCAGATTACCCCGCTGCTCTATCTGGAGGTGTTGTATGGACTCTCAGCAGATCTTATTTCCTGTCTTTATTTATATGGGGGGGATGACTGAATGAAATAGCATTCCCACAATCACTCGGTATGATGAAGACTACAATTTAATACCCTGCGAGAACTATGCAGACAGCAGACCTGTCTGGCTCTCATTTAAACCCTTTCACTGCCAGAGGCGCGGAATGAGAACCACTGCAAAGCATTCCAAGACCTTATAGCAGCCATCAAATTAATGAGTGAGGTTCCTAAACCTGCATTGAAATGGTTAATCCCGACATTCATTATGATGCGTACAATGGTGTAGAAATACGGGAGAGATCACTCAAAGTGTCCGATATTGAGTAAAAAATGTGATGCGGGGATTTATTTCTAGACAAGAAATCACAATTTGGGGAATTTTCAGTTCTTCTATGAGTAATACAGAGTAATAGGGAAGTTGTCAGATTGGGGATGTCTGTGAACTGGGAATAAGATATATATCCAACATTATAGGAGAAAGTTCTAATACCCTTTTTGTATCAGTGCCTTACAGTCTTCAAGATCTCTGCTTGCTGTTATTCCAGAAGAAACACTGATCCACCAGATCCAGAAGAAACAATGATCCACCAGATCCAGAAGAAACAATGATTCACCAGATCCAGAAGAAACAATGATCCACCAGATCCAGAAGAAATAATGATCCAACCAATCCAGAAGAAACACTGATCCAACAGGTCCAGAAAAAAAACAATGACCCAACAGGTCCAGAAAAAAAAAAAAAAAGAAAAAAGATCCACCAGATCCAGAAGAAACAATGATCCACCAGATCCAGAAGAAACAATGATCCACCAGATCCAGAAAAAAAAAAAAAATGATTCACCAGATCCAGAAGAAACAATGATCCACCAGATCCGGAAGAAACACTGATCCACTAGATCCAGAAGAAACAATGATCCACCAGATCCAGAAGAAACAATGATTCACCAGATCCAGAAGAAACAATGATTCACCAGATCCAGAAGAAACAATGATCCACCAGATCCGGAAGAAACACTGATCCACTAGATCCAGAAGAAACACTGATCCACTAGACTAATTACAGTGCCTCAGGCTGTTTGGACATCTGGTGCATGCCTTGTTAGGTGGTGAATCAATATAAAGGCCCTATTACACAAAGCAATTATTGGCCGTATTCGGCCAATATCGTCCGGAATGGCTGATAATCACTTAGTGTAATTAAAGACAACGATCAGCCAACATGCCTGATGTCGGCTGATCGTTGCCTTTCAACATGTTGAAAAATAAATGATGAGGATAGCAGCGATCTGCTGCCGTTGCTCCGCGTAATAGGAGCGGCAGTAGCAGACCCCCACTATCTTCTATGTGCTGCCCGGACGATCCAGTGATCACCCGGTCAGCCACCCCGCGTCCCCCCCCCCCACGGCTCTTACCCTCTCACTTTCGACGCATGTAATAGCACTGGCAGCGAGCAGGGAATGAGGAGCAAGTGATCTCTGACATGATAGGTTGGCTATCGTTTGCTCCTCTGCATTGCCCCGTGTAATAGGAGCTTTACAATCTTGCTCACCTAAAAATTTATAAAAGACACAGTCTATAGTATTTAGTGTTGGTATCAGTAGTGCCCTGACCTTCTTATTTATTAAGTGTTCTGGATGTTAGAAACCTTTGATCAGATCTTGATGTCTTATAGACCATCAATATGTCAGCTAGTTGTTAAAGTGGGTATCCCAAGACCTAAAGTTATTCCTAACACAGGACAGGGGGTAACTTGCTGATCAGTTGGTTCCAACCACTGGGATCCCCATAGATCCTAAGAATTGAGGACAATTTGCCGCCATAAGAATGGAGCACAACGTGCATGCTTGGACAATGCTCCACTCATACTCTATGGGGCTTACAAACATTGCTGAGCTCAGTGCTTGATCCCAGTGATCAGACCCTTACCGATCAGCTAGCTACCCCTTATCCTGTGGATAGGGGATAACAGTGGATCCTGTCATAACACGTTCAATATACAATAATCATATAAGGTCTGATCAAATAGTGCTTATGGGTGAGTGGTTATGGTACCCAGCTTCTAAACCACTGTAATGTTAGGACCTGTATGGACTGATGTCCTTCTTCCACGACAATTAGTCAATCAGTGACCACATTGGGTCCATTTTACGAACATATACATTTTGCATGATACAAGTGCATGGCCTGCTACACTATTGAGTTCTGCAGGATTAGTGTATACATTCATACAGTGGATCGAACATAGTCAATAATTGACAAAGTCAGTCCATTCAAATTTATTGGCCCATCGGGAACCAGCTGCAATGTACACTGGTGACCTTTTTTTTTCAAATTGTCAATGTATTCTGTGGGTATAAGCCGAAAACATGACGGAACATAGCCTTACCTTGTCAAAAAGAATCTCGAGCATAGCTGTACATCAAAAGCCACCCCACCCTAAAAGTTTGTCATAACATTTTCTGATTTCTACTTTAAACCATGGAAACGGAGGCTCAGTAGTATCCCAGGGAGGCAACGATAATGTTGAGGTGGGAAACCCGGCCATACTTGACAGACCACATTTTTATTACCATAGGTCATTACTTCTTTGTAGCAGAAATGGTAAGTAGATACATCAATAATGAGTGACTATACAGTGGGAATACTGTACCTGACTGTCTGCACCTTAATATGTTCTTCAAGGTTCTTCATAGTCGTAGCGGGAACAACAGGGAGAACACGATGGGTGCAGTCCTGGGAAGAAACAAATTTTTAGGCTGGGAATATTTTATTCATAGGACATCACTTAATACTCATCACATAAGACTACAATATTTTCAGTAAAAGTCAGTATCGCCATTCATCTATCTAAATTGGAGAAAAGAAAAGGCCAAGTCATCTTCTGATTGACAAGGAGGTTTAAAGGGGTATTCCAGGAAAAATTCACTTTCCACTTTAAGTAAGGTTCACTCACTGTATCTTTCATGCAGCCATTTAAATATATTGTTATCAGCCTCACGTCTCTTGTTTACACAGGGAGATGTGCGTCTGATAAATTTTAAAGCCGCACAAAAGATTCGATCAGCCGAGGATCGGGCATTTTCCCCCAAAACTGAGCTGTATGTTTAATAGGGTTGTCCAGCCAGACCCATTTTTTTTAGAAAGTGCTGGGGAGTAGGGATGGTCCGAAACTGCCAAGGTTCTGGTTCGTATGAACCCGAACGCTCGGCATCAGATTCCCGCTGTCTGCCCGCTCCGTGCAGCGGGTGGATACAGCGGGAGGACCGCCTGGATAACTGGGATACAGCCTATGGCTATGGCTGTATCCCAGTTTTCCAGGCCGTCCTCCCGCTGTATCCACCCTCTCCACGGAGCGGGCAGACAGCGGGAATCATTTCCAAGAGTTCGGGTTCGTACGAACCCGAACCGAACTCGGTTCGGACCATCCCTACTGGGGAGCATTAAAGAAATAACACGCTCTTTAAATTCATATCTTTTTATTTATTTTTCAATATTTTCCCATACAAAAGAAATAACATGCTCTTACCTCCCCCGCTCCAGCGCTGGTGGCCACATCCCACCGCTCTGGTCTCCAGGTCCCCAGCCGCTTCCTGGTCTGATAGGGGACCCGGGTCATGACGTGTGAGGTCCACTCAGCCAGTCAGAGGCCGAGGCAGAACCCCATTGCAGACACTAACTGGCTGAGCAGATCTCACATTAAGACCCGGGGACCAGAGCAGCGGTATGCTGCCACCAGCGCTGGAGCGGGGAGGTAAAAGCATGTTATTTTATCTCCTCCCTCCCCAGCACTTACTACAAAAAGAAGTCTGTCTGGACTTCTCCTTTAACACGAATGGGTAAAGCTTGCATCCTCTTTTAATATAACAAAAAGCAGACCCCAGTCAGTGTAAATTTGCCAATACCGTGCGGGACTAAAACCTTCAGTGATGTAGTTTGTACCATTAGGTGAAATTTTAGCTAGCCACAACAATGTGCCCTCATACATGACAAATGAAAAAAATCACTTTAATGTTTTGTTTTGTTTTTTTTACTACAGAAGATAACCTGAGCTTAATAGTCGAATCCTAAATGACATTCACTACAATGGTAGGTCTGTAACCTTTCCTTCACTGTCTGTTTTGGATTAATGTGATATCCTCCTGTCTGTGCCTTAAGGAGATTCCCAATTTATTCCATTCAGAGGCTAAGAATTACTGGCATTGTGACCTGTCTTATGTCCCGGCATTCAGTACATTGCAAACATTGGCTCCGCTTTCGGATGATGTGTACTTTCCTGTAGACTTATAAGCTGTCAATTGTGATAAGGGACTACCCTGCTTGCCGACTGGCGTCCTACATGCCCCAGGCAGTTTAGACTGTCCCAGGTCAACGTGGACCCTGGCATGAAGATTACATTTTCAATGCAAAAGAGATTTGAAGTATTACTTTTAGTTATGTGTTATGCATTATAGCATTCAGTTATTTATATAGCACCTACTTATTCCGCAGCACTTCTTATAGATTTGTCAATTTTACTCCCTGTGCCCATTAAAGGGGAACTCCAGGTAGAAGTTTAAAAAAATGAACCTTCTGCAGAAGCATAAAGCATTACTTACCTGTTTATCCCATTTGTTTTGGAGGGGTTTGTTCTGTATTGCGTTTCTGTACTTCCTGGTTGAGCAGTTCCCAGAATGCAGTACAGGTTCCAGAATGCAATGCTTTTTCTCAGCTGTTCATCACAGTCCTCCACCCTGCCCATTCCATCCCAAATCTGTTGCAGAACATCTAGGCTGTGTTCACACATTGCTGTTTCATTGTGTTACTGAATTATTTGCAGTAATTTATGATTGCATTGTGGTCCCACTTACCCACAGAGCACACTGTATTCTCTACCTGTAATACCACACAGCACTCTGTATTCTCTACCTGTAACACCACACAGCACGCTGTATTCTCTACCTGTAACACCACACAGCACGCTGTATTCTCTACCTGTAACACCACACAGCACGCTGTATTCTCTACCTGTAACACTACACAGCACGCTGTATTCTCTACCTGTAACACTACACAGCACGCTGTATTCTCTACCTGTAACACCACACAGCACGCTGTATTCTCTACCTGTAACACCACACAGCACGCTGTATTCTCTACCTGTAACACCACACAGCACACTGTATTCTCTACCTGTAACACCACACAGCAAGCTGTATTCTCTACCTGTAACACCACACAGCACGCTGTATTCTCTACCTGTAACACCACACAGCACGCTGTATTCTCTACCTGTAACACCACACAGCACGCTGTATTCTCTACCTGTAACACCACACAGCACACTGTATTCTCTACCTGTAACACCACACAGCACACTGTATTCTCTACCTGTAACACCACCCAGCACGCTGTATTCTCTACCTGTAACACCACACAGCACGCTGTATTCTCTACCTGTAACACCACACGGCACGCTGTATTCTCTACCTGTAACACCACACAGCACGCTGTATTCTCTACCTGTAACACCACACAGCACGCTGTATTCTCTACCTGTAACACCACACGGCACGCTGTATTCTCTACCTGTAACACCACACGGCACGCTGTATTCTCTACCTGTAACACCACACGGCACGCTGTATTCTCTACCTGTAACACCACACAGCACTCTGTATTCTCTACCTGTAACACCACACAGCACACTGTATTCTCTACCTGTAACACCACACAGCACACTGTATTCTCTACCTGTAACACCACACAGCACGCTGTATTCTCTACCTGTAACACCACACAGCACGCTGTATTCTCTACCTTTAACACCACACAGCACGCTGTATTCTCTACCTGTAACACCACACAGCACGCTGTATTCTCTACCTGTAACACCTTACAGCACGCTGTATTCTCTACCTGTAACACCACACAGCACGCTGTATTCTCTACCTGTAACACCACACAGCACGCTGTATTCTCTCCCTGTAACACCACACAGCACACTGTATTGTCTACCTGTAACACCACACAGCACTCTGTATTCTCTACCTGTAACACCACACAGCACACTGTATTCTCCACCTGTAACACCACACAGCACGCTGTATTCTCTACCTGTAACACCACACAGCTCGCTGTATTCTCTACCTGTAACACCACACAGCACTGTATTCTCTACCTGTAACACCACACAGCACACTGTATTCTCTACCTGTAACACCACACAGCACTGTATTCTCTACCTGTAACACCACACAGCACAGTGTATTCTCTACCTGTAACACCACACAGCACAGTGTATTATCTTCCTGTAATACCATACAGCACACACGCTGTATTCTCTACCTGTAAGACCACACAGCACACTGTATTCTCTACCTGTAACACCACACAGCACGCTGTATTCTCTACCTGTAACACCACACAGCACGCTCTATTCTCTACCTGTAACACCACACATAACACTGTATTCTCTCCCTGTAACAACACACAGCGCTGTATTCTCTACCTGTAACACCACACAGCACGCTGTATTCTCTACCTGTAACACCACACAGCACGCTGTATTCTCTACCTGTAACACCACACAGCACATTGTATTGTCTACCTGTAAAACCACACAGCGCTGTATTCTCTACCTGTAACACCACACAGCAGGCTGTATTCTCTACCTGTAACACCACACAGCCTGTATTCTCTACCTGTAACACCACACAGCACTGTATTCTCTACCTGTAACACCACACAGCGCTGTATTCTCTACCTGTAACACCACACAGCACATTGTATTCTCTACCTGTAATACCACACAGCACACTGTATTCTCTACCTGTAACACCACACAGCACGCTGTATTCTCTACCTGTAACACCACACAGCACGCTGTATTCTCTACCTGTAACACCACACAGAACACTGTATTCTCTCCCTGTAACAACACACAGCGCTGTATTCTCTACCTGTAACACCACACAGCACGCTGTATTCTCTACCTATAACACCACACAGCAGGCTGTATTCTCTACCTGTAACACCACACAGCGCTGTATTCTCTACCTGTAACACCACACAGCACTGTATTCTCTACCTGTAACACCACACAGCGCTGTATTCTCTACCTGTAACACCACACAGCGCTGTATTCTCTACCTGTAACACCACACAACACACTGTATTCTCTACCTGTAACACCACACAGCACGCTGTATTCTCTACCTTTAACACCACACAGCGCTGTATTCTCTACCTGTAACACCACACAGCACGCTGTATTCTCTACCTGTAACACCACACAGCACGCTGTATTCTCTACCTGTAACACCACACATCTCCCTGTATTCTCTACCTGTAACACCACACAGCATGCTGTATTCTCTACCTGCAACACCACACAGCGCTGTATTCTCTACCTGTAACACCACACAGCACGCTGTATTCTCTACCTATAACACCACACAGCACACTGTATTCTCTACCTGTAACACCGCACAGTGCACTGTATTCTCTGCCTGTAACACCACACAGCACGCTGTATTCTCTACCTGTAACACCACACAGCACGCTGTATTCTCTCCTTGTAACACCACACAGCATGCTGTAGTCTCTCCCTGTAACACCACACAGCGCTGTATTCTCTTCCTGTAACACCACACAGCACGCTGTATTCTCTACCTGTAACACCACACAGCACGCTGTATTCTCTACCTGTAACACCACATAGCACGCTGCATTCTCTACCTGTAACACCACACAGCACGCTGTATTGTCTACCTGTAACACCACACAGCACGCTGTATTCTCTACCTATAACACCACACAGCACGCTGTATTCTCTACCTGTAACACCACATAGCACGCTGTATTCTCTACCTGTAACACCACACAGCACACTGTATTCTCTACCTGTAACACCACACAGTACGCTGTATTCTCTACCTGTAACACCACACAGCACACTGTATTCTCTACCTGTAACACCACACAGCACACTGTATTCTCTACCTGTAACACCACACAGCAAGCTGTATTCTCTACCTGTAACACCACACGGCACACTGTATTCTCTACCTGTAACACCACACAGCACGCTGTATTCTCTACCTGTAACACCACACAGCACGCTGTATTCTCTACCTGTAACACAACACAGCAAGCTGTATTCTCTATCTGTAACACCACTCAGCACACTGTATTCTCTACCTGTAACACCACACAGCACACTGTATTCTCTACCTGTAACACCACACAGCACGCTGTATTCTCTACCTGTAACACCACACAGCACGCTGTATTCTCTACCTGTAACACCACACAGCACGCTGTATTCTCTACCTGTAACACCACACAGCACACTGTATTCTCTACCTGTAACACCACACAGCACACTGTATTCTCTACCTGTAACACCACACAGCACGCTGTATTCTCTACCTGTAACACCACACAGCACACTCTATTCTCTACCTGTAACGCTGATATTGGAATAAAGTAAAGAATTTTTTTAATTAATTTTTTTTTCTTTTCATTTCCACTCACATATTTTGATCAAGCATCTTTTATCTCTGAAGTTGAGCCCCACAATAAGGACTTTATCTGATATTATCTTACATGGCATATACTGCTTATGCCTCGTTTTTTCTCCAGGTGGGATTGGCAGTGCCGGCTCTGATCCTCTCTGCCGTTTACCATAATTTACTTGTGTTACTGCATCATTTTTGTGAATACGCTGCAGTACTGCAATGAAACTCCAACATGTGTGAACACAGCCCTAATTTCACTGCAGAATTTTACACAATCAGTGAAATTTAGTGCAGCAGCTGCTTCTGGCCGGTCAGAGATGGTGAATCACTGCCAAGCCTCCTGTGAGATTATGCCCTGCCCCCTGTCTGCATCATCAGCCTGTGCTCAGCAAACACACACAATGTGAGACAGAGGCATGGAAGATTTGTCTCCTAAGGTAGGAGAGCAGTGGGAGCAGGAGACAATGTGGATTTGCACAGAAGCCATTTTTCTTCCTGGATTTCTATCAGCTACCAGAGTGGCAGAACTGCACACATATGGTAATACATTGTAAAGACACATCTATATAACTTTTAATGTACTTTTAATAGAAAACAAGTTTTCCTTATGTGGAGTTCCCCTTTAAGGCCTAAAGTTCCCCTATCTGTGTATGTTTTTTGGTATACTGTCATTGCCTAGACCATTCAAAAACAGAAAGTGTATGCAACGTATTTTGTACATCTTTGATTATTTATGGCACATTTTATGTAGCAAAAATCACTGACCAAGATGGGGCAGCCCCACAGCCATTGATTGGATAAGCGGCCTGTCAGTACAGATGTGGTGCTTCTCCCTACATCTCCCTACAACACAAAAAAGATAGGTGCCCCTCTTTACATAGACAGCTGTTGCCAAAAAAGTTTTTCCCATTATGGTGTGGTGTGAAGCCAAAACCAGGAACAGACTATAAACAAGTAACAGATCATAAAGGAAAGACTGGAATCTCTCCTCTTTTCAAATCCATTCCTAGCTTTGGCTCCAAAAATCTAAATGCACCATTAGGTAGACAGATGACCCTACTGAGTAAGTAACTTGCACCAGTAGATTTCAACCATTAGGTAAGTCCCCATAGTAGGTAGTTTCCCTAATAGCTAGGTCCCCCAGTAGGTTGATTCTCCCAATAGACATTGTCCCAGTAAGTAATCTTTACCATTAGCCATGCCTCCCCCCGGTTGGTACGTTTCCCCATTAGCCAGGCCCCCCAGATGGTAGGTTCTCCCATTAGACAGGTCACCACCTCCTAGAGCCTAAACAACAAAAAAAAGCAAACAATAATTACCTTCCCCTGGATCTCAGCTCCAATGTAGTCCACCAGTATGGATATCCTCTTCCTCCTCCTGATCTGTAGGTGCATGATGAATGACATCTACGTTGGCCATTGGAGTATAGACAGCAATGGCCCTACTGGTCTCTTGTGGCCGCAGGGACGGAGAGAGAGTGCTTATGAACGATATTCTCTCCATTCCCCTCTCCATATGGTGGAAACTTATGAGATGGAGCGTCCCTCTCTGTCTCCAACAGGAGAAAATGGTGCTTAGAGGGCTATTCTGGCACCAAATGAAATGATGTATAGTACTGAGAACACCTACACATGTGACCAAACTGAATAAGTGAGGGTATGACTTATTAGATATACATAATCATTTTGGCATCCTCAAAGATGCAGGACTTGGGGAGACACATGTATCTCATACCCCAGAATTCTCTTGGAGATCTTAGGTTATGTTACCCTACGAAATGATTCACCCAGCAAATGTCCTAAAAGCTTAAAAAGATAAACAAGCATAAAACTGGAGAAGATGAGTAAAGCGCATTAGTCGCCTACACAACTGGGATGAGTAGGACTCCAGAAATGATGATATAACATGTTCCTAGTGAAAAGCCTTTGTACATTTCCATCCTCATTTAATGACCATCTCCATGTTGTGTGGGCAACATGACCTTTCGTCTCCTAACATGTTCTTTTTTGTCTATTGGAAGCTATGTACTTAATAGTATGGTTCATCATATACTTCAAAATAAGAACATATGCAGCATGACGTCAATGTCTGGTGGGTTTTAGCATTGTAAGCGGGCAACCATACTCCATTATATGTTCTGCATTCATGTTTTACTAATAGTGTTTTAACATTTTAACATTTTGTTTGTATGGTCCCCTTCGCTCTCCTCGTATGCCTGCTTTATTAAACACCTGCATTCCCTATGAAATCACAATACTGCTTTGTGCCGTTTTTCTGTTATTTCTCTTAGAAATGTATAAATAATTGGACAAATGGGTGTTATCCCTTCACTTTGTCAAAGGGGTGTGTCCCTGAGTACCATGTCAGACCATGTAAGGACCAGAGAATGGTAACACCCAGATGTCAACCAATACATAGATTTCCACAAGGAATAAGAGAACAAGAACAACACAAGATTCTAAGAAAAGATGTTCCAGAATTCTTATTTCATGACCCTTCTTATCCTTCTTTGTGGTGCTGTTTAGGATTTACGTTGTCTGAAACAAATATGCTAATTAGTTTTTTAGTGCATTGGGGGCATTCCTTTGCCCCTCCGGCACCGTCAGTCCATCGGCTTGTACATCCACATCTACTTGCATAATCATATATGCATAAGTAGGCGCATCTTTCTCCTTTGAGAGAGTAGGAGGAAGCGCAGCTAATGGGCAGGTGCAGTGCACTGAGGGGCACCAAAACAACTAATTTGCATATGTATTTCAGAAGAAGTAACACCTAAACGACGCCATGTAGAAGAATAAGAAAACCGGTCCTGGAATGAGCACCTTAGAAGCTGATAGTTTCCCTCTAAGCTTAGGTTCACAGTGCAATAGCAGTGTCTGTTAGACATCCGACAAATATCTATGACAAATACCACTTAGGGCCCTATTAGGCCGATTCATCAGATTATTGCTCCATGTAATAAAGACAACAAACAGGCGAAGAGCCACGGGTTTCGGCAAGTTTAAAATTCATTGGCTACTGGCTGTGCATTACTATGTGCAATAGAGATGCGTGACTGACGACACTGTAAAGAAAATAATAAAGTTTATACCCACATGTCCAGGTTCCCCCATAGTCTTGGTGCTTTTTCCCCGCCTCTTATGCTTCCTGCAGCTACCTCTCACAATAGTAATGTGTATTCATGTATGTATATGGCACAGCTGTAGTGAACTAAGGGTTATTGTTTGTTTATGATCTGCACACCAATGAGAGCTGCTCTTCTCTTCTGCCTATCTCTATCTTTCTTTCTTCTTGCATTCTCTTCTCCACCACTCACAGGAGCTGTTACACACCCTGTAGGAAGTTGTCACATGGGGAAAGGAATCTAGAGGATAGTATCCTACAAGCTAGAGGAACTAATCCAGATAGAGCAAAGCAGCCAAGAGCCTATCTCGCAGCGCAGGTGAAACCAGGTAACTTTGGACACCTTTCTCAACTCAGGTAACTAGGCCTGGGGCTTGTGTCACCCTAGTAGGACGAGTCACCCGACACTGTAGGGAAAAAGGTGGTACAGCGACAAAGGTCAAAACACAGTCACAAGTATTCTTCTTCTTTCAAGTATTCTTCATGAGTATTCTATTCCTTCTAAAGTTCCAGCAGAGCACAGTACTACATTGGGTTGGGACTCTCAAGACATATTCCTCTCCACTCTTCTGAACTCTCACGACCTATTCTTCTCCACTCCTTTAGGCTCACTCTATTCTTCTTAGCATCCAACTAAGTCAGCACTGCTACTCTACGTTCACTACCTCTACAGTTTTCGGTGCAGAACTAGTCTAGTCCAAAGTGATTGTCTACTCGCATGCCAACATATTTGTCAGTAAAGTAAGAGTTTATTTATTTTACCGGGACTCAGTGGTCATTGTACTAGCACCTACACAGCAGCTGCACTGTCCTTGGGTCATCCCCCCTTTCTGTGGGTGGTGGTACTGATAGTCTGGGTGGGTCATAACTCCACTCCGGACCACCGTGATAAGCGCCCAAGGCACCCATCACAGCCCGACAGGTCACCGACCATTGGGAAAGGGTATAGCCAGCCATACACAACAAGCAGGTATACCATCACACCTGTGTGCTGAGTTAGCACTAGCATCACAACAACCTCATAACCGGCTGAGCTATATTCCACCGACCATCCACCATAGAAGCGGTGTCACCCAGAACAACTCTATAGGTGACCGGTTGAGCAAGCACCACATCTGTACTGACAGGCTGCTTATCCAATCAATGGCTGTGGGGCTGCCCCATCTTGGTCAGTGAGTGGCTGAGTGGCCTGTCACTGAAGAGAGGGGCAGAAGTGTCAGAGGCGGCTGCAAGGAGACGGATATGTGGGGAAAAGGCCCCGGGGGGAACCTGGACATGTAAGTATAACCTTTATTATTTACTATGGAAATTAAAGGCTGCACGGACATTGCTAACAATATTAGTGCGCCGTCATCAAGCCATCTAATAGGCTCAGTAAGCGAGTGCCAACCTAGCAGATCGGTGCTCACTTACAATGCTCATCGGGCCATGTATTGGCCATACAGAATCAGTGTCATTGGTTTTATATAGGGTCCCAGAAGTAGGACCCATGGCTGGCTTCATGTAAGGAGGTTGCCTTGACACGTTTCTATTCAGTTAAAGCAGACATATAGTCATGAGAAAAAGAAAGTACACCCTCTCTGAATTGTATAGTTTTACATATTAGGAAATCATAAATCATTTAATCCTTCGAAGATCTTCAAATTATGTAAATACAACTTCAAATAAACAGCAAGACCCGACAGATTCCATTGAGTCATTATATACTCAACAAAAATGCTGAAGTAGTATGTGGAAAATTAAACATACCCTTAGGGAGAGATTTATCAAAGGGTGTAACATTTAGACTGGTGCAAACTGCCCACAGCAGCCAATCACAGCTCAGCTTTCAGCTCTGGTAAAATGAAAGAGGAGCTGTGATTGGTTGCTGGGGGCAGTTTGCACCAGTCTAAATTTTACACCCTTTGATAAATCTCCCCCTAAGGCCTTATTCACATATCTGCTTAAAGGAAAGGTCCGGCTGTTTTTAAAATCTGCCAGCCGGCAGGGGCAGGAGGGTAGTTTGATCAGGAGTTTGAACTTGTCCCTTTGCCCACGGTGAGCAGTGCGACTGGCCTCGGGACCCCCACCGGAAGGCATTTTCCCCTGTGTTGTAATGACATTATGACTCGGGGGAAAAGGCCTGACTGGAGCTGCGTCCCGCCCCAGTCACTGACTGGCTGAGTGGCCAGTCCATCAGCCGGGTCGTGACATGTCAGCAGCAAAGATCCCGGAGTGCGGTGGGTCACCCGAGGCCAGGCCTATCGCTCACTGTGGGAACGGGAAGAGGTAAATGCATACTCCTGATCAAATTACCCCTACTGGCTGCCAGATTTTTAAAACGTCCGCACTTCTCCTTTAAAGTGTCACTGTGGTTATGACTTTCAAAATCTAAAATAACAGTACATATGATATAAAGCAAGTTTGCAATTTACATTCATCATTTATTTTTTAGTTATCATGGAAAACACGGCACTTCCTGTTTTCTGACTCTTTTTTTCTCAAAAACCAGGAAACAGTCAGAAAACAGGAAGTTGTGTGTATCCCTGAGCGCTCACAGAGAAGGCAGTCATGTAACTGATGGACACATTGAGACGTGACTCTCTGTACTGGCCGGAATTCAGTTTTTTTTCAACCAACACAAGTCAAAAAATCTGCCTTCAGGAGACTGGACCTGGATTTCTGGTAAGTACAGCTTTGTTTTACAGCATGACAACACCAAAATTGATAATGAATGTATGTCGCAAACTTGCTTTATATCACATCTACTGTTGATTTAGATTTTAAAAGTTATAATGACAGTGACACTTTAAGTTCTCAATATATGCAGATTTATAACCCATTAATTGCTATGGTGCAATTCACACATTCTCTGTTTTTGTGGATACGCAATCCACAACGAAAAAAAAAGGACTGGTTTGTAATGCGATCCGCAACTGCAGTATGGATGTGTAAATGTAGCCTTACTGCTTCCATAGGTATTAAGAGGGTAAATAAAAGTCGGGTGCTGTTAATCATATGCCCTTGGATAATTCATTATCGGGAAGTGTGACCATTTCTATGAAAGCAAAATTTTTGGCAGTTTGTTGGCCTGGAGCATTCAGCTGTATGTTACACAACTGTAGAGACTGTGTTCACACATTGCAATTTCATTACAGCACTGCATCATTTCTGTGAAGACGCTGCAGTACTGCGACAGTACTGCAATGAAGCTTTAGGCTATGTTCACACTACGTAAAATAACGGCCGTTGTTTAATTTTGATTCCTAGCATGATTATAAACGGGATGAAACATGTCATTTACTTTAAATACTGCGCCCAGCCCGAGAAACCACTCAGAATTTTTTTTACATCAAAATCAAGTTTAATTTGCCAGTTTTACGTTCACGGCCACATTGAAATCCACGGCCGTTGTTGCAGTATCACCGGCCGGAAATAATTGACATGTTAATTTTTCACTGGGCCGTATAAACAACGGCCGTTATCTGATACGTAGTGTGAATTCAATGGCCGTAGTTACATTGCATTGCAGTCATTATAGGGAACCTCAAAACAACTGCCGTAGTTTTGCGGCACGGACAACGGCCGTTATTTTACGTAGTGTGAACATAGCCTTAATGTGTGTGAACACTGCAAAAGAAAGGAAGACAGGTTTTACCATCAGTTTCTAAGAAATTAAAGGAGTATTTCGGTATTGGCAAACTGGATTTAAATAAAACTGGCTTCCGCTTTTGTGTGGTTCATCTCAATGAAGAAATAGAAAATGTGTATTGTTTTCTGCTCCCAGGCTCCTCCCTTTTTCCCGGAAAAACGCATAATACTCTGATGTCACAAAAAATAGCCCTTTCTCCTGAGTGATGTCACCATCTCTGATCAGCCCCTGCCTACATTATATATATATATATATATATATATATATATACACACAGCATATATATATATAATTATTGGGACATTTAGGAAGACTAAAGTGTGATTACAGCATGCTGCCCTGTGCTGAGTGATGCAGCAGGTGCTGCAACCTCACAGACTGTGCAATAGTCTGCAGTGAAATTAGATGTTTTGCAACAGCTTTGGGCAGGGACCTGGCAGGTGTGCTGTGGGAAGGGATTAGGCAGGGTGGGAGAAATGTAATGAACAGCTGCGAGAAAGCAAACTAATTGGTCGACCAGGAAGTACAACCACAAATGCAGAACTAAGACCCCCAAAACAGATAGAATTTTGTTAGTTTTGGAACTAAGGAAGAGAGGGAAGCAATGCTATAAGCTTCTGCACGTTTTTTTTTTACCTGATTTTAGAGTACTCCTTTAAGGCGAAGGTAAGAACCAATATGGCTGCCCTTCAAGTATTTTTTTATAAGAATGCAAACAAAACCACCACACCTGAATAGAACGAATAGAAAAATGGTTACATTGGTTACCTGTCCCAGAGCTCCCACCATGTCCACACTGCACCAGTCTGATCCTGCAGCAGCATTTTGTGAGTCCTATAAAAGTCAGATAATTACAATGGCAATAACCTGCTATAGCTTCTCCAGGTTCAGAAATAACCAGGCACACGTACACAGTTGCCATTGCTGGTGTCTGGACATGGGTGCACTGGAGCAAATGGGAAAACGCTTATGAGATTTCAGGAGATTAAACAAACCTCTTCTGTTTCCACAAGTTAATAGCCTCCATGTGTATTTATGAGGCTCCTGCTCGAGTAATGGCAGAAAATAGCCCTAGAAATGAGGAAGCCACCTGCTCCACAATGACTGCTCAAATATTGTCTCTGTGGTGGACGTGGAGAGGCAGGTGCTCCATCTCCAGATCATTTCTACTGTAGAACATTATGGTTGTATCTAATAGGTAATTACTTTTTTCCATACATTCAACAAAGATAAATGGTCTCCAACATTTCAGGCACTTTCAGCAATTTGTAATGAAGCCAAGAAATTGTGTCCGAGCCAACAGTGAAAAGCTCATGGAACCCCCTTGGGTCTTGTCATCCTCTACTTTCTCCCCAATTTTATGACCCTTGAGCCAATTCCCACCCCTTGTTTGATAGCGGTGCAGTTCTTCTGGACAAAGGGGTCCTGTATAGGTTCTTGCTACCCATGAGGTGGAACCAACAAACAGAGGTCAGCAAACATTTGGACTGCCTGTATGGTACCAGTCATTATGGTACACTAACCCACATCTCTGTAATCTATTCCAATTTAAAAGAGAAGTCCGGTGGATTATGAAATCTGGCAGCCAGCAGGGGAAGAGGGAAATAGATTACAAGTATGAATTTACCTCTCCCCGTGCGCGTGGTAAGTGGCGGGACCGGCCACAGGACTCCCGCCAGAAGGGCTGATGGGCTGGACGCTCAGCCAATCAGTAACTGGAGCGGCATCCCGCCCCAGTCACTGACTGGCTAGGCGGCCAGCCCATCAGCTCGGTCATGACGTGTCAGCTCCGGAGATTTTGGCGCGCGCTCACAGTAGAGTCCGACGCTCATAGAGAATGAATGGGGAGTCCGATGCTCCGTCATTCTCTATGGGCATCGGACTCTCCTGTGAGCGCACGCGCCGGGCTTTGGGCGCTGTTATCTCCGTGACTCGACCGGATCAGGAAGCGGGACCCGCCGGGATCAGGTGAGTATAGGGGGCTGTAACGGGGGGTCGGGAGCCTGTCATCCCGGCACGGGGGGTGACAGGTCCTCTTTAAGTTCTCTTACACAGCGTTTTTCATGTGCATTGCTGGATTGGAAAATCTCCCAATGCATATGGGCGATGTATCCATGGACCCCTACATCCTTGGTAAATATTACGGCGTCTTCTGACGTATACCTCCAATGGGCTCAACAAAAACTCAGTATGAAAAGAACCAGACAGTAGATCTTATTACACTTGGCAAACAGCTACAGACGGCTCGGTTGTAGACTGCTGCCCTGAGATGGAGCCTCTGATCTCTTCTGTATGATGTTAATATTCAGCAATTATAAAGAATGACATGGTTGTTTATTCTTATAACATTTACTGGAGTTTATAAACTTATCTTCTCTTATCTAAACAAAACTCCCCGCACAATGCGCATTGCATTACAAATTGGACATGTTCCCAGCATAGGGATAGACCTTACTGACACCAAATCCTGATGACTCCTCTTGTCACACTCGGCATAAAATGTTTTTGGGTCATTTACTATTACGTTTCACTGGGGCTCAATATTTCCAGTCAAGGGGGAAAACGTGACGGAGCTTTATCTTAAAGGGGTTGTCCAGCAAAAATCGTTTTCTTTCAAATCAACTGGTTTCAGAAAGTTATATAGATTTGTAATTTACTTCTATTTCAAAATCTCCAGTCTTCCAGTACTTATCAGCTGCTGGATGTCCTGCAGGAAGTGTTTAGCTTTGGCTGCCAAGGCATGATGGGAGTTGTAGTTTTGCAACAGCTGTAGAGCCAAGGTTCCCTACCCCTGCTTTATATCTTTATATCAGCTCCAGTGCATACATCCTGTCTGTGCCCCTTCCCCCTTGCGCCTGGATACAAATGAGTATGGTTTCCATACATTTTCTTATCCTTTATACTCCTATGGATATCCCTGTTTGTAGAGCAGCATCATTATCCTATAGCAAACAGATTAAGTGATCCCTCAGAGGTACAGTTCACTGGTTCGGTGACGGGTGTGATGTTTGCTATGTACTTTATGTAAGAATGCGGCTGATAACAACCTGTAACCGAGGTCGCTCATTGTATAGATAATTATATCTAGGACCTAAATGGATTTATTAAGTACATACTCAACGGGGACCTTTTAAAGTTCATCTCTGCTTGCCATACACAGGTAGAACATACTGTACACTGCTTCATGTTTCTGTGGATCTCCCGCCATCGTCTTCTCATGGATGTATTATGGGCAGCAATGCTATACATACTGATGACCTCTGTGACCTGCGCTGTATACCTGTCATCTGGCATGAGTGCACCCAACAACAACTAGATAAATCCGACATGGCAAATCGACAGTCAGCAGAAAATGATTCAGCCAACTTAGGGCCTTATGGACGCGGCCGTGTTATGGCTGTATTGTGCACAGGGCTGTAACAGGTCTCCTATATGCAGCAAGCCAGAGGGAACACAGACCGGCTCAGCAGCTGGGGAAACACCTGTTATAGGAGTAGTAGTTTCATGGCTTGTCATAGTTGTATCACAGGGTATGAGGAATTTACAGGGTGATTCGGCATTCTTTAGGGTCCTATTGGATGGCCCAGTAATAAACTGTAAATGAGCGCTGATACGCCAGATCAGCGCTCTTTACTGAGCTATTACACAATTTTTTGGCAGCAAGGGCTACATATATATTGTTAGCGATGTCTGTGCAGCCCTTGCTTTAAGCGTATTAACTTACCTTACCATGTTCCCTGGTGTTGTCAGAGGCCTTCCCTGCTGTCTGCAGCTCTGCCTCCTGTTCCCGTCTCCGCACTGACAGGCCGCAGCCAGTAATTGGCCAGTCTCGGCCAATGATCGGCTGAGCGGCCGTGGCCTGTCAGTGCAGAGACAGACACAGGAGGCAGAGCTGCAGACAGCAGGGAAGGCCTCTGACAACACCAGGGAACATGGTAAGGTAAGTTAATATTATTTTAGTGTATGTGCACACAACAGAATCTACGCAGACCACCCGCAGCGGATTCCGCAGCTCGCCCCCTCTCAAGGCCGCGCACATCTCCTCTGGTCCCATAGGCTTCATTCTATGGTTTTGCGGATTCCACCGTCTGCCCGAAGAATGAACCCTCTTGCGGCTGTGAGCGGGCGCGAGCTGCGGAATCCACCATGGGTGATCTGCGCGGATTCTGTAATGTGCACATACCCTTATACTAATAGCGTTGCGTGCCCAACGCCCATTGATTTCAGGTCTGGACCCATAGAAACGATCATTCGGGACTTAAATACCAGTGGCTGAAGAAGCATGCTCAAGTTCTCTAATGGTGATGGTTTGCCCTGAGGAACACCTCATAAAGTGTCTGGCTTGATGGTCTTTGGGGTGTCCTTGATGGTGAGGTGCAGAAGTAAGTCAGACACTGGAGATCTATGTGGAATTGAACAGTCTTTGTGACAATTCTTCCACATAATGGAGACAGTTCTTGACAGCAGCAGCAAATACAGAGTGACTGGAGCAAGACATTATTTATACTGGGGTACCTGTAGTACCTGGGGTAGTCTTTGGTCTATCCTTAGTCCTCTAGTGCTTTGTAGTCTTTACTCTCTGACATGGGGTGAAGTGAAGTCGTAGTTATTGGTATATGACAATCAAGCCCAGAAGCATGGGGATCTGCTCTGCTTATCCTACTGGTACCTATGTATTTCAGGGACTGCACTAGGCCTGGCCCGGCGCCCAGAAGAGTCGTAGTATCCATTAATAAGGTACTTGTACATTTTGTTCTCAGTCTCTTCTTTCATGTCTATCTTCCTGCAATTCGGTGAAGACTAGTATGAAATACCAGGATACAGGGAATTCTTCACAGGAGCATCTAAGCCCCAAGATATCCTGAGTTTCAATGCATGGAGCAGCAGTCAAGTACGCACACTCCATTTTGGCAGGACTCCCTTTCTGTAGAGAATAAGTGTGCATGGTAGAAAGCCCCTTTTAACAAATGGCCAATGTTTATTTTTTTACCTTAAAGTGTCACTGTCATTTACATTTTTTTTTTGCAGAAATCAATAGTACAGGCGATTTTAAGAAACTTTGTAATTGGGTTTATTAGCCAAAAAATGCCTTTTTATCATGAAAAAGCAGTTTGAAGCTCTCCCCCCTGTCTTCATGGTTTTCTATGGAGAGAGGAGGGGTGGAGGGAGATGAGGCACCAAAACAGGACAACAAAGAGGTAATTTACAGCTACATCACCAGACCATCTCCTCTGAAGTCAGTACTGACCTCTCTGACCTCTGAATACCAGCTTTCACACAGGTCCCACTGTGTAATCCTTAGTTCTCTGCTCTCTGTTGCCCACTAATCTCCCTCCCCTCTTCATAGAACAGACAGGGCCCGAATGATGTAAAAGAGGCAAGATTTCCTTATAATGAGCAGTGGATGAGAGAGAGGAGGGAGGGGGGGGACCTGGGGAAAGTCTTTTTGAATGCAGATAATGGCATATTTGCCTAATAAACCCAATTACAAAGTTTCTTAAAATCGCCTGGACTATTTATTTCTGAAAAAAAAAATAAAAAAATTAACGACAGTGACACTTTAACTGTATCCAAGTGCACAAACACAGCTACAAATGGAGATACAGTCAGGGGGCTCAGAGCAGGCGCACCATCTACAGCCTTGACCATAACCCCTGCTTGTAGATAATCCAGGTGTTATAAGTCGGTAAAAAGTTCCACTTGTGTATTATAAGCATCCATGCTAATGCACCACGCATAACCAAGCATTAACCCCTTCATAGAGGACATAACTATACTTTGTGGAATCATAAAAAAAATAGGTGTTCATTTATTATAAGTCTTATAAAGTGTTAATGGGAAAGAACATTGCTATTATCTTAACATAATCCACTCTGCAAATGGGTTTAGGTGCATTTAATACATTTATTGCTGAGATAACAGCAGCAGCCGGCTAAGCTCAACATAATTGAGACGTGAACTCAGAGACTTTTCTTCTGATGCAACGTAAATGCCGTATATAATAATCTGTAATGGAAGATTTACACGGCAACTGAACTGTGTAATTCCCCATTTGCCCTGTTGTGGCGCTGCAGGGGCATTTTTATATTGCTCTCTACAGCACCACAACAGGAGACATGGAGAATTACACAAGTCAAGTATGTGCATGTATTGCATAGATGTGCTATGACCTCTTCGCTTTGTAGCTGTTTTCTGCTTGTTTAATACATGGGGGTCCTGACAACCCCTAACATTTTATGTCAATGAACAGGTATAATTTATTTGTAGGCTTCTTTATTTCTGAAGTGCCTTCACTGGAAGTTCCAAAGTTTTTATGGGGCCATCCCAAAATGAAAAGTTAGAAGACACCTGAAACTGAACGGTGGGGGGATGACCACTGGGACCTACAGCAATCACAAGAACAAATAAATAGAACAGCAATGGTAGCATATTATAGTCTGATTATACAGACTATAATGCAGGTTGTGCCTGGGAGCAATGGCACCTAGCCAGAATCCTGCTCCACACCGATGAGGGGCAACACCCTGAAACAGCTGTATGTGGATGGATACCTGGCCTTGGTTTTTCCCTTGTTATTACATTGACTTATAGGGTCACTTAATATGGTGGTTTTGGTGGTTTCCCTACAGGAGCCACCCCTTGGCTGGGTCCTTCCCGGAGGGATATCTTGCTAGTCCTGTGTTTCGAGACGCTTAAATGAGGCTCCACAGGCTCTTTTTTTGCATATGCATGTTTCCCAGGGAACAATGCACCTAGGATTTCACTGCATTGAGCGCTTTCACCGGCAGCCAGCAGTGTTATCGTTTGGCTGGTCTCCCTGAGATCAGTGATCTGTTTCTTTTACAGAGAAGTGATTGACAAGGGACAAGAATTTGGGTGCATGCGCTGGCCCTTTAAAAAGCCAAGCCAGCACGCCCACCTACGGACGATACAGGAAACCATAGAAGCAACATCATGAAGACCTGGATCAGACCACACTAAGCAGGTAACCCACCAGCTGTATCTGCCAGCAGGTGAACTTCATTGGTTCAAGTTATAATACAGTAACTTTATTTTGGGAATCTCTCTACGATGGAGAGCGCTTCCTCTTGTGATGAATCCGTTTTATTTTGTTTGTTTTTAATTTCTTTTATTTCCTAGACGTGGAAAAAAAATATTTGATGAGTCATAATGAGAGTAAAGCCGGGGTTTGGAGCCGGCGTTTCGGAACGTGCATGACTTGCCATTTCTTAACCCTTTCCTGACATTCGATGCACATGTAGGGGTAATGTCAGGAGAATTCAGGTAAAAAACCTTTATTTGATACATTTCTATAATAAAGATATATAGTTTTGTAATCTAACTTTATAATATTTTTTTTACATTAAGTTGCAGCGGTAGAAGATGATATGGTCCCTCTCCTGCCATCCATGGCTGTGTTGGGAACTGCAGGGATGTACAAGCCCTGATCCCAACACAGTTACATATCACTAGCGCTAATACTGAGCCTCCCCTGATGTCTATCCTGATACATGTTAGTATTAGAGTAAGCATTACACTAGGGGAAGCTGTGTGTGTGAGAAGTGCTGCAAGCTTGGCTGTCTTTAACAGAGCAAGTGGTGATTGACATTTATCCCTATCCTGTCTATTACACTGTGCAGTGGCTGCAGTGCTAACGATATGCAACTGTGGTATGACCAGGGCTTCAGCAGCACTGCAGTTCCTGAAACAGCCACTGGTGGCAGAAGAGGGGCTATATCGTCTTTTACTGCTGCTGTTCCATGTAAAAAGAAAAAAATGACATTTTCTTTAAATGGGTTATCCAGTGAAAATCTTTTTCTTTCAAATTAACTGGTGTCAGAAAGTTATATAGATTTGTAATTAACTTCTATTAAAAAATCTCAAGTCTTCCCATACTTATTAGCTCCTGTATGTCCTGCAGGAAATGTTTTATTTTCAGTCTGACACAGTGCTCTCTGCTGACATCTCTGGTCGAGACAGGAACTGTCCAGAGCAGGAGAGGTTTTCTATGGGGATTCATAGAAAACTGAGACAAAGTTCCTGTCTTGGCCAGAGATGTCAGCAGAGAGCATGGTGTCAGACTGAAAATAAAACACTTCCTGCAGGACATACAGCAGCTGATAAGTATGGGAAGACTTTAGATTTTATAATAGAAGTAAATTACAAATCTATATAACTTTCTGATATCCCCTGGATAACCCCTTTAATAAAGTTCCTTTGCAAAGTTATTTAGTACTTTAGTAAAGAAATATAAAAAATATATATATTTTTTAGTCGCCAGAATACTCCATACACAGTGGGTGAGGGCTGTTAACTACAGTTAACACACACTGTCAGTGACCGTGATCCTGGCTGTATAACTCTCTAGATGCCATAGCCATAGAGACCACTGCATCTAGGGAGAGGGACTCCCTCTCTATATCAGGGATGGGGAAGGTTCCCCATCCCTGCTCTATATCATACTGACCGAGTTTTGATCAGTCGGGGTCTCCCTGCTGACACCTTTACCAAACAGGAGAATGAGGGAGAAGCACATTTAGCCCCCTGGCTCACATCCATCTCCATCCTGTGGCTCTATTATAAGCTTATGGGGCTGCTGGATAGAGATGTTTGACAGCAAGGAAGCACAGCATACTATCCTGCATCTCCTCGCTAATTCTGACCATCATTGGGGGTCTCATCACTGAGACCCTGACTAATCAAACCTCTTTTTTTATATATATAGCCAGGATCGGAGGAACCTAGTATCCTGGCCATTTAACTCTATAATAGCTGCTGTCTGTTCAAGGCTAAATAAGTGTATTCCTCACAGTATTCTGTATCCAAGTGCCACAGCAAGTAATGTATTAGGATACAGGGCTATGCTGATACATTAGTAGAAAAAAAACAGTCGAAATCCCTTAGGGTGAATTCACACATGAACCTTGTGATGCAGTTTTGGAGCCAAACACAGAATAGTGGATACAGAAGAGAGGAGAGGTCTCTGACTTTACTTTATACCTTTCTTTGATTTTAGACAATTCCTGGCTCAAAGAATTCCGCAAAAACTGCAGGAGTTTTTTCACACACACGTATATAACAATGTAAGGGTGTGTTCACACTGTCAGGTTTTGGATCATAATTATTGACGCCCAAGTCAGGAAAAAATTGTAGATATATCATAATCCATATAGGAAAGACCGAGATTTCTCTTCTTTTTAAATCTTTTCAAACTCGTTTTTATTCATTGCAATAAAGAAAACCTAAACGTGCGAATGTACCAGCCTAGAAATAAATGAAAGAAAAAAACATCCTAAAAATACATATATATATATATTAAGCATAAGAAAAACTTTATAGCACATACACAGCAGAAATATAATTTATTAAACAAAAGTCAAACCATGCTTTTAAAAAAAAAAAAAAAAAAAATTATATCAGTCATAATAAAGTAATTCATATGAACACCCAGCATGTTACCACTTTGAAACACGGCCTCATACAGCCACCTCAATAATAAATAAATACATACATAAATAAAATATTTGGCTTGCAAGTCATTAAGGTGTTAATTGAATTTTTTGTATAATACTTTGTATCCTATATTGATATGATGTTGTTATTATTATTATTATTATTGTTGTTGTTGTTGTTGTTGTTGTTATTATTATTATTATTATTATTATTATTATTATTGTTTGTTTTTTGTTTCACAATATATCTAGAAAGTAAGAGTTCTGCCCCGTCTGAGACCAGACAGATGAGTTTGCCAGTAATTCTGTATGTGTATATAATTGAGAGTTACTCAAGAGTGTTGCTTTTGCCTCCCTGTGTGACGTCATCATCATCATCATCCTCATCATCCTGCACATGACCTCCCCTGCAGGTCAGACAGCATATAAAGGAGTCCCAGGCACAGCTGCAGTCAGGGGACAAAGCCTTATTGAACGGCACTTATTTCTTGGACTGAACACAGGGAAGAAGCCAGGGACAACTTTTGAGGACAGACACACAGGTTACACATATAGGTGAGTGTCTTATACAATATCCCTTTAATACTTCAATTTAATTGAAATTAATTTCTGAATTCTAAGATTTAAATTCATAACGTTAACATTATATATTAGTC
Organism: Dendropsophus ebraccatus; assembly: GCF_027789765.1. NCBI lineage: Eukaryota > Metazoa > Chordata > Amphibia > Anura > Hylidae > Dendropsophus > Dendropsophus ebraccatus. The sequence continues at coordinate 68,011,211 of NC_091465.1, forward strand.
AAATATTTTGCTAAATTCTAAATGTACAATATCTTGAAATTGAATTTTTTTTTAAATTCATTTACTTTTTTAAAAAAAAAATTTTGTATCTTTTTATGCTCATTATAATTAGAAGATTTATGCGCAGTTTCATATAAAACATATAGTATAATAGTACATAGTGATAGGAAGATGAGTTTTGCCAAATGCCAACACGACTCTGCTACATCCGCACTTTAGGAATGTAGGCAGGATTAAAGTTTTCTTGACCGTGGGTTATTAGGAAGATTTTGCTCACAGATGGATTTTGTCCATTTCCATTACGTAGCTGTCCGAGCAATAAAACGCAGTCAGCGAGTCAGCGCTAATCTCCCTATGGCGGGCAGAGACTTGCAGATTCTGCTGGAATGACATGGACTTTCTGATGCAATATAATATAAGGGTTGCAGTGTGCCTGCTCTCCCAGTCCCTAGGCAATATAATCCTCTGAGCGCACACACACACAGGGGTTCTTTACTACTCTGTCCAAATCCCAGGCTTAGTATATATCAGTGTAGCAGAGCTGCCCCATAATGATCCAGGCAATTCTCAACAGTAATGTAAGAAATGATCCATAGCGCCATTCGCTTTAATACATTGTAGAGCTCAGCATATTCAGCTCTGCTACATCTCTACCTGTCCATTTCATTCCGCTTATAATAATGCAATAAACTGCCCTTTATATCCTGATCTCATGTTTCATAGTAAAATGCATCATAAAAGGAAAGCAAGAGCTCAATCCTGGCAGGCGGAGAACCAAATCTGGCTAGGTGGTATCATTCAGTACATGGCTTATGTGGCAGATTTTTATTTTAGGCTTGCTGTGCTTATAAATAGCCTTGGTATAGGCATTTTAGCTCTATTAAGTAGTAGGCGAGCGGGGATGCTCCACTTTGGTTACATACAGTATAGTAGCAAATACGACTCTGCCAGGAGATTATCAATGAATTTCTATGTGGAGGTCACTGTGCCCAGTACAAATATTCATTTGCTTAGTAATGTGCAGTAAGCTGAGATAGGTGGTGCTGTTTGCAGCATGGCTTTAGTAGCACAAGTGTCAGACAATGGGGACCATATAAACAAGCCCCATATGTACTGGATAGTAGACAGTAGACGGGTATTAGGGTTAATATTGGGGTTAACTCTTTTATCATATCTGTGTAGAACCAAAGGGGCTTGGGTACTGTAAAGATAGCTGCAGACCCTATAATATGGCTGTCCAAACTAAGGAGTGCCTGTATGTATCTGTAACATAGTCAATGGTCCTGCCTTATTCCATTCATTACCATTCATTTAACTAGTACCATACCTCGTGCCTATCTAAATTCGTATCTAAATTCACCATTTATGACTTATTAATAGTGTTTACATTTAAAGGGTTGTGCAGGATTACTAAAAAGTTAGTTTATTTCCCCCCTCAGAAACAGTGCCACTCTTGGACAATGGCTATGTCTGGTATTGCCGTTCTGCATTACTACATAGGGTGTACAGTGATATGAATAGTTGGGATCATGGCTTCTCTGTACAGTATGTAGGTGTATGGTCGCCCGTAGGCAGGGAGTGTTTCCATTACATTAGTCACTGTGTTTGGCAGAGCTCCCCGCAGTCTTGTCACTACCTGATACTGCTAATATATCTGCATTATGACCCAGATTGTTGTGTTACGGGCTTCACAATGGTGCACAGCTACTATTGGATTATGTCCATGTCTTTGCTATTTTTACTCTACTCTGTCCTGGTGCCAGAATGTTATAAAACAATGATTTTGTGCCTAAGAAAAACAATATATATATATATGTTGTGTACTGATGTTGTGGTGTTTTCTTTCCCGCAGTCATGGCTCTCCGTGGATGTCTTATTCTGTTTTTCCTTGTGATGACAATCAATGTGTGCAGCGGTTACTGGATGGGGAACAGGGACAGGTGAGCTTCCTGCATGAGCGGCTATTACTCACTTACTATGGGTAAAAACACTATCACTTTAAACACTATGGGAGGCATTTATTAAGTCCGGCGTTTTTTACGCCGGACGTAAAAATGCCCCCGCAGCTCCGGCGCTACGGAGATTTATGTAGAGGCGGACTGCCTCTACATAAATCCCGTGCGCGCCGTTGCGCACCGCCGAAAACCTACGCCAGCTGAGGACTGGAGTAGGTTTTCGGCGTACATTTTGGCGGAACGGATGGTAAATCGCGCGGACTCTGAGTCCGTGCCCTCCGTTCCGCCCACTTTCCGCCCCTTTTCCGCCCCCTTTCCGCCCCCTGGCGTACTCGGCGGAAAGTGCTGATTTGCGAATATTTTATTCGCAAATCGGCCATTTGCGTATAAAAAAATACGCAAATCGGCACTTTCCGCCGAAAATCATCCGTTCGCCGGATGTTACATGTGGCCCTATCACTTTAAACATGGTGTAAAGTGAAACTGGCTCAGTTGCCCCAGCAACCAATCAGATTCCACCTTTCATTTTCCAAAGAGTCTGTGAGGAATGAAAGGTGGAATCTGATTGGTTGCTAGGGGCAACTGAGCCAGTTTCACTTTACACCATGTCTGATAAATCTCCCCCTATGTGGCTGCATTGTTGTTGGCCATAGGCAGTAAATGCGTCTGTAAACCTGCGTGCCACTTTCAGCAATTACTAAATGGCTAAAACTGGTGTTACAAATAATGCAGGTTAACAGCAGGTACTTACTCCATACAGCCAACCGTAACGCAGCCGCAAGGCAATGCTACATATAGCTGACGGCCAAACATTCATCCAACACTGATTCCTCCTGACTAGTGTTGAGCTGAGATGCTGAACTGTTGGGGTTCAGCACAGTTCTCCAGACCTGGAGAAGCTGCATGCCGCCCTAAGGCTGCCAGGAAAACATGGATACAGTCTAGGGCCTATGGCTGCATCCATGTTTCTCAGGACGCCTTAGGGTGGCATGCAGCTTTTCCAGCCACTGGGAGTCAAATGCCAAGCATTCGGGTATGGAGAACTGTGCCGGACCCCAACAGTTCAGCATCTCTCCTTAAACATTACTCCCGTGCCTTCTTTTCCCTGATGTTGGCTGATGGGAACTATATTGGTTGGATGGTCCCCTTAAAATCCGTAGGTTCATCATATAGCATTCCTCTAATGTGTATGGGTACTTTTACAATCAATGTCTATAGATTAGGACTATAACCTATAAACTTTAGATAGCTGTTCATCCAGACACCCCATTAACATGCACAATCATTGGGGGTCTGAACCCCCAGATCGCAACCATCTCATCTCAGAATTTTTGACGTGTTTGTGACATGGACACTACTGCTTACTTGTTCTCGGAGATCTCCTAACCCCTCTAGATACCTAGATCTAGAGCCCTTAGTGATCTTACCTGCTGGAGTATTACTGTAAGTAATGCTGTTTCTTTTCCTATAGACGTATGCCGCCTCCTGTAGAGTCATTCCTGGAGAAGCTAAAAGGTCTTTCAAACCAGAGACTAAAGCGGGACGTAGGAGACAGTGAGAATCATATAACTACTGAGGACGTCTCAATAGAAGATGCGCAGAGTGGACAGAACGCCTTAAGGTAAAGGAACAGGCACCTTCTTTAGAAAGAGACTTGGCTAGCAGGAATAAATTGTAGAAATGTTGTTTAAAGAGATACTCTGGCTATTTGTCATTTACTTTTATTTAAAAATCTCCAGTCTTTCAGTACTTATCAGCTGCTGTATGTCCTGCAGTAAGTGGTGTATTCTCTCCAGTCTGACACAGTGCTCTCTGCTGCCACCTCTGTCTATGTGAGGAACTGTCCAGAGCAGCAGCGGCAAATCCCCATAGAAAACCTCTCCTGCTCTGGACAGTTCCTAACCTGTACAGAGGTGGCAGCAAAGAGCACTGTGTCATACTGGAAAGAATACACCACTTCCTGCAGGACATACAGTAGCTGATAAGTACTGGAATACTTGATTTTTAAACAGTAGTAAACTACAAATCTATATAACTTTCTGACACCACTTGATTTGAAAGAAAGAAAATTTAGCTGGAGTACCTCTTAAAAGATGTTTTATTAAATTACTAAGAAAAGGTCTATCTTATTTTCAAGAAATAGTGCCTTTCCTGTCCACAGGCTGTGTCTGGTATTGCAACTCACTTGAATACAATACCAGACTAGTCTACAGACATTGTTTCTGTAATATAAATCTCATAGAGTGCAGTCTATAGGATCACAGTAAAGTCCATCACCCGCTGCTTTAATACTGTATATATCATTTAAATATTTTTCTCTTATTTGCAGTTCCTTGTTACACTTGAGAGAGAAGCGTTACGCCGCCTCCAGCAGCGCTCGCGGCTGTCACTTGGGCACCTGCCAGATTCAGAACTTAGCCAGCCTGCTTTACCGACTGGGGAACAACAACTACAAAGACGGCTCCAACAGAGACACCAAGGACCCCTTAGGATACGGCCGAAGACGTCGTTCCTTGCTCCGGGAGAGGGAACGGACTGGCTTATCTGAAACATTACTTGCTACTTAGATAAATCTGCACGCTTCCTGCTCACTCCACAAGTCAAAGAAGAAACAATCCCGGTAAATAAGATTACATAGAGCTGAACTTGTGGTCTTTAGGTTATCCTGCGCCAAGCTGGGAGACGTATGCTCCTGGGTGATCGGGCTGCAGGCGACCGGTCACGGATCCTGAAGATTACACAAGCGTCTAGTGATACACTTGCTTTTTAATAGAAGGAACCAAGATTTGTGCGCTGATCCAAGTGTTAGTAAAACCAGCCCCCCCCCCCCCCCCCCTTCCTTATAGAAAACTGAAACTACTATGCCAGGAGTCTGCTTTCCAACAATAATAATGTAATGTGCTTTACAGCTACTGTGTAACTCAGTGTGCCAAGAATAATATTATAAAGTTGTATCTAGAGTGACGTCAATGTCATGCGTGGCAGTTCTTGTGGATGACACAATGGCCGAGGGCTCTCAGCGTGCCTACAGGATGCAGGTGGGGAAGGAAGGGAATTGTTTTGCACTTGTGTACTTCTTCTAGATGTTTACGCGAAGACGAGAGATCATTTCCAAACGTGATATTTCCTCTTCGTCTACCTCTCGGCCGAAGGTCACAAGTGACGAGTATTTTTTCCTTTGCACTACATAGAAGAAAACGGGTAATGGCGGGGGGCCAGAACCATGGGCGGCAGGGTCTTGCTAGTCAGAGCCCTTGCTAAACACGTAGTTCGATGCTAAATCGGAATAATATTTCACAAAAAAAAGAGAATTTTAATGAGAAACAAAAAAAATCTGATCTGAATCAATTTAAAGGGTTGTCTAGAATTAAAAATAGGGTTCACTTTTTTTTTTAACTATGATATCCATATTACAGTTCACTTTTATTCTCTAGGGGTGAATTGCAGTACCTGACGCAGCCTATGAGTAGCGCTATTTCTGGAAAGAAAAGCAGATCTGATCTCTTACTATCCTTCTAAGGTTATTGCACCTTAGGGGGTAATAGAATGGGTCCAGTGGATCCACATCTCTGCTAGCCAGAGATGAAAGCCGTATCCAGCAACACTGGGTGATCACGGGGCCGGGACCCAGAATGGTTTGACCAGTTCACATAACCAGATCAGCTGTTACAAAGTAATAACTCTCAGCATGGCACACCAAGCGTGCCAGGAGTTGAGGCTTTGAAGCAGTTTAAGAGCCACAAGTTGTAGATTACTGTTATGACTTAAATAGGATGTCCGGTGAAAATAATTTTCTTTCAAATCAACTGGTTTCACAAAGTTATATAGATTTGTAATTTACTTCTATTTAACAATTTCAAGTCTTTCAATACTTATCAGCTGCTGAGCAGTAGAGGTTTTCTATGGGATTTGCTACTGCTCTGGACAGTTCCTGTCTCAGACAGAGGTGGCAGCAGAGAGCACTGTGTAAGACTGAAAAGAAAACAAGTCCTGCAGGACATACAGCAGCTAATAAGTATGGGAAGACTGGAGATTTTTTAATAGAAGTAAATTACAAATGTATATAAACTTTCTGAAACCAGTTGATCTGAAAGAAATTTTTTTTTTTGCTGGAGTACCCCTTTTAAGAGGTTATAAAAACATGGCCGCTTTCTTCCAGTGGATGTGTTTTTGCAGCTCACTAAAGTGAATGCAGCTGAATTGTAATACCACTTAACCTGCGCACAGGGGTGGCGCTGTTTTTTCAACAAAGTAGCTGTGCTTTTTCTAATTTTGGATAACCCCTTTCATTTTAAGTAGTCAGATCTATAATAAACACAGCATCTAAAGAAGTACCCCTCGAATTAGACGTTTCCTGCAAGACGTATCCTGATGTATCCACGAGGACAGAGAGATGCGGCCAGCACTGTGTAGTAGATTTCACTGTATTATATGAGACTTTTCTGGTCAGGAATATATTGTAAACTTATCAGAGATGTAAATATATCTATTCACACTTTACAGATATTTATAGTTTTTATGTTTTTTTTGTAAAGTATTTTAAGTTAATATTTCTAAGTTATAAATGGTTGGGAATTGATTTTATAAAGCTAATTTTCATGTGTCCGAATACCAGTATGTATGATGTTCACCCATTAAAAAGGATGTTTATCCAATCCCAAGCGTTGTGTGATGTATACACAATTGTTATATGGAACGTGGAATAATGTATGGATCCTGGGTATTCACTCTGAACCTATTGCACACACAGTCAAGAGATTGAGAAGATTTAAAGGGATTGTCAAGGATTATTAAAACATGGATTTCTTTGAAAAACAGCGTCACCCCTGTCTACAGGTTGTGTGCAGTATTGCAGCTCATTTATCTTAATAGAGCTGCAATATTACACACAACATGTAGACTGGGGTGGTGCTGTTTGTAGAAGAAACCACTATATTTTTTTAATCCTGAGCAACCTCTTTAATAATAGAGATGCCAATTGTAGGCACGCATAGCAAACCATTAGGATATGTATATAGTACCACTTTTAAAGGGGTACTCCGGGCTGGGGGGCTTTTTTTGCCTATGGCTGGGAAGGAGGTGGATGAGGGCAATGACATGCCCTTACCTCCCCGATTCCAGCGCCGTGTCCCGGATCGCGTCGCTCTAGTCTGCGCTGCCCAACCGCTTCCTGGTATCTGCAGGGGCTTGAGGCGTGACGTTTCCAGTCTGCTCAGCCAGTCAATGGCAGAGGAGGGATCCCGCCTCTGCCACTGACTGGCTAAGCAGACTTGAAACGTCACGTCTCAAGCCCACGTCAGTGACCACGAAGCGGCCGGGCAGCGTGGACCAGTGCGATCCGGGACACGGTGCAGGAATGGGGAGGTAAGGGGATGTCATTGCCCTCATCCACCTCCTTCCCAGCCATAGGCAAAAAAAGTCCCCCAGCCCGGAGTTCTCCTTTAAAAAGGTCTTACAATATTTAAAATGACAGCTTTCTTTAACAAACAGCACCACACCTATTCATGGGTTGTGTCTGGGAGTTGAGCTGCAATACCACACTCAACATGTGGACAGAGGTGGCGCTGTTTTTGGAAGCAAGCAGCCATATTGTCCCAGCTATCTACAGCCTCCTTAATATCCTGAGGGTCGTAAAATGAAAAAAAAGTCAAAGTGAACCTTATGACATTATAAAAAAAACATAACCTTGTAGTGGCTAAAGCTTGTTTTACTTTATGGTACACATATTGACTTCACAACCCTCAAATTATAAAAAAAAAACAAAAAACAAAACATTGGGAACAAATTCTTCCTATTTGCCCAAGGATAGCCTATCCTCAGAAAAAGCCATCTGAAGCTGATTAGCGAATGCCAACACCCAGCATCTTGGGGAACAGTATAGAGAGCCATAAAACTCCGCTCCATATATCAGGTATTGATCATGCCAGGTTACTGCAGCTCTCATTCACTTCAAAAATTTTGCCTGAAAAATCTATTTAATTTAGAGGAGAAAATGAATGACTCAACTAAAGCTCATTCAACAGGGGCAACTTAAAGGGGCGCTCCAGTGAAAAAATACTTCAGCCCCCACCTTTGCGATATTACAGACTGGCTAATAGAAGAGGGGTCCTTACTGGAAAACGCACACAGCTCTTGGTAAAACATTATGGAATCCCCACATATTGAGGCCATTAGGGATATGCAAAGATGAAAAGGTGGCTTCCCAGAATTCTCAGCGGAGCAGGAATGGCCTGTAGATTTCCATACGTCTTTATGACACTTTCCTAAAGGAGAATTAGTATCCCTATATAAACGTATGCACTGACTGCTGAGGTTACCTGTACATATGTGGTGAGCTCCCGGTGTGGTGTCGGAGGAGCAGCCAGTCACTTCCTAGGTGGTGAGGTGTGATGACACTCCTGTGGTGGTTGGCCGAGATACAGCCGGACCTCGGAGTGTTACTTCGTGACGCCAGTGCCGGGTAGGCACACAGGTGTGATGGTACCACTGCTTTTGGTTGACAAAACCGGTTGTACCCTTTTCCCCTGTGGTCAATAACCTGCCAGGTTGCTACTGGGTCCCTTGGGTTAGTGTGATCACGGATGGCCAGAGTGGTGTAGTGACCCTCCCGGACAAGAGTCTCTTTAACTCAAATAGGCTTGTTGTTTACTAGAAAGTGCTTGCTTGCAGTAGGTTACAAGATTATGAGATTTCTCTTGATAAAGCACGGGGTAATACACTTGACAATAGTTCCAGACAAATGCTTGACAAAAAAACAACCAGATCTGTAGTAGAAATGTAGTATGAGATATAGTTGTGCCGACTGAGTAGTGTTCTGAATGATACAAGGAAGCAGAGTAGTGGAGAGGAGAATGCCGTGAGAGTCCCAACCCAGGTAGTACTGTGCTCTTCCGGAGTGTTGGAGGATGAGGTAGAATACTTAGAAGAAGAAGAAGAACACCACCAGTGCCCGTGTATTGACCTTGAATAGTCTTCACACCACCTTATGCCCACTAGACTCGGCTGAACCTTCCTAGAGGGTGACACAGGCCCCAGACCTTGTTACCTGGGATGAGAGGAATACTGAGGATTTCCTGTTGACACTCGCGCTGCAAGATAGAGTTCATAGGCTTACTGCAACTTTGCTCTATCTAGATCAGTTCCTAGCTCTTTGGCGTGGGTTGAGGTTGTCTCTGTCTTGTCCTCTACTAAGAGGGGTTTAACAGTGCATAGTGCTGTGTAGCGTAACTGAGAAGAAAACTGAGTACTGTCTTGGTCTTGCATCCTTCCTATATGGGGTTCTAGCTAAGACTGACCCTTGAGGGTATGGGGACCTGGCAGAGGGCCAGGGCCCAGGTAGGACCACTGTGGAGAGCCATCCAGCTTGCGTCCTTCCTCCACAATGCCCAACACGAAAGACATGCACACTTCCTGTACCCATGTGACTTACTTTCCCAGGGTAACTAACGTGCGCTGTGAGTGGGTGAAGAGTGCAACAGAAGAAATAAGGAGAGAGCTGATAGTAGAGAAGAAAAACAGATTCCAAATGGTCTACAGATTTGTGTATCACATCAAGAAACAATAACCCTTTACATCCTTCAGCTGTGCAGCTTCCAAATACGCATATATAACACAGTGTCATCTAGTGGCGAAACTTTAGTACTACTTTTATCACCACACAAGTACAATAAGTACAGACTTTTACGAAGGGTGTATATTTCTGTAACACCCTTTTGTAGGACACCACACATCATACTATAAATGATGGGAAATTCTTTAGGGATCATCCATTGTTACATGTTTCACTAAAACAGCAGAAGTCCCAGCATCATCTTGTTGGCCAATGCAGATTAGTGACTGATCACTGAAAATCCCTTTCATCCCATCATTTACATATCAAAGTCGCTTCTCTTAAAAGTGTATTCTGATTTCAGCCTGTTATCCCAAAATTTGGAGGATCCACTGCACTTTATTTACCACCTATGGGTTCGTCAAACGTTTTTTGATTCAGCACTTATTGAAACATTGGGCGACCCATAGAGTATGATTGGAGCACGGGCCACAGTGGTCCCACAAGCACAGCAGTGGGCGCTCCATTAATTCCACAGACAATTGCATCTCTGTTTTTTTTGGATTAGTGGGGGCCCAGTGGACAGACCTGCACCAATCGGCTTATAATCCAATATCCTACATCTGGATGGGAATACCACCTTAACCTGTTTTTTCAGATGTCAGTGCTGATTTTCTTTACTGTCTTCTATGTATGTAGATCCCATTTAATTAAATCTATTTTTTACTTTAGTCACAAACATCAACTCCCATTTCTACCCATTTGTTTTGTTGAGCATTTGTTTTTTCCCCCCACAACATAGCTTTGGGTTTTCTATACTGATGCTTTGGTATTTTCCTTGTTCTGCCTGTGTGTTTTCCTTCTATAACATCCAAATCTTGTTTATTCATTTACAGATTTTACACACAGCTGATTAGGAACAACCAACATCTTTTGCTGCACTCTGTATTGGATTTCTTTGTGTCTCGCTATTAAAGCGACTGTATCCACCATCCCACCCCACCAAACCGTTGGAACCATCCATTTGATGAAATGAAATCCTTACCAGTCGTGTCTGTGAAAATGTGCCCGGTGCCTTGGTTAGAGCAAAAAATTATCTTTTAAACTTGCAGCGGTGTGTCATACTGGTGTGGGCTAGAGTGGCTGTGCCCCAGGCCTGTGACACTTCTCATTTCTTCCTCCCCACCCTCCTTAGCATTGGGAACACCCCCAACCTGTTTAAACAGTGCACATCTGCCATAGTGACACCTGTGCACTGTTTAGACAAGCAATAAATACAAATCCAGTCCATAATTTTGGAGTAAGGAACAACGAGAAGGACCCAGGTTGTCCATTTTACCTGCTATCAGGTAATTGTGAGGGGGGGCGAGAGGCAGAAGCTAAGGACATGTTATTTGGCCTACACAGAGAGCTTCATCTCCACGACTCCTGGAGGGGTATGAACTCTATTAGTCCATAAAGGTAAATACAGAGGAAAAAAAGGGAAAATCAAGTGCGCTCGCTAAGAGCCTAAAATGCAGGTTTATGCATTTAAGCCTCAAGGGCTCTTAGTCATAGCATAGCTTCGCATTAAAAACGAGCATCATATATATATATATATACGCATATAGAAAACACAACAATTATGTTCCAGCTTATCCTCAGACCCACGCATTATTGTTTGCACTTGTTTTTTCCTGCAATGTCCCCATTATTCTACCATTATACTCAACATGTTCCACTGCTGTTATACTACCCTTCCAGGCATGATAGGCTGGGTTCACACCAAGGATTTTGGTTGAGTATCTTGTCTTCATTTTGGAGCTTATTTTGGTCAGTATACTAATACTCCTGGTTCTGGTTGAAAAAAAGACTGACCAAAAGACTGAAGGAAATACTATGTGTGAACATAGTCTCTGTATGAGGGTGACTTTAGATGACTTGTCTAGTGACAGGGCGGACTACCTTGAGGGGGTCTGTCCAATTTGCACGGCTTTCTACTGCTGGGGTCCTGACAGCTGTAGTCGGTTGCGGTTACTGATAACAACCAAAAAGGAAAAGACAAGCAGCAATGAATTATGAGCCCTACGAGACCAAAAATAAGTAAAATGACTTTATTAGACACAGGCCAATACATTAAAAACACTTAGAATATTACTCCATGTAACACATTTGTGATGAGAATACACTACAATCCCCTGGGACAGACGCTGTGTTCAGCAGGCAGAAAGTACCGGATGAATAAATAAATGGCAGCACAAGCGGTGTTTACTTATTCATCCTGTACTTTCAGCGTTTGTCCCGGGGGATTATAGTGTATTCTCATCACAAATGTGCTACATAAAGTAATATTGTAAGTGTTTTTAATGTATTGGTCTGTGTTTAATAAGGTCATTTTACTTATATATTTGGTTATGTTGTGCTTACAGTTCCTTGTTACTTGTCTTTCTCTGTTTCGTTGTTGCATAGTACTTTACTTGCAATATGCACAAGCCAAAAAGACAGAAATGGCTGCACATCGCACCCATGGCTGACACGAAAGCTTATTCAGCTACATTTAAAACCAACATCAGAAGTTAGTATATAATTTGGCCAAACCATATTGCCTCATGTACCACGTGCAGGTCTTCTGATACACACGAGTCCCTAACCAAAAAACATCACTGTGCCGGTCAGCGACCACAATCCCCGCAAAACGTGCGCAAGCAGAGAAGGGGGGCCACGGAATGGCCCCGAAACCCCGTTGTCACAGGACCAGACCCTAAAGGGCCCCCCCGAACCCCGCAGGCGCCACCGGCGGAAAAAGTGGACGCCAAGCAACACAAGTGTGAACAAGCTCTTACCTCTCTCCATTCCTCTGCAGGTAGAATGGGAGAATACTAGGAGATCCTCCCCTTATGTACACAGGTGCTTCCTGCTAAGTTGGATCACATGGGCCATTCCGTGGCCCCCCTTCTCTGCTTGCGCACGTTTTGCGGGGATTGTGGTCGCTGACCGGCACAGTGATGTTTTTTGGTTAGGGACTCATGTGTATCAGAAGACCTGCACGTGGTACATGAGGCAATATGGTTTGGCCAAATTATATACTAACTTCTGATGTTGGTTTTAAATGTAGCTGAATAAGCTTTCGTGTCAGCCATGGGTGCGATGTGCAGCCATTTCTGTCTTTTTGGCTTGTGCATATAGTACTTTACTTGCACTGTTAGCGCCCATTGTTGTTATTCTCATGATTATTTTGAGTGGTGCCCACTCATCTACATACTGACACGGTTACTGATAAGGCTTATAAAAACACCCACACTCACGCTATGAAGTCTGATAAGCTGGGATGAGTGCACCGAGGGACACATCCAGAAGAACGGCCCCAGGCAAAACACTGGGAAAGCCAGCCATCAGTATTATCCTTTTCCATCCACTGGCTTGAAACTAAGGGCCCTATTCCACCGGACGATTATCGTTCAGATTATCATTAAATCGTTCGAATCTAAACGATAATCGTTCGGTTGAAATGCAGTTAACGATTAACGACCGAACGAGAAATCGTTGATCGCTTTATAAGACCTGGACCTATTTTTATCGTTGCTCGTTTGCAAATCATTCTCATTGAATAAGACATCGTTCGGTCGTTCGCAATAGATACGAACGCAATAGCGAATAAATAGCGAAGAAGAAACTATCACAATTACGATCATAAATAACGATTATCGTTCCATGGAAATGAGTGAACGTTTTCAGGTCTTTCGCAATAGCGGTCGTTTGAGATCATTAATCGTTAACGATTATGCAAACGATAATCGTCCGGTGGAATAGGGCCCTATAGCCCACTGTGGAATGCGGGGTGTAACGGGTAGAGCGGGGACAAGAAGGTGGATCCCCTGGGTCATCAAGGAGTTCTGACGTAGCATTTCCAAGGAGCGGAGTCTAAGGAGTCCCCAGTGTTCACCAGAGCCCACCGCAAGGCAGGATGGATTTCACTGCGAGAAACTCCAAGGTCGCTACTGTCATAGAAGGACTCGGGTCACTAGGGATGGTCCGAACCTGCTGAGGTTTGGGTTCGTACGATCCCGAACTCTCTGCAATGATTCCCGCTGTCTGCCCGCTCCGTGGAGAGGGTGCATACAGCAGGAGGACCGCCTGGAAATCTGGGATACAGCCATAGCCATAGGCTGTATCCCAGTTTTCCAGGCGGTCCTCCCGCTGTATCCACCTGCTGCATGGAGCGGCCAGACAGCGGGAATCTGATGCCGAGCGTTCGGGTTCATACGAACCCGAACCTCGGCAGGTTCAGGCCATCCTTAGGGCTCTATTCCACCGGACGATTATCGTTCAGATAATCGTTAAATCGTTCGAATCTAAACGATGATTGTTTGTTTGAAATGCAGTTAACGAGAAATCGTTGATCGCTTTATAAGACCTGGACCTATTTTTATCGTTGCTCGTTCGCAAAACGTTCGCATTGAATAAGACATCGTTCGGTCGTTTGCAATAGATACGAACGCAATAGCAAAGAAATAGCGAAGAAGAAACGATCGCAATTATGATAATAAGTAACGATTATCTGTCCATGGAAATGAGTGAACGTTTTCAGGTCTTTCGCAATAGCGGTCGTTTGAGATCGTTAATCGTAAACGATTATGCAAACGATAATCGTCCGGTGGAATAGAGCCCTTACGAGTGACCACCAACTAAAAGAAATGGAGGAGTACTGGAGCCCGGAAACAGTCTCACTACTGCTGCTGCTAAATTTCTATGTTACTTTGTGAAGATGTCTACAAGAGTGGAGCTGAGCAGAGAACCATTGATCAAAAAGACTAGAATGTGGCTGGGAAGTGAGGAAAGTGGTGAATGGCCAGGGAGCACAGACGTTGTTGGTGACTGAAACAACACCAACAACTGAGCAAAGAGGTCTGGAGGTGATGACAATAAATACTCTCAGATGATTTGCCTAGAATTTACTAGAACTTGAGTGCTGACCCTTTAAAGGGGTTATCCAGCGCTACAAAAACATGGCCACTTTCCCCCTACTGTTGTCTCCAGTTTGGGTGGGGTTTTGAAACTCAGTTCCATTGAAGTAAATTGAGCTTAATTGCAAACAGTACGTGAATTGGAGACAACAGTAGGGGAAAAGTGGCCATGTTTTTGTAGCGCTGGATAACCCCTTTAAATAGATAAGAACAAACGTGTGCCACAGGAGGAACGGGATAACGGGCACAGGGCTTGGAAGACTTTTGAGAATGAGCCCCTCAACATGGATATGCGTAATTCCCCACATGGCAGTCATACCACAGGAGGTTTAGCAGGCCATAGTCCACCCTCCACCCTCGCTTATAGACTTCAGTGCAGCTTCCTATTGGTGGTGAGGAGCCTGAGGTAATTCAACGTAGGATTGGGCAGAGTAAATGATAGGCCCAGTGGTAGAGAGGTGGCTGACCATTTCACCAGTAGGTGACAGAGGAGAAAACACTTTTGGTCCGACAGCATCTGCGCTCAATCGTGATGCCTGTGATCCCGGGTGCATAGTTGCGATCCCGGGAATATGCGGCCAGGATATTCCAGGGAATCGATCTGGAATTCCCTGGAATTCCCTGGCAGCATATTCACGGGAGCGCAACTATGCACCCGGGTTCACAGGCATCACGATCAAGCGCAGATGCCGTCGGACCAAAAGTCCGCGCAACTCTACATGACAGTACAATACAGAAACAAATGCAGTTTTCCCACTCCATCCACAGATTAACCCCTTTAGACGTGAAATAGAAGTGACAGTGTGCCACCCTACATATACATACACTCAGAAGCAGTGGCACATAAAATTCTGGGACACTGCATATGTGCACACTATATTTTGTTGTGCTGTTTTTTGGCCATATTTTTCCCATTGGGCTCTGTTGAACTCAATGTAAACTCTAATAGAAGGTTTATTATTTAGTATAAGGGCCTTTTGACTGTATGGGGGACATTTATTATAAGGCTTAAATGCCTTTTTATGGTGAAGATGGGCCAGATACACGTAAAAATATTCGCAGATGCAGTTTTTGCAGATATTTTATTCGCATTGGGCCCTTCTGCGCCAGAGGGGGGAGGGTCCTCAGCGTGCGCCGCATTTAACGTTTTTCCACTGGAAAAGTGTCAGTGGTAGGTAGGTTTCACTTTGTGAGCACAGAGGGGCTCCGATGTGCACAGGATTTATGTAAAGGCAGTGCGCCGCTACATAAATCCTCAGAACCACAGCACTGTGGGGACACGTTTAAGCCAGGTGCAAAAAATAGCGGACTTAATAAATGTCCCCCTATGTGTCAAAGCCACATGTCAAATCTGCGTCTGTCCACAACCTTGCATGACATATCTCATAGTGCACTGGATATCACTCCTTACAGCTGATTCTTATTTGAGCTTTGTTGAGTCTCATGGTAGCTATGGTTCACTGGCTTCTATACATCTGTAGCCTCCACATTGCTGTAACAATTTTTGTAAGTGTGGGAACTAGGGGACTAAAGGGAACCAATCACCCCAAAATTGCCCCCATTGATAAGGAAACGTGCTGGTACAGTACATCACCCAGCACGCTTCCCAAACATCCCCCTGTACCCCCGTCCCCTCCTTTATTACCCCGTAATCTTACATTTGTGAAGTCCCGCGCCGTATGCTAATCAGCCCCAAGTAGTCATGGTGGGCTGAACTAGTAATGGTCCTGGGCGTAGCTATCCGGGTCCTGGGCGGCTTCCAGCGCCGTAATCATGCCCAGACCTGCGCTCCGCCAACGTCATCTCTGGCTTGCGTTCCACAACGGCGTCGCGTCTTTCGCACACGGCACATCCACAGTACGGCTGGAGAAGATGCTGACGTACTGCAAGAAGACGTCGGCACGGCTCCGTCGTGAAACGCAAGTGCGGGGTAATAAAGGAGGGGAAAGCGGGTACAGGGGGATGTTTGGGAAGCGTGCTGGGTGATGTACCAGCACGTTTCCTTATCAATGGGGGCAATTTTGGCGTGATTGGTTCCCTTTAAGTTTAAAGCAGGAAAACCATGGTACTCTTTAAGAATTGCAGTTTAAGTAAATTTTTATTGGAACAACATAAACTCCTTTCAGTCCAACCAGATAGAGCAGTAAAGAGAGAGAATATATTATGTATGGGTTTTTTTTTTTTTTCTCTCTCGCCAGTCTCAGGGGTGGGGGGTGGGGGGGATTCATAGTATTTTGGATTAGTAGGTAATTGTACTCGCTGCGAGGAGAACTATTTGTATTGTTTTTTTATGGAAAATAAAATAAAAACCAATTAAAAAAAAAAAAGAGAGAGAATTATACCATAGGCAACGTTGGGTTGACTCTCTGCCAGATCCTGCTCCCTACATACTTCTTCCAGAGACTTCGGCTTGACAAAGGTCTGAAATGTTGCCTATTGTAAAATGGTCTCTCTTCACTGCTCTATCTAGTTGGACTGAAAGGAGCCTATGTTGTTACAATAAAACTTTACTTTTACCAATCACCAAAATTTAGAGTAATAAAATAAAAATACAGGATACAGCATTTCACATCCCGTGCTTGTGCCTGAAAACATAGTTTAATCATTCCCTGCGATATATCACAGCAGTATACAACTCCTATGCTAATATATATGACAGTGCTATACAACTCCTATGCAGATCTATATGACAGTACTATTCTTTTTTTTTTTTGGTAAATCTGAGTTTATTAATTTTTGCATGAAAACAAACAATAGAGCACAAAAACAATGTGTACATGAGAAGTGCCCTCACAGTTAACAAAACCACTTAGGGTGTCTCGTAGCTACAAAGAAATAGGGTCTCAACAACCATATAGGACCCTTTCGTGTGCCCTAGGCCTACTCCATAGTGTGGGGGAGGGCAGATAAATATTCGTGAACGGCCCCTATGACTGGAGGTACGTTGCCCTTTTTGCCAGCCAGTGAGATCTACCGCCCACCCACTCCGCCCGTACATACCTCAGGGCAAATAAACATAGAGACACGGGGAAGAACAAATAATAAGAATGAAAGAGAGAAGAAGTCCTGAAAAAGGACAAAAGAAGTTCAGCTACTGGCAGAGGGGGGGGGGGGAATAGCAAAGGGGGGGGGGGGGGGGAATGCAGGGAAGGTAAGGACACTGTACTGATACGCCTCCTATCGCGCCAGCCACTGGGCAAAGAGCGGACCCTCCTTATAAGTGGTCCAGGCCAGCCACAGGCGGTCCACCTTGTTACCCCTTGAGTGTTCCTCCGCCGTCAGAGACTCCATACGATAAAGGAGATCCATCTCTGTCACCCAATTCAGCAATGGATGGAGGGATTGTGGATTTCCAATGTCGCGGGATAACAGTGCGCGCTGCGGTGAGAAAATGTCTCAGAAGGTCCCTCTTGATGGCGGAGGAAGAACCCGGTAGCAGAGAGAGCAGAGCTAGAGTGGCTGAGGGCACGACAGATTTATCAGTTACCTGTTTGTATATAGTGAACACGGCCTCCCAGAAGGGAGTCAGTACCAGGCAGCTCCACCACACATGCACCATGGTGCCCACTTCCACTCCACAGCATCAACACAAGTCCGACACCGCCGGATAGCAACAGTGCAAGAGTTGTGGGTATCTGTACCACCTGGTCAAAATTTTGAAATTTTTCTCTTGTGCAAGGCAGGCCATGGGTATGACAGTACTATTCAACTCCTATGTAGATCTATATGACAGTACTATTCAACTCCTATGCTAATATATATGACAGTGCTATTCAGTTCTCATGCAGATGAAGATAACTTTGCTATACAACTGTTATGCAGATTTATATGGCAGTGCTATACAACTCTTATGCAAATCTATATAACATTGTGCACAAGAGTTGTATAGCACTAGCATATAGGCAGGGGCGTAACTACCACTGTAGCAGCCATAGCAGCTGCTATGGGGCCCACCGCATCAGGGGCCTTGTTGCCTGCTCCTGCAATACACTGGGCCCCCTGAGTTATGTATAGCACTGTCATATTGATCTGTATAAGGCCGGGTTTACACTTATCCCATACCTTCCAACTTTTTGGACAGCCAAAGAGTTCATTCTAGGAGATTTTTACAAACATTTCTATACTTTTTAGTTCAAGGACGCAATAATACAGGATCTGCTGCAGATTGATGCATTTAGTTACATTGATATCTGCAAATTTGCATCAGATCCTGTATATATGACTGCATCCTTAGGTCCCAGTCACACATAGTAATCCTGTGGGACTGTCGGACAGGATTACAAATATGTTTCAGTTCCTGTCCGCATTTGCAGGGACCCACTGTCACATAGGTGTCACGGACGCACAATGGCTTAATCATTTTTTTGTTTGTTTTTTTGTGGCAAAGGGTCATGTTCCCAAAACGGATCCGTAACACCTACAGATGTGTTTATGGGGCCATGGAAGTAAATGGGGGAGGTTTATCAAAGGGTGTAAAATATAGACTGGTGTAAACTGCCCACAGCAACCAATCACAGCTCAGCTTTCAGCTCTGGTAAAATGAAAGCTGAGCTGTGATTGGTGGCTGTGGGCAGTTTACACCAGTCTATATTTTACACCCTTTGATAAATCTGGGCCAATGAATCTACATGTGTGATATGATGGGTGAAAGGGGCCATAATGTCACATGATTCGTCTGAATATAACAATTTTTCCAGATTCAACTTGCACCACATGATAGAAAAATATGCAACTTTGGGCCTATTATACAGTAAGAAACCAGACACTTTCTAGAGCAACATAAAAAGTTTATTAATTCCAATCTCATTTCTAGGTCAAAAGGAGGGACATGTAAGGGGAAAAGAGGGACAGAGGGACATGGGTCAAAAATAGGGACTGTCCCTCCAAAAGAGGGACACTTGGGAGGTATGCTTATCCGGTGGCGTTTCCCGTGGGTGCAGTAGAAAAGTGTCGGAGGTAACTTTGATTTCAATGGGACAGTTTAAAGCATCCGGCGTGTTAATAGTGCGGTCGGATCGCCGGGCCCGCCATATGTCAGAACGCTGCTTGCTGCGTTCTGCCGGACGTCTTTGATGTTTAATGTTAAAAAATGATAGGACAACTGATGACAACTGATACATTTCTGCCATCAGTTGTAAAAAAAAAAAAAAAAAAAAAAAAGGAAAGACGCCGGACCGTCAGCTATATGTAACCCAGCCTCACATGTTTGCTGCACCAGAGAATTGGTACAAAGAGAAATGGAGCTGCAGCTCCTAATATCTTGGCTGATTTCATTTCAATTTTTCTTCAGGAGGAAAAAGAAAACTAAAGCAATAATCTGCCTGGTCCATACAGATATATATATATATATTTTTTATATTTCCTGTGGCTTATGATTGTGCCCCATCGTCTTCCCCTGAGAATCTACTTTTGATGTTTCATGATACCCATATAGCGCTGGTGGAAGTGTGACTAATAACACAAGCGTACCTGACGGGCGACTGCTATATAATTATTCCCTTGTTAATAATGATGCATGTCATATATAGCCAGGAGGTATAAAACAATATACATTGTATAGCTCCTCACACCTCTCATTTCCCATTTTAGACAAACGCAGAATTGTCAAATAAACATAAAGAGTTATTTGTCGGTATTGTTGAATTATTGGATCAAAACTCAAGTATGCTCGAGGTGCGCTCAACTCTAATGCTGAACAGGGGACACAGTTAAAACACATATAAGGACTTTATAATAGTTTATGAAGTGGCAGTCTGCAGCTTCTGAGCGCCATCTAGTGGTCAAAAGTGGCCATCTTCATCCTTGGTTTTATACACAATTGTTGCCGCCTCCTGGATAGAGTTATAATGGCTGGTATGGTTTTTGTGGGTTCTTGAGATTACAGTTCTCTTTGCCTAAAATATAAAAATACTAAACCTTGAAAGTTGTAATCCCATCATGTTTTCTGCTGCTTTGAAGGCAATACACGCAGCACTGCTCTGATATCAAATCTGAGGGAACATCCAACAAAGATTCCCAACACTTTGAGTTATAGAAAGTACTGGGAAAACAAGTAGTCCGAGCGCAGCCACCTGATGCAATACGTGTCAGGTGAGCCGACATCCAGCCATGCTGTTCCTGACTTGAAGGCTTAGTGCCGTGGATCATTTGGAGTAACAGATTCTCTTTAAAGGGGTAGTGCGGCGCTAAACAATTATTCACTAAATAACACACATTACAAAGTTATACAACTTTGTAATGTATGTTATGTTAGTGAATGGCCCCCTTCCCTGTGTTTCCCCCCACCAATGCTAGACCCGGAAGTGTAGTGCTCTATACTCACCTCATCCGTGTCGACCCCCGTCCGCCATCTTGTGCCATCGTTGCACAGTTATGCTCAGCTAATCACGGCTGAACAGCTGATGACGCGGCAGAGGGCGGCCGGCACGAGGGGCGGTCAGAGCGGTTTGGCCGGCCTCCCGAAGATGACATCATTTTGGCAAGATGGCGGACGGGGATCGACACGGATCAGGTGAGTATAGAGCACTACACTTCCAGGTCTAGCGTGGGTGGGGGGGAAACACGGGGAAGGGGGCCATTCACTAACATAACATACATTACAAAGTTGTATAACTTTGTAATGTGTGTTATTTAGTGAATAATTGTTTAGCGCCGCACTACCCCTTTAAATATATGCAGACCAAAACTCACAAGCTATGCAAAGTGCTGCGGAATCAGTTGGTGCTATATAAATAAAAAGGCGCTATTACATCATTTCTGAGATGTCTTAAAGGGGTTGTCCAGCCAGGACCCCTTATTTGGCAATGCCCGGGAAGGGGGTGGATAAAAACAAATACATCCACATACCTCCCTGGCTCCAGCTCTGCCGTCCACATACCGTCGCTCTGGACCCGGTGTTAGGCGTGACGGGGCAGGTTCGCTCAGCAAGTCAGTGGATCAGTTAGCCAGTCAGTGCCATGTCACATCTTAGAAACCCAGAAGTGTCCGGACACAGGGACCAGAGCAGCAGAATGTGGGCGGCAGTGCCAGGGAGGTAAGTACAGTAGATGTATTTGTTTTCACCCACCCCCTCCCTAACGAGTCCCAGCCGGCTAACCCCTTTACAGTGGCGTAGCTACCATAGAGGCAGGGTAGGCAGTTGCCATGGGGCCGTGCAGGAGGGCGGCCCGGGGGAGAAGGTAAGAACCTGTGTCCTTCTGCTTAACCCCTTATGTACTGCACTGTGTAAGTGACCCAATGTTCACTTACATGCTGCAACACAATATGTATATACATATATGTGTTGTGCGTAGGGGAGGGGGCCCCTTACAATTTTTTGCTATGGGGCCCCATGAATCCTAGCTATGCCCCTGCCCTTTTAATAAAATTAAGTATCAGTTATAGGATGGTTGATATTGATCCCATTATTAATTCCTGAAGCCTACATGCTGGTTCCAGTAGGGACTTTCTCCCCCTTTTAGTAAGATAAAGGTGTTATATTTTAGTGATACACATAGCAGCCACTAGAGGCCGCCCATGACGCACAATGAAAATGAAGGCACCACCTGAATGAGATTAGTAAAATTGTATCCAGCCGCCTGTTACTACAATCTGCTGCAGATGTAAAATTTCCATGATTTCCTTCCAGTGTTAATCTAACCTAGGGCTATGTTCACAAGGGAGAAATTCACTGGTGAAATAATGCATTTTTTTTTGCCGTGGATTTGTACATTGTACATTGCTGATAAATGACGGGCACAGATTGGCAGCACTGAAACAGGCTACCTCCATGTCCAAACACCAGAGGAAAACAGTCATGGAAAGACTAATGTCTGCAGCTGATTTCCTTCAACCCTCCCTACTCAAAGGAATGGAACTTTCTAGTTATTTATGTCTTGACTATGGCAATGAGATCACCTATGCCAGCAGTCTCCCCAGTTTGTTAGCTCTCACACCAGGCCTTAGGCCTAGACAGTTTCCAGTAACTTGCTACCAGGTCTACAGTTCCTGTAAGAGTCAAGCCACATAAAGAGAAGTTTCTACCTCTTTAAAGCCTCTAAACCAGCAATACCTGTGAGAAGGTCTATCCATAGTAAACAGAAGACTTTGCTTCTTTAGTGCCTCTGAACCTGATCTAGTACCATGGTCCAGTTCCTCCTTTAACTAAGGACAGATCTGTGCCTAATACATAGTAAATCCCCGCATTGTGTGAATTTAGGAGGTTTGTCCAAGGAAAGTTCTACTACAAGCACCTGTTCCTAATTCCAGTAGGGAAATTCACACAGTCAGAAAAGGTATCAGCTCCTTAAGAATTCTTTTGCTACAGTTAACTTTTTGTTGGCTTAAATGGTTAGTTCAGCAAAAAAAAAAAAATCTTTCGAATCAACTGGTGCCAGAAAGTGCCATAGATTTGTCATTTTCTTTAATTAAAAAATATTAAGTATTCCCGTACTTATCAGCTACTGTATGTCCCACAGGAAGTGGTATATTCTTTCCAGTCTGACATAGTGCTCCTCTGTGTCAGGAACTGTCCAGAGCAGTATTAAGCGACTCTGTACCCACAATCTGACCCCCCAAACCACTTGTACCTTCAGATAGCTGCTCTTACTCCAAGATCTGTCCTGGGGTCCATTTGGCAGCTGATGCAGTTATTGTGCTAAAAAAACTACTTTTAAACTTGCAGCCCCATGCCCTACGGGAGTATCTGTGCCCTAACTTTGCACCACCCCTCCGTCCCTCCTCCCCACCCTCTTCATCATTAGAAATGCCACTGGAACATTTTCTGTATGCTGAACACTGCACAGTTGATTAACGATCCAGCCCATGTGCCGGGCTGCCACAGGTGGGGAATAGTAGGCAATCTGCCTGGAGCATTCCTAATGGTGAGGTGGGCGGGGAGGAGGGACAGAGAGGTTGTGCCAGCCTAATGCATACACAATCTAGGCCACTCCCGTAGGTCACGGGGCTGCCAGTTTAAAAGTTGTTTTTTAGCACAATAACTGCATCACCTGCCGAACGGACCCCAGGACAGATCTTGGATTAAAAGCAGATATCTGAAGGTAGGGGGGGGGGTCAGATTGTGGATACAGAGTCGCTTTAAATCCCCACAGAAAACCTTTACTCTCCAGAGTGAAAAGAATACATGACTTCCTGCAGGACATACAGCAGCTGATAAGTACTGGAATTTTTTTTTTTTTTTTTTTTTTTTTTTTTTTTTTTTTTTTTTTTACTGGAGATTAGTAAATTACAAATCTCTGGCACCAGTTGATATGAAAGAAAATATTTTTTGCTGGAGTACCCTTTAAGTCGGAGTTAGCGTCTAGTGGCTCGAAACTAGAGATGAGGGAATCACTCATCAAGCCACCTGCCTTTCAGCGCTGCTCTCTCTGCCGCTGCCGCTCTCTGCTGCTCCGGGGAAAAGTTGGATCCAATCCTGGGAAACTGAGGGTAGTTTCTCAGGATTAGATGCAGCTTTCCCCGGCATCCTGGAAGGAGCGGCAGGGAGTAGAGCAGCGTTGAAAGGCCGGCGGCTTGATGAGCGGAGCGCTGATCAAATGAAGTGCTTTGTTTCGTTTAGATGAGCGATTTGCTCATCTCTACTTGAAACCGCAACCTATCCACAAGTAAAGTCTACACTAAACTTCAGTTTGCCAAATCTGTGTAGATCCTTAACAACAGCGTCAAAGTAACCTCTTCACTAGCAATACTTAGCTGCATACACTATGGCCTCATGCACACGTTCTGTTCTGTATATACTGTATGGACGGTGTGCAATGGAACGGATTATCGGAACTCCCGACCTCATGTATCATTAAATATCACCATGCAACAAGTCCTTGGCCCTCCCTATCAATAAACACTTGTCAACCAGGCAATCATATGTGAACATTGTCTCATCAACACATGCTACTCACCATGTTGTAAAATTGGATACGTAGAAAAAAATAGATGTGGCACTCACCAAATGTAGCAACAAACTTGATCCTTTATTTCTTCACCAAACAGGTAACATGGAGGGGACAGAATAATCAAGCAACAGCTGTTTCGCACCTACTGCGCTTTTTAACAGGGCTGTGAAAAAGCAAAGTGCGAGCGAAACAGCTGTTGCTTGATTGTTCTGTACGCCCCCATCACATCGAGCCGATGTGATCAGTGCATTGGGGGCGGGGCAGTGCTCCTAAGGGTGCTCCGGGCTGTGGATTCAGCTGCTAACTGTAAGAGAGATACCTTCATCCTCAGGGTCTCCTGTACATTAGGGGGCTATTAGCAGGTTAGATTCATCTAACCTGCCAATACTTCCCCTTTAAAGTAATTTGAAAATTTAAAAATTTTATCCGATTTTTAATACTTTCTGTGATTTATATGATTATCCTACTCTGTCCGCTTTCATTAGAAAACTACAACCAAACAGGCCCCCTCCCACACGCGCAAATCCTATACTGCTGCTCCTATGCTGGACTGTATACAGCGGCTATGCACAGGCGGTAGTGATACAGTCATAATCTGCTGTGATACAGATTAGGCTGATCCGGTCAGATAGTAATGGGGTCGCTTTATTTAGTGTACAGTATAATCCATATCAAGGCTGCACCCTCCTCCTCATCTGACATAATATACTTAAAGCTGAAGAATTATATATATACTGTATATACATAGAATTTCCATAGAACTTTTCCATCTTATAAATGACTGCCGGCAGATGATGAGAGTTGTCATTCTGTTTGTACAGTCAGGGAGATAGACGCAGGTACTTGACTGGTGAATCAGTGACAGGAATGATAAGCCGGGGCCGCTTCTATACATTCCAGATCACTTAGAAACGCAGACATTCCCTGAAAGTTATTTTCCATTCCACATGGTAAATCATTAAACCTTGCGCAGATTATAGACCCTGCTCAAGTGGTTTCTGCTTGGAGAGTACAGCATGCTGGGAATTTCTTTTCATTGTTACGCTGTCCATTGCTAATCTACTACCCCTGCTGTAACAACGCTACAAGCGGAAGGCCTTAGGGCTCACGCACATAACAAGGGCTTGTGCACGGACCCCTCCATAATACTATGGGGCACCATTTGTCCGCAGTGTATTGTAATGTAATGAATGTGCTTTGAACAAATGGCGTTCACTCCGTATAATACACCATGTGATGCAGTGAGAACTATTATCACTGCCAGTCCAGCTGTCATGGCCATTGGCTCACTGACCCACCACTTGCCTTGGAAGCCATAGGTGTGCTTTATTGCCTACAAGAGGTCGGGGGCAGCTAAGGACACCAGCATCCTAGTATAGACAGTGCTATGATGTCACTGCCTTGCATCACCTGTGCTGGTGTGTAGACAGGAGGAAGATGGCGGGAACAGGGCTGTTCTAATATGTGTAAGCACCAGGAAAAGTTTTCATAGCATTTTTGAGCCATTTTCCGTGCCAAAGCATGGCCAGAATGTTATAGTGTGTACATATGCTCACGATGTTGTCCATGGGTTGTGTCTAGTATTGCAGCTCATCTTCATTGAAGTGAATAGGGCTGAGCTGCAATTCCATAAACAACCTGTGGACAGGTGTAGTGCGGTTTTCCAAATAAAGCAGCTATACTATACTAATCGTAAAATTCTAGGGTGAAATTACTCCTTTCAGCACACAGCAAAATTGCGACAGACCAAATGGCCATTGGCTCCTTGTTCTGTCACTCACTTTTGTAGAACGCAGGTAGCTTCAGACCTGCAAGAAACCAGGAGTAAATTGTGACCTTTGGCCCCAACTCTGACACAAACAATGACATCATTGCACACACCCTATCGTGCCTGAACACTTATTGAAGGGCCCCCTATGTATTGGCACAAAAGGAGATGCATTATTAATTGGAATGGGGAAATCCTACTTTCAGAGAGGCTTTACTTTCAGGGGAGGCCTTATATTTAGGAATTCTGCAAACCCCCTACTAGGCCTTATTTTTGGGGAGGCCTTATATTTAGGAATTGTGCAACCCTCTTACTAGACATTATTTTCTGGGAGGCCTTACTTTCAGAGAGGCCTTATATTTAGTAATTCTATTTAGGAATCCTCTACTAGGCCTTATTCTTATTTTCAGGAAAACCTACTGGGGACCTACTTACCTATGGGGACCTACCTACCAAATTAAGGGGTCTCCACCTAACAAATTATGAAAATAGGGGACATATCTACCTACTTATGGAGGACCCGTAGCAAAACTAAAATAAGGAGATATTTCTACCATATAATAGCCATAATTTACACACCTTTATCAGTCTCTTGTTATGGACTTCTGGGTTTATAGTTTGTCTGCCAATTTGCTTAATAGTCAGATGGGTGTACAATTCATTTTAATAGCGGAAGTGACCATTAGGTCATTGGT
The DNA here is from genome assembly GCF_027789765.1 of Dendropsophus ebraccatus. Taxonomy (NCBI): domain Eukaryota; kingdom Metazoa; phylum Chordata; class Amphibia; order Anura; family Hylidae; genus Dendropsophus; species Dendropsophus ebraccatus. Next base: position 68,038,008 of record NC_091465.1, read on the forward strand.
GGGATTATACACTATGGGGTGTATTAGGCATTCCCACCCATCAAAGTTAAACATTCGCACCCTCTGACTGTATAATCACACACATCACCTGGTAGTCACTCCCATTATTAAAATTAAGGTTACGCCCATTTGACTATTCACAGAATTTTCAGACAAACTATCAACCCAGATATCTCTGAAACAGGAGGATATATGAAGATTTGCTCTGGGGCCCAGCCTATTCTACTCAATCCCCTGGTAAAATTACATTCATGTCTACTCATTTTTAGCTTCTGTGGATTTCCACAAGCCCTGTGACTATATATAGTCTACATCCCTGATTCTACACACTTATCTACTTTGTTAAGAAAATGTCTCTATCCCACAGAAATGCAGAAAATGCTATTCATAACTATCTGCATTGAGCGGAACGCCTCTCCTCCATACAAGATGTTCCTCAGACTAAACTTCATTACCTCGTGTGACCTTCTCATGGGCCCTGGGTGTGTAATCCCTCCTGACAAGGAATATGTAAATCAAAGCTTCAAGCTTAGAAGTTTAGGGAAAAGTGACTGAGAAGAAGTAGGAGAGAGGAAAAAAAGCCACATAAAATGCTGTCAATGTTAAGATGTCCACATAAAGTGACAAAAACAGAAGTATATCCCTGGAAAGTACTATAAGGTCAGATTCTCACTTCGGAGCGGGGCTGTCTGAACTGACAGACCGCTCAGCCAATCACTGGCCACGGCGGTCCTGGCCATTGATTGGCTTAGCGGTCTGTCAGTTCAGACAGCCTCGCTCCGAAGCCAATGCTGCGGCTCGCGAGACAGGGAGAAGAAGACCTGCGCCCGGACAGGTAATGTATGGTTCTGCTGAAATCGTCGTGCACCGCTATTCAAACGACGATTTTAGGTCTGAACCTAAATGAACGATCAGCCAATGACATGATCATCGGCTGATCGTTCTCTCTATTCCATGGAGAGAAAATCGGCCGAATTGAGCCGAATCGCTCCTGTGGAATAGGCCCCTAAGTGACAGCCCCCTTAACCCCTGCTGACAGGTACATACTTTACCTGCTCCACGCTCCGTCTTGGTTCGGGGGCTCCCAGCTGGACATCCTGCTCAGGCAATCAGTGCGCTGCCCTGCCGCAGCCACTGATTGGCTGAGCGGGACGTCCAGACACCGAGAGCCCCTAAGCTCCCCTAGGATTACTATTACTTGGGGACTGGAAGATGATCTCCTGACGGATGGTGTCTATTTTGTCCTTGAAGTAGTGGGCTAGGTCTTCAGCGCAGAGGTTTGTGATGGACGTCTGAAGTTTGGGTTTAAGGAGAGAGTTGAGGTTATCAAAGAGGCTTTTTGGGTTATGGGAAAGAGAAGAGATCAGAGTGGTGAAGTAGGATTGCTTAGCAGAGTGAAGAGCAGAGGAGTAGCTTCTAAGCATGAACTTATAATGTAGGAGGTTGGCTGTTGTCTTGGATTTCCTCCACAGACGTTCATCACACCTAGAACACCGTCTAATAGCATTATGTGTTATCGTTCGCAAAAAAAAAAATTGTTTAGTGATCGTTAACGAGCGGTCGTTGGAGCGAGTTTATGAACGATAATCGTTCTGTGGAATAGGGGTATAAGAAAATGAGTTCTAGATGTGTGCCAGGGTTGTGGCCGTCTGTGTCGGGCTGTTCGGGGTATAGGGGGTGCAAGTTTGTCTAGGGTGATTTTGAGGGTGTCGTGGTATTGTTTGGCAGCCAGATTAGGACAGGAGAGGGAAGAGATGGGGGGCAATGATAACTGTACAGTGTCTAAGTATTGTTGGGTGTCTATAGCATGTAAGTTCCTGTATATGAGTGAGGTCGGGGTGTCAAGAGGAGGACGAGAATTTGTTATCATAAAGGAGAGGAAGTTGTGGTCTGAGTTGTCAGTGGTCAGCCTTAGGGTTGCATCCAACTTTTTCAGTGAGCAGTATTCAAATGCTGAACAACAGACTTTTTTTTTTTTTTTTATAAATTCTTTATTTATTAAACACATTTTGGACAGAAGAGAACCAATAGACAGGGTAAGCACACCCCAATTGGAGTCAAGTATGGAACAACTAAACAAAAAGCTAACATGAAAGAGACAAGCCCAGGTAAACATGGGTCAAGAAAGCAACTCAAACAGGGTCAGGAACCCATATGAAGGTCAAACATGTATATATGCGACTGGCCTTGAGCATGCTCAATTTATGCTTATCTCTAATAGGCAATATAAACGGAAGCGACGGAAGTTTATGCTTAGTTCTAAATCAACTATTTTCCTTCTAGTTTCACTTTCTGGTAAGTTCTAGAGAATATCCAGATACAACTGTTCACGTCTTCCTCCCCTTCCCCCATGGTATAGATGTCTACTGACCTCTCCTCTGTCTGACCTGCTAAATACCAGGGGGGGAGGTAGCTGGTCATAAACCTAGACTCATCTTTCCTGCCTTGGTGCCATTGACATTAGAGGTCATAAATACCATCCTACCCTTTCACATAACGTCAATCTCTTTATCTAAGTAAACAGTTACAGGATTTAACATTTCAACAACTTTGCTTTATTGCTTTTTAGTTTGTTTTCCTCATTCCTATATATAGTCGCTTTCAGAAGTCATTTACTATTCTGCTGACAAGAAAAAATGGACAGAGGTTGGGGTTAGAAATTACAGAAGGTCAGAAAAAATAGTAATAAAGTAATAAAGATGGATTACAAAGATAAAAATAATAATATGGTCTGAACTACTCTGGACAGATCAAAAGACGGCTACCTTCTCTGAAAATGACAGCTATAGTTGGAAAAGGTGAATGGAAAAGCAGAGGAGGGTGACCAGCATTGGATGAAGATAATGGTTTTTTAAAGAAAGAAAAAATTAAAACATTCCAGTACTTATCAGATGCTGTATGTCCTGCAGGAATTGGTGTATTCTTCAGAGTCTAACACAGTGCTCTCTGTTGCCACCTCTGTCCATGTCAGGAACTGTCCAGAGCAAGAGAGGTTTTTTTTTTTCTATGAGGATTTGCTACTGCTCCAGACATGTTTCTGACATGGATAGGTGGCAGCAGAGAGCACAGTGTCAGGCTGTAAAGAATACACCACTTCCTGCAGGACAAACAGCAGCTGATAAGTACTGGAGGGCTTGAGATTTTTTTGGTCCGAAAGCAGTTTGCTTTCTCATCATGCCTTTGATCCCGGCTGCATACTTGCGCTCACGGGAATATGTGGCCAGGATATTCCAGGGAATCCCTGGTGAATTCCCTGGAATATCCTGGCCGCATATTCGCGGGAGCGCAAGTATGCAGCTGGGATCAAAGGCATGATGAGAGAGCGCCGATGCTGTCGGACCAAAAGTCAGACGGTCCGCTGATCTCTAATAGTAACATAGTTATTAAGGTTGAAAAAAGCCAAGAGTTCATCCAACCTAAAGGAACCCTACTGTGTTGATCCAGAGGAAGGTAAAAACCACTATAAGGCAGATGCCAATTGCCCCATCACAGCGAGAAAATTCCTTCTCAACTCCAATGGCAATCAGAATAATCCCTGGATCAGCATCCTATCACATATAATCTAGTGCCCATATTATGTAATTTTATTAAATTTTTTAAAAAAGAAAAGCATCCAGGCCTCCCTTGAACTTATTTAATAAATCGGCCATGACAACATCATGTGGCAAAGTGTTCCACAGTCTCACTGCTTGTACAGTAAAGAACCCACGTCGATGCTGATGGTGAAATCTTCTTTCCTGTAGACATAGAGGATGCCTCCTTGTCATGGTTACAGGCCTAGGAGTAAAAATATCACTACAAAGATCTCTGTACTGTCTATTCATATATTTGTACATTGTGATCAGATCGCCCCTAAGACGTCTTTTTTCTGGCGTAAATAACCCCAAGCTTGATAACCTGTCCTGGCACTGTAACCCATCCATTCCCTTAATGACCTTTGTTGCCCTCCTCTGCACCTGCTCCAGGTCAGCTGTGTCCTTCCTATATACCGGTGCTCAAAACTGTACACAGTATTCCATGTGTGGTCTGACCAGTGATTTATAACAAGGCAAAACTATGTTCTCATCCTTAGTATATATGCCTCTTTTGATGCATCCCATTATTTTATTATCCTTGGCAGCTGCTGCCTGGCACTGATCACTAAAGTTGAGTTTGCTGTCCACTAATACGCCCAGATTCTTTTTGGAAGCAGTTTTACTATTTAGCACATAACCGTCAAAATGCCAAAATACATAACCTTACATTATCCACATTAAACTTCATTTGCCGTTTATCTGCCCAAGCCTCCAGCTTCTATAAATCCCTCTGTAATATGATATTATCCTCCTCTTTGGTGATTACTTTACCCAATTTATTATCATCTGCAAAAATTGAGATTCTACTCTCTCTACTGGGTCATTAATAAACGTATTAAAAGGGAGTAGACCCAATACTGACCCCTGTGGTACCCCACTAGTAACTGTTGCTCAATCTGAGTATGTTCAATCAATGACCACCCTCTGTTTTCTATCACTTGTCCAAGTCTTCTGTACATACCAAAGCTTCAAGGCTAGAAGACTGACCTCAAACCAAACTCAGCCCGCACCACCTGTCTTAACTGAAGGAATCTAAAAAGGCTTGGTAGAGGGCAGTAGGCTCTGGCCATCTATCACCTGCAAAAATGAACTGGGATTTAGATGGGGAGTGATAAATAACCAATCTTTATTTCAGTATATTAGACAGATCCAGTGTTGTTCTTACTCAGTCACAATGAATTAGGATGTACAACATATCAACTATAATAAAATGTGTATGTCTAATGTATCATATAAGCATATTTCCCTATTAGAGGGTGATAAGTCTAAATTTAGATTTTGACCCGTCTCTATGGAGAAAAGTCAACTACCCAGGTATAGGAGCTGTTACCTGCAGTATTACTAACTCATCACTTATAAAACACAGACACAGATAAGACAATGTATCAGGATTATAAGCCTGGATAATGGCCCAAGTTTTATTATGGTAATCACATTTTATAGTCAGAATATGGGGCGGTACTACTCATGCATAGTTTATTCATAAGAAATATGTAAACATTCAATACAGGCAGGGTTCCAAGTCACAAGACACATACATGTCACACTCTGGTAGGCCAGTCCATAAATGGTAACAGTTTCCTGTACTGCGCAGTCAAGCTAGCACAATGTGTTATTTTCCATAAATTGTTTATAGATTACTGGCTCTCTTTTCCTTGTGTATTGTGACTACAAATGATAACTTTTAAGGAGCTGTTCTCATTGACGTGCTGCCAGCATTCCTTTCCTTCTTCCAAACCATCTGTCTGTCACCCTCTGATCACGCTCTGATCATCTCCTAATTCAGAGGACAGTATATAGGTGTATTCATATAGGTACGGTGCAAGTAGGTAAAATCACATCACCTAGCCTTATCAAGGGAGTATTACTTTATACAGAGTACCAAGAGCAGGATGAAGCTATTAGGGGTGTAGAGGTGGCGGTTATTGGGGCCCAAAGCTTACTGCTATCAATGACGTGCAATGACTGTGTAGTCTAAGTACGGCTTTCGCCTTGAGGCCCAGATGTTTCAATATACTCATCTGCCAGGACGGCCATCATCAATCTCTTCTCAAACACATTTTATTTTAAACTGCGTAAGCCCTTTAAGGCACCTTACTATTAAAAGATAAAGAGTCATAAAAGTCACTGGAGCAAAGGTTATACTGCTCTACGTATAGAATTTCAAGTTACATATTATAGAACAGTAACCAAACCCCATGTTTTCCCATTCCTATACATAGCTGCTTTCAGAAGTCATGCAGAATTCTGCTGACTGCACAAGAATAGGTGCCCAGAGGTATAGCAGACGATAAGGTGGCAAAACTATATTGGACATATAGGGCCACATTTTTTGCTTATTTTTTTTTTGTGCTTGCCCATTTTTTCCATGCTGCGCAAAAAACTCATCTGCGCATTCCATCTGTGCTTGCGCAATTTTTGTGGCTAACAAAACTTGGCTAAAAACCGACGCCAGGGTAAGAGTGGAGTACTGCCACACAGTAGTTTGTGCAAAGATGCACATAATAAATCTGTTAATAAAGTAGCTGACGTTCACCTTAGATGGATGGCCGACCCCACCACGAGCGACTATAGTCTGTGTTATATGGCGTAGGGGGACCCCTAGACAATGGTTTTCTGTAGTAAAAAAAAAAAACATTCATATAGTCACCTGACTCCACAGCAACTGAAATGGGAAAAGAAACATGTCACTACAGATGATACCAGGTCAGTAGGTGGCAGGTGTACTCTGACTGCAGTACAATGTAAGTTTTGTATGAATCACGGCCGTTGTTGCAAATCGCCAACAACTGCCTTGATTAGTACAAAACTTACGTTGTGTAAACATAGCCCAACTGTGGAGTCAAGGCTGCTTGTTCAGGTAGTGCAACACAATGGTTCTTAGTCACATGCCCGAGAATCTCCCTCTTCTTATAATGCAAACAACCTCCAACTCCAGACTACACGGATTATGGGGCGCAGGTCCAACTTGAGATCGAGGCACAGTGAGTAATAAAAATATATTTTATTGTGGAGACTCAACGCGTTTCGGAACCGCACCGATTCCTTTCTCAAGAGTCATGATACTGATAAAACAGAACAGCACTATATATCACAAACCAAGATGACATCAAAAGGGGAGGAGGACTCAGAACCTCCCACTTCAATCAACACAGACACCTGTAACACCAATAAAAAAAGGCATATAGCTATATACTACATTGCATTGAAATACAATAATATATAAGAGTATATAAAACGAATATGTATATAAATAAAAATAATATGTGTAGAAAATGTATAAAAAAAAAAAAAAAAAAAAAAACCTTTAAAAAAAGAAAAAAAAAAATTTTGAAAATTTTTTTTTTTTTTTTTATACTTTTTTTTTAAAGGTTTTTTTTTTTTTTTTTTTTTTTTTATACATTTTCTACACATATTATTTTTATTTATATACATATTCGTTTTATATACTCTTATATATTATTGTATTTCAATGCAATGTAGTATATAGCTATATGCCTTTTTTTATTGGTGTTACAGGTGTCTGTGTTGATTGAAGTGGGAGGTTCTGAGTCCTCCTCCCCTTTTGATGTCATCTTGGTTTGTGATATATAGTGCTGTTCTGTTTTATCAGTATCATGACTCTTGAGAAAGGAATCGGTGCGGTTCCGAAACGCGTTGAGTCTCCACAATAAAATATATTTTTATTACTCACTGTGCCTCGATCTCAAGTTGGACCTGCGCCCCATAATCCGTGTAGTCTGGAGTTGGAGGTTGTTTGCATCATTGTTTCCTGTTGGATATCGGGAGTGGCTGCGGTCCTTGATATATACGCTGCAGAGTGTTGTGCCTCCCTTTGCACAACCACATCAGGTGAGGGTTGCCGTGCACCCCTATCCCTTTTTCACCTTGCCCTTTTGATCCTCGCCATGGAGCGCTGTCGCCCTTTGTTTTTTCCTCTTCTTATAAGGCAGTGGAGCCTTTGTTTTCCTCAACCAAGTTCCTGGGTTCTATCCCCCTATAACTATGTTTATACAAGTAGAAGCCTGTTTTATTACAAGGATGGGGAACCTTCGGCCCTACAGCTGTTGTAAAACTACAATTTCCATCATGCCTGGACAGCCAAAGCTAAAGCTTGATCCAGGCATGATGGGAAAGATGCATATCAGATAGGAGTGATATGGGTATCATAAATGTCTCCACACGTGGCCCTGTTTACTGTCCCAGATCCAATATTTCTTCAGTATTGTTGCCAGTTCTATAATTTTATCATCTCCGTTCTTGTTTTTATGATGAGTTTTTACTCCACCTGTATTATGTATGTTTGTGGCCTTTATACAGAGTACCCGGGGCAATGTGTGTGTCACATAGGGGCACTGCAAGGTGAGAACACCAGAACATCCTACTGCCATATAAGAGTACATCGGCGGTGTGCACCGGGTACGGCTTTTACCTTGAGGCCCAGATGTTTCAATATGGACGGCCATCATTAATCTCTTTGCAAACATAAATTTTACTTTAAACTGAATAACCCCTTTAAGGTACTTCCTTACTATAAAAAGATAAGAGTGATAAAAGGCACTCGACCAAAGGTTATATTCTCCCAGTGGGTGTATTTGTAGAATTTCCAGTTACACATTATAGACCAGTAACCAAACACCGAGTTTCCATCAGCTGCTTGCACTGGGACATACATTGCAGGCTGTGTCTAGCAGCCACTCCTCCCTAACATCCCCTCCGTCCCGGCTTCTGTCATGTCTGCCTTTCCCATGTCACACTGGTAAAGTGAAGATCCGAGGCGTTGACTTGATTAATGCAAACACGTCCAACCTGTTTGGTGGAGCTCCCATAGTCCTATCAGAGAGTGAAGCGGGCTAAACCCTGGATCTCCTATCGGCTCTACTCTCTTTCTTTCATTTGCTTGGAGGAATTGTCAAAGTACTAAGGTAAGAAGGGAAAGGGCGACAAGACGGAGATAAAGCGGACCTGGATATAGGCCGTAATCATGAGATAAGTGTGATAGTGAATGGCTTTCACTTCTTCTTCTTATCTGTAGACACCTTTTAGTGTTGCAAGGCTACTTCTGATTCTGATATCTCCTCACAGTTATCATATGACCTAAAGGAAATGCAACATATAAGCATCTGGTTTTGTTTTGCTAGTCTGCACAAAAAGCTTTAACAGTTTATTGCTTCCTTAGCTGTAAGAAGTTGCATGTAGACTGAAGTATAAAGCTAAAGATGATCCGTCATAGGGTAGGGTACTGTAGCAGGGAGGGGGGCTGGCGTGTGCCCGGGGTGGTGTATCCCAGCAGATGCACCAACAAGCCCCTGTAGAGTAAGATGCAAGGCTTGGGTAGCAAACTGGATATTAGATGTGGATCTTCTGCTGATGAGTCAATGATAAAATTAGCAGCAAGATTTATATGTATACATTTAGTATGTGTGAACCTACCCTTAGGGGACATTTACGCGTTCCGTGGACACTATTTGTATATACGGACGATGTGCTATAGAACGGACTTCATGATTCAGGATGATGCCAGTAATTTAGAAACAGTTTGAAACTTCGCGCTACTGTACTGACAAGGCAGTGTCGAAGATTTAGCGTAAAGTTTCAAAATGTTCTAAAATCCGGCCCATAGCACATCGTATGTGCATGGACTGTACTTGCAGAACATGTGAATGCCCCCTTACAGAGTATCCCAAAGAAAACCAAAGATATTTCTGAACAAATAGTGTACCCCAACGCTGTAAGGATGGCATTGTTATATCTAATATGGCTGCTATTATAGCTCCTTTTCAATATGTAAATCTAAATGTGACAGTGTGACAGTAACAGTGTTTATATGCTCTATACCATCCTCGGTATAGACATGATAGCTGGAGATGGAGAAAAAACTGTTGTCTCTTAGCTGATGGTGTTTGCTAAGTTAGGGTATGTTCACACTGAGTAATTTATGCTGAATTCCACAGCGGAAGAATCCTGATTGTCTCAGTGTGCCATATGTGCTCCTATGACATGTCACTTCTTTGAGCGGACAGCAGCGGCAGCGGAATTCCCAGAAAATTCCGCCGCGGAATTCTGCCTGAATTACTCTGTGTGCACATACCCTTATAAAATAATGTTTTGCTTCTAAGCTCCTATAATCTATACTAAGCTGCACCATGCACACTTACACCCCCCCCCCCCCCACCACCACCACCTCCTCGCTCTGCATGATTGATGTGCAGGGCTCAGTGTTGGAAGCCAAGCCCTGTATATCAATCCATGCTGAGCAGGGAAAAGTGGGGGAGGGAGTTAGCGTGCATGCTGCAGCTCAACCCAGTCTATAGAACTCTTGAACTTAGAAGTAAAAACATGATGTTATAACTTTACAAAGCCATCAGCTAAGAGGCATGTATCATAGGCTTTTTGCCTATGTCTGCAGCATTGAACATAACACAGAGCTGACCCATTTCATTGAAAAAGAGGATCTGTAATCTGATTACAATATGAAGTAACCACAGAAACCCTGATTCCAATATGGTGCCACTGTTATCCAGCTGCAGCACTAGTTGTGTGTGCATTCTGATTGTAGTCCTTTATATATATATATATATATATATATATATATATATATATATATATAGTATATATAAGCTTTCCTGCCCGCCTACCACAGATGGACAGGTTACTGCACAGTATGGGGGGCGTTATTAACCAGTGGCGGCAGGGCTGCTAATTATAAATAGATGGGGGGGGGATGTAGGTGGTAGCTCTTATGTGATATCCCTATGCATACAATGTACAACGCCTATATTCTTGTGCTTAGATACAGGTGCCACCAGGTACCAGGTGTGCAGAGCGCCGACACGTGACACCTTCATTGCGAACGTTTACAGTTTGTCCTCTAGACCTGACAATTCAATGCTGTATATAACCTTCATAGCAAATATGTAATGAATATGCAGGCTATGTGGTACGTTGCTAAGCAACAAGACGGTGTACATGTATAGAGCATGGCTGTAAGCTGTATAACCAGTAGCCAGTTCTGTTCTCTGAGGGATATAATAAACACAATGCAGAGACTGGGAGTCCTCTCTATTCTCACTACTTTATTACAAAATACATAGATTTTTCAGTTTTCTACCTTTGGACATCATGTCCGCCCTCCGCCCTGTATTCCCATCATGTAATTCTGTACATTATGCCATATCACACCCAGCTCAATGCCCCGCAGCTAAAGTGATTGCAGGTTTTATGGTCATAGACAAGGGAGGCCATGATGCACTGGAGAGAACAGCAGCACTAAGTTACCCACATCTGCCATAACATTAAAACCAGGTGAAGGCAGAAGGCATTGTGGGGTGTTCCTGGGATGCAGTGGTTAGTACCTACCAAAAATTGTCCAAGAAATGACAACCAGTGAACTGAGTCATTTTGTTGCTACTGCTGCTACATTTTGTTGCTGCTGCAATATGTTTCCATGGTTACAGACTACAAACAGTAGTCAGATCCTGTGGTTTTGTTTTATTAATTTTTTTTTTTAACAAAAAAGAGGAAGCAGATGGAAAGGAATAAGGGCCCTATTACACAGAGAGGAGATTATCGCTCCATGAAATAAAGACAATGATCAGCCGATGACAACAATCATTGGCAGATCGTGACTTTTGGTTCTGACCTAAAATCTATTTTCTGCCAACCGCACATCACTATGTGTAATAGAGATGCACGGCTGTCGGCTTATGAATCTGTAAAGAAAATAATAAAATAAGTATGTTACCTCTCCACGCTCCACAATGCCTTCTTGTCTTCTCCTTGTTCCCCGCAAACGCTGGTGAAACTTCAGAGCTGGTTTCTGGGTTATTCTGTCTTATAAAAACATATACACTTTCTTCCAGAAACAGCACCACTCTTATCCTCAGTTTAGGTGTGGGTTTTGCAGCTCAGTTCCACGAATTGAATTGAGCTGTAATAATACACACAACCTGAAGACAGGGGTGGTGCTGTTTGTGCAAGAAAGTAGCTGTGTTTTCTTTCTAATTTAAACTCCTTTAACTTATTATTGCCCCATAAAGTAGCTGTATGTTATGGCAGTATTAAGGAGGTATGAAACAGCCTTGGGAGACAAGCCTTCTCCAGACCTTTGGGTAAACAACATGCGACACAAACTAACAATTTTGCAAGACAAACTAACAATTTTAAAAAATTGTAACTCAGTAAATGAACAAGATTTCTTCATAGAAGGCCCCCCATGTCGCCATCCTGATACTGTATGTGGGAGGAGAGTTAACTGATTAACCCCTTCCTTACTGATAGTGTTCTTTTTAGATACAGAACACCTTACCTACCTTTGTTTGGGTTGTGGAACAAATCGTCTGAGTATGAATTGTTTCCCATGGGAAATTTTTTTTGATATATGAGTGATTTGGATTATAAGCAGGTTACCAGAACAAATTATGCTTGTAATCCAAGGTTTCACTGTATATCTAACTAACTATATATATATATATATTGTACTACAGTGGTACAGTGGTAACTTGGTTTAAGAGCGTTTTGGTTTAAGAGTTCACAGTTTTTCACAATTGTGACTTGGTTTAAGAGCATTGCTTTGCTTTAAAGGGGTTATCCAGCGTGGGGGCACTTTTTTGGGGGGACCGGGGAGGAGGTGGCTGAAATAAAAGACGTCCACTCACCTCCCTGGTTCCAGCTCGGATCTCGCCTCCTTCAATGAGTGGCTGAGCGGCCCTGAGACATAGCGTCTCGGGCGGCGTCAGACACCCGGAAGCGGCCGGGAACCGGAGCGCCGTGATGCGGGACCCGCCGCTGGAACCGGGGAGGTGAGTGGACGTCTTTTATTTCAGCCAGCTCCTCCCCGGTCCCCCCAAAAAAGTGCCCCCACACTGAATAACCCCTTTAAGAGCTCCCTGTACTGGGCGGGAGGGCGAGTGGGGGAGGGGCATAGCCTGCATAGCGGGGTCTACAGCCCTGTACTCTGACCCAGGAAGTCTCCCTCACCTTCCAAATCATAGCAGATCCACTTCAGGCTGGGGCTTGCATCAGGGGACAGGACTGTGGAGGTAATCTCTCCATAGCTGTAACCCCTCCCTCCCCGGACAGAGAGGGCTGCTATACTGTGACCACATCTGCCCTGCTGATTCCTTCATGCTTCCTGCAGTCTGTCAGTCCTGATTGGTCCATGCTGAACACACCCCTTCCCCATTGCTGTCATGTGACCACACAGACCTCTGACAGCAGCCCTGCTTCTCTATTCTAGCCTGTTGTACTACGCTACTGCATTATGGGGATCTACAATTCCATCCTGTATCTACAAATTGCAGCTGTTTTCAGCTTTATGCACTTACTATACATTATACTCCACATGCTGATTGCTATACTGTACAGTAACTTATAATATCACATATCCTGCTGTTTTCAAATGTTTGTTTCATTTTTTTTACACGTTATTCAGCATATAAAATCACTATTTTTGGGGTGTGGAACCAATTGTCTGCATTTCAGTGATTTCTTATGGGAAAACTTGCTTTGGTTTAATAGTGGATTTAGATTACAAGTACGGTCCTGGAACAAATTATGCTCGTAATCCAAGGCACCACTATATATATATATATATATATATATATATATATATACAGCTCTGTCAATGTGGACAGTGGCAGAACAGACGTTAGTAGTCCAGAGATCGGGTCAGTCTTCTCTGCAACACAATAGTGGAGAGCTGATTGGTTGCCATTGCAGCACAAGGCCTTCTCTACACCTCCATGGCTGCCATGAGAAATCTTCTATTACAGCCTGCCACTGTATGGACACAGTATAAGCTGATCTGTATAAGCAAGTGAAATTGTATTGATCACTTATAGGAGTCCTTTAGAAGGACTGGAAAAAAAATGTAAACTTATCAAATAAATTATGGATCCCCCCCCCCTTTTCCCATTCTAAACCTATGCTGGGTCTGGGTGTAGCACCTGCCTAAGCATTGTGGTAGTGCAACATGCCATGCATTAAGAAGGATTTGTTATCGGACTTATTCCACAAAAGACTTTTTCGCTTTTTTCTTTCTTCTGATAGGAACACACACTATGCACACGTACCTAGTTATTAGGACTTATTTCACTGCTTGTATTTCTTTCTACTTTAATGCTACAGTCACACGTTGCAGTTTCGCCACTGATAGAATATCCTATACCAGGGGTAGGGAACCTTGGTTCTCCAGCTGTTGCAGAACTACAACTCCCATCATGCCTGGACAGCCTTCGGCTGTCCAGGCATGATGGGAGTTGTAGTTCTGCAACAGCTGGAGAGCCAAGGTTCCCTACCCCTGTGCTATACTATCTTTCAGAGCTCACCTGGCTCTACATGTGTTGCTAAACTACAACCACCATCATGACACAATAGGAATTGTAGTTTCTATATACAGATCCTCTTCTACCACCATCCCCCAGCCCTCTTATCACCAGCCACAGGGCAGAGCACTGGACCAAAGACATTCAACTAGTTGTACTTTTAAACAAGCCCATCCCTTACACCCCTCCCCCACTTTCCCTCATTACTCCTTCCTATGTCTATTACTATACGCGCATTCTTCCTTCTATGCTTTTACAGCTATAACTGAAAGCAGAGGCTGCCGGTGACGTCACGCACGCACCCCTCTGCGCAGGCGCGCCACCTTCCTGTGCGCGTCGCTTCCCTTCCACCTGGGACTGCGCATGCGCGATCCCTTCAGCGGTAATCGAGACCTCCCGGCTCATGCGCTGTCCCGTGTGGTGAGTCCTGTGATGCCCGTACTCGGTACCGTCCGTTACCGAAGTGACTGCAGTGTTTGTTATTGTTGGTTCTGACTGACAGCAAGTGGATGTGATGGGGGAGCTCGTGACGTATTGCTTTTAATCAATGACAGGCTGTGTGACGTCATAGCCATGTAATTATAACATTGGGTGACAGATAACAGCCCCCCCTTTCCCTTCATGCAATGATGACAGACTCCTATATCTATGTGTCACTGCTGGTACAGTATATAGCTGATAATTGGCACCTATAGGTGGGCGTGTACCAGCAGTAACTGTCACTAAAACGATTGGTCAGTGACGTGTCACATGATACCGCATACATCACATGACAGCTACACGCCTGGTATTATGTGCGCTATTTTTTATTTGCTCGACCACATAGTGGCGCTGCTGAGAGGTGATCGGATTTCTGGTGTATTTAGGGGGAACCTCCAGCTGTGGCCAAACTACAATACCCATCATGCCTGGACAGCCAAAGCAAAGTTGATCCGAACCCGAACGTTCGGTATTTGATTAGCTGTGGCTGCTGAACTTGGATAAAGCTCTAAGGTTGTCTGGAAAACATGGATACAGCCAATGACTATATCCACGATTTCCACATAGCCTTAGGGCTTTATCCAACTTCAGCAGCCACCGCTAATCAAATGCCGAAAGTTCGGGTTCGGATGGACTCCAGCATGCTCCAGGTTCACTCATCTCTAAGTGCGACCCATTTATACCTACTGCGACCGGAGTCACTTACAGCAGATAAATAGTCACTCCGTAGATCCCTCTTATTATTGTTTCTGCTTTTTGCTCTGTAACCATTTGCCGTATGATCTTTGACGCAGACAGAACAGTTGACACTGTTTAAATTTTAGTAAAGATTCAGAGTGGAAAATTTTTAAGTTAAAGGGGGTTTTCAAGGAAAATGGAAATATTTTCTATGTGCCTTTCTGTGTAGTAAAACAATTAAAGACGGCATACTGACCTGTCCTGCTCCCCCACCATACTGACCTGTCCCTCAGCATACTGACCTGTCCTGCTCCCCCGGCATACTGACCTGTCCTGCTCCCCCGGCATACTGACCTGTCCTGCTCCCCCGGCATACTGACCTGTCCTGCTCCCCCGGCATACTGACCTGTCCTGCTCCCCCACCATACTGACCTGTCCTGCTCCCCCACCATACTGACCTGTCCTGCTCTCCCGGGATACTGACCTGTCCTGCTCCCCCGGCATACTGACCTGTCCTGCTCCCCCGGCATACTGACCTGTCCTGCTCCCCCGCCATACTGACCTGTCCTGCTCCCCCGCCATACTGACCTGTCCTGCTCCCCCGCCATACTGACCTGTCCTGCTCCCCCGCCATACTGACCTGTCCTGCTCCCCCGCCATACTGACCTGTCCTGCTCCCCCGCCATACTGACCTGTCCTGCTCCCCCGCCATACTGACCTGTCCTGCTCCCCCGCCATACTGACCTGTCCTGCTCCCCCGCCATACTGACCTGTCCTGCTCCCCCGCCATACTGACCTGTCCTGCTCCCCCGCCATACTGACCTGTCCTGCTCCCCCGCCATACTGACCTGTCCTGCTCCCCCGCCATACTGACCTGTCCTGCTCCCCCGCCATACTGACCTGTCCTGCTCCCCCGCCATACTGACCTGTCCTGCTCCCCCGCCATACTGACCTGTCCTGCTCTCCCACCATACTGACCTGTCCTGCTCCCCCACCATACTGACCTGTCCTGCTCCCCCACCATACTGACCTGTCCTGCTCCCCCACCATACTGACCTGTCCTGCTCCCCCACCATACTGACCTGTCCTGCTCCCCCCAGCATTGCAGCTGTCAGGTCTTCCAATTCTTGCTGTATCCCCAATGTACCGGCTTCTGATGATGTCCAGGGTTCTTGCTGTATCCTTTCAGGAAGGAGGGCTGAAACAAGTGTAAGATCTGACAGCTACAGCATTGAGGGAAAGGGAAGAAGTAAGTATTCTGTCCTTTAGGCCCCATGCACACATTTGTGTTTGTTATTACAGTCAGAAAATACTCGGAAGTCTTTCAGGACGCTTTAGGAAACCATCAGTATTTCCTGACCATAAAAACTGAAGATAAAAAAAGCCATACTTACCTGCTGCACAGGTTCTTCCTCTCCAGTCTCTTGTGGCCAGAGGTATAATTCTACCTTTGGCCACAAGAGTGATTGAAGGGGCTTGTAGACAATGACTCCTTGATTTGGCAAATACAGCACCACATTTAACTGTATGCGCTCCTATTTGGGAGCGTATACACTTAAAGGGAGAGGCGTTGCACAGTGGTACATGCCCAGCAGTACATTTTGTCCAAACACACTGGTATCTTTCTGTCCAGTCAAAACCTGTCAGTTGAACAGACACAACAGGGAAACCCAATGACCCCCATTAAAATCCAGTGGTATCTGTTCTCCAGTGGTTTTGCAGTTATGTGGCTCTGTATGGTTATATTGTGGAATATGAGAGGTGTATGTCAGGATATACTCCCTAAGTCATCCAAAACTACAATTCCCATCATCCCTGGACAGCTAAAGCTTTGGCTGTCCAGGTATGATGGGAATTGTAGCTTTGCAATAACTGCAGGGCTCTTCATCCCTGATCTAAGTGTTCTAAGCTTATTGCTTTCCAGCTGTTGCAAAACTACAACTCACGCTGTCAGGGCCTGATGAGCGTTTTAGTATTGCCACAGTTGGGGAGTCGCATGTTAGGCTTCATTCACACGTCCGTAGTGCAGCCCGTGACATGGAGCACTACATTGGCACTTCATTAACATATCGATCCGTGCCACAAACCCCATCTACATTACAACAAGTCCTTTTTGTTTATAGCACAGATCGCAGCCCTGTATACATCTACGGACGCGTGGTCAGGGCCATTGAATAACATTGGTCCTATGTTAAGCAACGGACGTGTGAATGAGGCCTTATGGTACGCTGGCCTATCTTAAAGGAGTCTGGCCATTTTTTAAATTCAGCAGGGGCGGGGGGGAATCTGATTACAAGTATGGACCTACCTCTCCCCATGCCCGCTGTGTGAATGGCCTTGGGACCCCCCGCCAGAAGGCATTGTGATGACGTCACGACTCGGGAAAAGGTCTGTCCCGGCTGATGAACTGGCCGCTCAGCCTATCAGTCACTGGAGCGGAGTCCCGTCCGTAAGCCAGGTCGTAACATGTACAACTTGGAGATCCTGGAGCTTGGCAGGGGTCCTGAGGCCACGCCCACTGCTCACCGCGGGCACGGGGAGGGGTAAATTCGTAATTTTAATCAAATTCCCTCCTGTCCCGGCCGGGTGACGAATTTTAAAAATGGCCGAACTTCTCCTTTTAAGGTTAAAGAAGCAGAAAACCTCTGAAAGATTAAACAGGAAATCATTGTATATGATTACAGATCTGGATTACAGCTCGGCTCAGGTTGCATGATGGAGCTGTTTTTAACCACTCGAGTCACTTTGCAGCAGTTGCTCACGTGTGGCCACCGTGGTGGAGATAACATGGAGCAGGGATGGGGAACTTTTTAGCCCTCCAGTTGTTGCAAAACTACAATGCCCATCATGCCTGGACAGCCAAAGCTTCTGATATGATGGAAATGGTAGTTTAGCATCAGCTGGAGGGCCGAAAGTTCTCCATCCCTGACATACAGTATATGCAAAAATGCGGCTGTATTTCTCCCATCCTAAGGCTATAGTATTTTTGCTAAGTATTTTGCAACCAAAACCAGAAGTGGATCGAAAACACAGAAAGGCTATGTTCTCACACTTAAAATTGAGTGGATGGCCGCCATTTAATGGCAAATAACAGATGGTATTTTAAAACAACGGCCGTTCTGTGTTTCCAATCCACTTCTGTTTTTTGTTGCAAACTGAGCAAAAATCCTGTGTGGGAACATAGCTTAAGGGTATAAACCCACACACCGTATAAGCAGCATATTTACTGCTGCGATACGCAGCAAACACGCAGCAAACACGCAGCAAATACGCAGCAGATTAGATCTAAATAACTGAACACAGCATCAAATCTGTACCAACAAATCTGCTGCGTATTTGCTGCGTATTTGTTGCGTATCTGCTGTGTATACGGTGTGTGGGTTTGTACCCTAATAGTGTGTTAGATGTGTCTGGAGC
Source organism: Dendropsophus ebraccatus (assembly GCF_027789765.1). NCBI lineage: Eukaryota > Metazoa > Chordata > Amphibia > Anura > Hylidae > Dendropsophus > Dendropsophus ebraccatus. Next base: position 68,056,483 of record NC_091465.1, read on the forward strand.
CATGCCGGGAAGAGCGGGATGTGTTGCACATGGTTATCCCCTCTGGTGCTGCCTAGGGGCACACGGGGCATGGTGCCAGCCTGTAAACATTGCTAAACAATGCAGTAAATGTACAGTACTTTGATCCAGGGACAAGGAGATCAGACTCTTGAAGTGGTTATCCATAATTTAAAAAATTTATGGCCAAGGGGAGGATAATGCCGGAAAAAAGTAAAAGACACACTACTCGACCGATAAACCCCTCTCTATCCGACCACCATCAGTCTTTTTCATTACATGGATGCAGCAATGATGTGCCCATAGAGCCACTCAGCCACATTACCATTGGCTTTTGTGGTTTCGCACCATCCAGCGTTCAGGCAATTTAGGACATTGTAGAGCTTGTGGAAAGTAGCTGTGATATCTAATACTTATAATTACCTTTTGTCGCTTTGCAGTCTCTATGTGCCCGTCTCTGCCTCTGCTCTCAGTAAGCTGCTAGTCTGTCTTGTAAAGACAGGTTGGAATTGAGCTGTTTTTTTTTCAGGGTGACAGTTTAGCAGGTAGAAGAGAAAAGAACTTGATAAGAGAAGAAACAAGCACTTTTGTCTGATAAGATATATTACAGATATGCACAATGTCGGCTGATTCTGGTCTTCTTTTCTTTTACGATAACGGCGGCATGCTGGCTACCGCTCCGCACATTGCTGCTGTCTAAATATTACCCCTCCCACAGCTTCCTGCTGCCCCTTTCTCTAAACCCACTTGCTGTTGGAGCGTGTGATAGGTCAGTGCTCGCTTGTTTCTGCTGATCGGCCCTTGTAATAGGGGCTTCAACCTGCCAAAAAATTGCCATCTGCTCATTGCCATCTCATTGATTTGCATATCCCTACCCAGACTATATAAAGAGCGCCAATCTATGAGATCAGGGCCTGTGTGCAGTTAAGCTCCGGCTGCCTTATAGGGCCCTTAGGTTCAGACTGGCAGGATTATTAGTGATTTGTTATCAGTATTACTGGTTTATTGCCGTTATAAAGGGAATAATAGTCGTTGTGCAGTGTGTAAAGTAGATGCAGACTGTTGCTTGGCAGCAGCCGGTGGGTGACCAGACTTGATCTCCATCTTCATGTGGAGGTCAGAGTAGTCACCCACTCTAAAGAAAAAGCATTTGTAGAAGATTTGTGCTTTTTTGTTTCCTTAAAGGGAGCAAAATTAGTTTTCAGATCAACTGATGTCAGAAGTTATACAGATTTGTATATTACTTTTATTAAAAAGCCTCAAGTCTTCCAGTACGTATCAGCTTCTGCATGTCCTGCAGGAAGTGGTGTGTTCTCTCCAATCTGACACAGTGCTCTCTGCCGCCACCTCTGTCTTTATCAGGAACTGTCCAAACCAGGAGAAAATCCCCATAGAAAACCTCTCCTTCTCTGGACAGTTTGTGTCATGGACACATGTGGCAGCAGAGAGCACAGTGTTAGACTGGAAAGAATACACCACTTCCTGCAGGACATACAGCAGCTGATAAGTACTGGGAGACTTGAGATTTTTGAATGGCAGTCATTTACAAATCTGTAAAACGTTTTGATACCAGTTGATTTGAAACCTTTTTTCCCCTCCAGGGTACCCCTTTAATTTCTTTGTGAAACATCTGCAGTGTATGTGTAGACCTTCTTGTTCTCTCATTTGCCTGCCAGGCACTGTGATGAGGCTGCGCTCTGTGAAATTTAGGAGTCATCAGCTTTTATGTAGTCTGCAGTTCAGTCGTCTTGAGTCTTCTCCCTGGAGGAATGTGGTTTATGGGTGTGTGTAGTGTGACCTTTGCTCTATATACATGGCAGAGTTTACATACTGGATCTGCATGGCGGCGTCATCACTTCTGCTTTCCATCTAATCTTGTGTAGGTTATAGGACCCGCCATCCAGTGCCAGCTTGTCTCTAGTGTCCATAATCAGATTAGCCGCGTTTCTGTGGAACAAGTTTTTCTTCTCTGCGGATTACTTGCTGAGTTCATGTTTCCACCTTAAAAGGGGTTATCCCATGATCCAGACCCAGGGTAGCTAGCTGATCCATGCTGGAACCCCACCGATCCCAAAAAATTGTCCCCCTAACTAATAGAGGGGTTGTGTGTATGCACAGGCAGCACTCCAGTCATTCTCTATGGGGTTTCCCAACATTGCATAAGTTTATGTTAAGAAGGCCATAGACAGTGGAAAGTGGCCAAGCAAATGACCTCCTTTCTTGGGGTCTCATTGGCTTGATGCCCACCTATCAGCTAGCTTTCATTCATTATGTGGATAAGAAATAGGACTATCACTGAATAAATAGTGCTTGTTCCTCCTACCATTGTTATGGTATCCCTAAAGGCCCTATTACACCAGGCGATTATCGGCCGTATCTGGCCGATGATCGTTTGGTGTAATAGCTCCAATTAAAAGGCAATGATCAGCCGATGTGCATGATGTCGGAAAAGATCGTCTGGGGAGCCCCTCCTGCAGCTACCTGTGCCCCCTGCCGGGGGGCGGAAACACAGTGTAAGTGAGCGCCAATCTTACAGGTTGGCTCTCGCTTGCTCCTCGCCATCGGTCAGTGTAATAGGGGCTTTAGACTAGTCCTTATTGGAACCATCTAGAAAATCGAGTAGTCAGCAAATCTCAGGTCCTTGTGATGCCAGATTACAGGACATTTATTGTAATAGCTGAATAATTAGGTTTTTTGTGGCCCTAAATGAGGGCAGCGTAAACTATTGACTGAAATGTTGAACAGATCGGTGTATTACTTCCATCATTCTGTTCAGCCGTTCACCTAATATGCAGGAGAATAGGATTCCCCCTGCTTATCATAAAATTATGAGCAGTATAGGTGTGGGTTACACATATGTGGGGTTTCCCCAACCCCTTGGTGAGGTGAATGCTGCTCATCATGTCCAGGCAGAAATTGATGGCCGCATACAGCTGTATAAATCCCACAGATCTCCACACATGTGCATGGCAAACTCTCTACTCAAACACATCATCACAGCCTTGGATTTCTAGTGTGCCATCTGAAACAGATTTGTCTGAATTTTAAAGGAGTAGTCTGGGGGAAAAAAAACTTATTTAAAAGTGTTCACGGTGGAGAAAAAAAAAATTTAAGTGCTGGTACTCACCCACCATCAATCCCATGACTGTGCCAGTCCCTGCTGCAGAGTTTTTAGGCTTGCAGTGACCTGATTAGCTGAGTGAGCATTTCCTATGTGTTACGATGCAAGCAGGACTGACGACTTTGTTGGGGGTATCGGCAGTAGGTGAATACCAGATTTAATCCCCACCTCCATAAGTACATTTAAATGTAAAATAATTTGCAACTAAGGCTCCGTTCACATGGAGTAAAACTGGCGGAATTCTCCACCAGCCTCTGGCAGTCTATGGGAGGCTCGCGCACCTCCTCTCTCCGCACTGAAGAATGGACATGCCAGTTCTTCAGCACAGAAAGAGGAGGTGCACGAGCCTCCCATGTCACGGCTGTGGAATTCCGCCAGTTTTACTCCGTCTGAACAGAGCCTAAGAGTGTCCCTTATCTACTGTCATAAGCAATACACAAGAGTCACGTGATGAAGTCGTAATGTTGTCGTCTCCATTTGCAGCTTGGGACTGAAGTGTCGCCAACATGGCTGAAGCCCACCAGGCTGTGGCATTCCAGTTTACAGTTACTCCAGATGGTATTGACCTTCGCTTGAGCCATGAGGCACTGAAACAGGTCTACCTCTCAGGTCTGCGGTCATGGAAGAAAAAAATAGCTCGACTCAGGGTGAGTAATATGACCCAGGATAGACAGGGCACAACCACACCATCTGTGCTGTATCATCGGTGCATAAACCATACAAAGTGAATCAGGTTCAATAATCCATAATGAATGGGCAGAGTCCTCACCGCTCACCACCAAGCAGAGAATAATATACTCCATGCAGTCATCATGGCGTCCTGGTGTGGATGAATTCTCACAGCGCAGGCGCCGGTGCATGTTCAGTTCACGTGTACAGCAGCAAACACCATAGGTGGATAGAGAGGTGTATATGAATCCTTTGTATGGTTCATGCACCAACAATTTAATACACTATATATGATTATACACAGTCATATTGTGTATAAACATGTCAATTCTTTGGGCGGATGGTGAAATTTGCCGTCAAATATCATTGAGTCTATGGGACAGGCGCAACTTTAAGTGGTGGCCGAGCGGTGGAATCCGCTTGAAGTCTCTGCACATATTTTGTAGTGTGAACATACCTGTATACTCACCAGTATGCTCTAACATGCCGCGGAAGGCTCCATTGTGCTGGATCGTGGAATAAACACAAGTAGATTTTTCTGCTCCATTCCAGAGTGTTGCGAGATTTCTTCATTGTTGGGTAGATAGATGGGTTGGGTGGGTGGATAGCTAGATATGAGATAGATATGAGTTGTTGGGTGGATAGCTAGATATGAGATAGATGTCTGCTTCTAATTCTCTGTTTTCTCTCTGTAGAATAGCTTCATCACTGGAGTTTATCCTGCCAGCCCTTCCAGCTGGCTCTTTGTGGTAATCGCAATAATGGGGACCATGTATGCTCGTGTGGACCCCTCAATGGGCATGATTGGCAAAATCAAAGAACATCTTCCTGTAAGGTCTGTAATTCCCGGGATGTTTTTTTGTTTGTTTGTTTTTTCTATGATCAACAATTTTTTTTTTTGTACATACTTACCTTTTTTTGGTACATAAGTTTTGCTTTAAAGGTCCTCAAGCACTACCAATAATAGATAGCCGAATTATCGTTCAGCCTTCAGTTATGTCTGCTGCCCATCCTCTCTATACACAGGAATGTTCGAAACGGGCAAGTTTTCCTGTGTTCTTTATGGGGAGGGGTAAGCTGCAGCAAGAGCGCTCTCTCTGCCTCTCATCTGTCCCAGAACAAAGGTGTCGGCCATGAATTTCTATCACACCGACCTCTATCACCACCAACATCAATCGTTGGTGGTTGTTCTAGACGGCCCCATACACCTTAGATTAACGGCCAAATTTACAGTGAGCAGCAGATTTGGCCAACTAAGGTTTATGGGGACCATAAAGGGAAACTATCACCAAGATTCAGCAGTTATAAAGCATGCTGCCCTTTGCCGTTGTCTCAGTCTTCCCCAAAATGTAGTTTTATTTAACCCCGCTCTGCATGCAAATCAGTGCTAACTAGTCATGTGGGCGGGGCCTTTCTCTGAAATAGTCACAGCTCCTGGGCTCTAGTTACTCTCCTCTGCGATGTATTTCCGCCTCTCTGGGCAACCCCTGAATGATGTACCAGGTTCCTGGCCTATAAATCACGCCCAGAGAGGCGGGATTACATTGCAGATGGGCATAACCACAGCCCGGGAGCTGTGACTATTTCAGAGACGCCGCCCACATGACTAGTTAGCACTGATTTGCATACAGAGCAAGGTGGAAAAAAGCTAAATTTTCAGGAAGACTGAGACATTGGCAGAGGATCAGCTGATATGGTAGGGAACGCTGCAGCATGCTTTATAACAATATTATTTTACCTCACCACACTGAATCTTGGTGATTGGTTCCCTTTAAGTATGACATTACTGCAGACCCCTCCTCACACTATCCTATTGATAGCGCCTGTACAGCTGAGTATTATAAGTATGGCTATCCCCTTTGTTTCCTTCTGCTGAGTCAAGATTACAATGAGGACATTGTATTGTACTTGATGGTATTGCAGCTGGTGCATTTTTTTATGTAAGCTTTCCTTGTCTCTGCAGCAGCTACCTATCCCACCAGGGACAGAGTATTGTTAGCGCCTTGCTCTTCTCTACAGCCCTGTGGTTTGCTCTCATCATGACTATGCGTTATATACTAAAACAACTCCTATCATACCACGGCTGGATGTACGAGCAGCATGGAAAGATGTCGACCACCACCAAGTTATGGCTGGTAAGAAGCATACATTTATCCTGTTGGAAATTGATGTCACATTAAAACTCTGAGCCACATAACCAGCGCTAGGCCGAGCTTGAACTTTGAACCCTTGAGGGAGCAGAGCTTTGGTTAAATAATAATAATAATAATAATAATTTTTATTTATATAGCGCCAACAGATTCCGCAGCACTTTACAATTCTGGAGGTACATACATAGACAAAAAATCGACATTACAGAGATATACATATAATTATCCATACATGAGGAGTGAGGTCCCTGCTCGCATGCATGAGCTTACATACTATCAGGAGGGGGTGCGAGACAAAATGGCAGAGGGGCAAAGTGCATCGTTGTTCTTATGGTCCAGCCATCTTTATAAATAAGGCAGTGCGGGTAAAGGGGGGTGAACCTGTCACCAGCCAATGCCTGCATGCACAGGTCTAAGTGCTTAAATGCTTGGTGTGTGTGTGTGTGTGTGCGTGTATGTATGTTTCTGTGTGCGTGGTGGAGGTGTGTGTGTGTGTGTGTGTGTGTGTGTGTGTGTGTGTGGAGGGGGGGTTGAGGGTTGAGTCAAAATTAGGGAACCTGGTAAGCCTGTTTGAACAGATGTGTTTTGAGGGCACGTTTGAAGCTTTGTGTATTGGTGGTGAGTCTGACAGTCTTGGGTAATGCATTCCATAGAACTGGTGCAGCTCGGGTGAAGTCCTGGAGACGGGAGTGAGAGGTGCGGATCAAGGTGGATGTTAATCGTAAGTCATTAGAGGAGCGTAGGGTACGGGTAGGGCGGTAGACAGAGATGAGGGAGGAGATGTATGGAGGTGCAGCACTGTGGAGAGCCTTGTGGGTGAGCAGGAGGACTTTATATTGTATCCTGTGTTTAACAGGGAGCCAGTATAGTGACTGGCACAGGGGGGAGGCATCTGTATAGCGGCTGGACAGGGAGATGAGCCTGGCCGCTGCATTGAGAATGGACTGGAGAGAGGAGAGTTTAGAGGAAGGAAGGCCGATTAGTAAGGAATTGCAGTAGTCAAGACGGGAATGAATCAGAGCGACAATGAGAGTTTTAGCAGATTTGACAGGAAGGAAGGGACGGATTTTAGAGATGTTTTTTAGATGCAGATTACAGGAACGTGAAAGAGATTTAATGTGAGGAGTGAAGGAAAGATCTGAGTCAAACATAACCCCAAGGCAGCGGGCTTGCTGTGTAGAAGCTATGGTCGCACCACAGACAGAGATGGAAATGTCAGGTGGAGGGTGTTTAGCAGAGGGAGGGAAGACAAGAAGCTCAGTCTTAGAAAGGTTTAGTTTTAGGAATAGGGAGGACATAGCGTTGGAGACGGCAGACAGACAGTTACTGGTGTTCTGTAGAAGTGCGGGGGTGATATCACGGGAGGAGGTATATAGCTGGGTATATAGTTATAGTTATATAGTTAAACCATAGTGAATCAACTGATTAACGTTAGCGATGGGAGGGGTCGCTGATACCAATCATATATAGTTCAAGGAAGCCTTAAGTTTTCTTTGTAAGAAATAAGGGTCTTTCGAAAAGTAAATGACACCTGATCCTTCCAGTCTCAGCGGACTTATGGTGTCCTAACCAGGGGTTCCAGAAAATACTGTCAGACTCCCTCACTACAATAAAGTACATTTTACTCTGAAACACTGCGCCATGGGGAAAAGTGTCTGCCGACAGGTTTCTCACTTTAGGCAAAATAGGAACCGAACGATCAATGAAGCCAACATGAGGGGTGAGAACGTAAAGGGGATCCATCCAGCAGACACTTCCTCCAATACCGACTTCTTTCTAAAGCTATATAATTTTTTTTAGAAACATTGTAGTGTTACAAAGTAAAATATGGTTCATTGAAATGAGGAAGCTTTTTGGTATTTCTAAGCTGTCTGTGGTTAGAGCAGTAGGAGTCTGCTGACAGGTTCCCTTAAAGGGCTTTGTGTTATAGCGACAGATGCAATAGGCTATTATATGAAATGGCACACACAAGAAATACTGTGATGTATTGTTATCCAGGATTAGAAAGACATAGTTGCTTTCTCCCAAAGTAGCACAACCCCTGTGCTCGGGTTCCATTCACTTCAATAAAAATGACCCTAAAAACCACACCCAAACAGAAGACCAGAGTCCTCTGGAATACAGCGGCCATGTTCCTTTCTAATCCTGGATAACCCCCATAAGGGACTTCATACACAGGGTGATTATCGATTGAATGGCAATGACTTATTCATCGGCTGATTTCTGGGAACATACGGCCCAGACCTGCGCTGCAAGCAAGTGCCCATCCGCCAGATTGTCGCTCTCTTACCGAGCCTATTACACAGCTCAGTAATAGCGCTTGCTTTAGTTAGCAGTCAGACACATATCACCTATTACACGGAGAGATGTGTGGCCAGAGGCTGATGATTTTTTGACATGTTGAAAGATTGCGATGACCCAACGGGGGAGTGTATGCTTGCTTGTTGGCTGATCACTGTCCCTGTTACACAGGGAGAGATCTGGCTGATTTGGAAGATAATCACTCTGTGTAAAAGGGCCTTAATGGTGCGTTCACACCTACAGGATCTGCAGCAGATCTGTAGCAGATTTGATGCTGTGTTCAGTTATTTAAATGAAATCTGCTGCAGAAAATCAGCTGCAGATCCTGTAGGTGTGAACGCACCATAAAAGTCATTGTTCAGCCACACATCTCCCTGTGTAAACAAGTAAAAGGGTCACACAAATAGAATCATGTAAAAGGCTTGTAAAATGAGCAAAGATCTGCTAGATCAATGCTCACATGAGGAATGGGTCTATAATGGGTCTAAAATGACCCTTAAGGCCGATGTGCAATGTAAGGGATCACAGATCTGTCTCAATGTCTGTGCAGCCCTTGCTGGTACACCAGTGTATATAGAAAATAATAAAATTATACTTACCTCACCAGGCCCCCCTGGGGTCCTCCTGCTTGTCTCCTGCTCGCTGCAGCCACCGCTGACCATGCTGAACCAGTCTCTGCAGTGACAGGCCGCTCAGCCAATCACTGACCAAGACGGGAAAGAGCCATGGTCATCATTGGCTGAGTGGCCTGTCACTTCAGAGACAGAGATTTGGAAGTGTCAGCTACGGGGAGCGCTATGTATAATCTTTATTATTTTCTATACAAGTTTATCAAAAGTCAGCTGCACACCTCCTATTACAAAGAACGAGGTGCAGACTACAGCCAATGATTTCAAATTTACTTAAAGACAACGATCAGCCGATGATCGGCTGCTTAGACAATCGTTGTCTTTATTACCCAGGGCGATATCTGCCTGAACCTGCCTGGCAGATAATCGCTCTATGTAATAGAGGACGTAAGGCCCATTTACATGACCAGATCTTCAACGTTCCACAGCCTCAAAAGAATACTGATCAGCAAGATTAATCATGTGGCTGAGCCACACAAACAATCGCTTTATTGTTTGTTCCCCTATTAACATTCATTGTTATTTGCCGCACATCTTCTGGTTATTGCTTATACGGCCAATAACGATAAAGATGCGATTAGCTGACAAGCAGGCATTTTCCCGCTCATTGGCTGATCGCTGGCACTTATACACAGTAAAATGATCAGGGGTGCAAGGATCTAAAGCAGCTAACACACTGGGATTTAGCTTGCAAATGAAAACCAATTAAAGGGAATCTGTCAGCACCTATGCAGGGCTGGTGTGTGGTACCTTTCTTGTAGCCAACCGTGCCATACTTTTTTCATAATCTTGCCTGTAATTTGCGATCCAAGTGTCAAAGAGGAATATTAATGAGGTGTTCGTGCCGCACTTCGGCACGCCTCCTCCTGCTTTTCCTTGCATATTAATTCAGGCCCGGCCTCCTGTGTCCCGGTGACATAATCTTCAGGGCTGCATGCGCTGTTGCTGACAAGGGCCGCGCGCGCCGACTTGCCAGTCCGTGCATGCGCCCTGGATCTGTCGGTCTGCGCGCTCCTGAGGCCGGATTCATGCGTGCGCTGTAGTGCCGAGGAGCGTCGCGTGCACGCTGAGGACTGAAGCCAATGCCCTCAGCTGGTACCCTCAGTGCGCCTGCGCCGCTCCTTGGCACTAAAAAAGTATGGCACGGTTGGCTACAAGAAAGGTACCACACACAATTATTGATACACACCTTCACTACACTGTCAGCACCTCAGGACCAGCCCAGGTGCTGACAGATTCCCTTTAAACAGTGGCAACATTGGTTTCTATAATAGAATGGCTGCATAAGTCTCACAATGTCAGCAGAGGATATATACACACCTTATTAATCTGCTTACACTCCTTTTCTTTTATTGTTAGACTTTGGTGAAGATTTTCTCTGGCCGCAAGCCCATGCTGTACAGTTACCAGGCATCACTGCCTCGTCTCCCTGTTCCAAAAATTAAAGACACAATGGAAAAGGTAAGATGGGAATGACCAGATATACACAGTATGTTCTCATTACATTGTACTAAGTCTTAGCTGTTTTACCATAACTATCGTACGGGTAATAGGATTTGTCTGCTCATGTATAGACCTGGTAACGAGTATGTGGACACATTGCTAAATGGAGACTGAAGCCTTCATCTGTGTACTCATCATAGACTAATATAGGCTGTACAGTTGGGTCTGAAGAGCTTGGTGACACCATCAATCAGATGTGCCCTTCTAGCGTTCTTCAGGTCACCTATAAACTGTAGGCTACATAGGACTAAGGATATTAAGTTATTAATATAGTGATGAATGATGTGCAGGTCAACCAGGGAAACATTTCCACTGCCATAGGGGTCAGGATGGAATAAAGAATGGTAAAATTGTGTATAGTTGGTCTCTGAATGATGGAATGCCATGTGACCTACTTGTCATCTCTTTATGTGTAGTATCTGGAATCGGTCCGGCCTCTGATGAACGATGAGGAATTCAAACGCATGACCGGGCTCGCCAAAGACTTTGAAGTGAAACTGGGGCCCAAGCTGCAGTGGTACCTGAAGCTGAAATCCTGGTGGGCATCTAACTATGTAAGAATTCTTCCTCAAGAAAACTGTGACATGTTTTTCTGAAATGTACTCAGGGTCGATCTCCATTTAATTATAGGGCATTCTTGTTGAATTTTATTTTTTTCTAGATTTTTTCTATTACATTTCAGCTTATAAGTCAGCAAGTTATGTTTTCCCTCTTTATAGGTGAGCGATTGGTGGGAAGAGTACATCTACCTGCGTGGAAGGAGTCCCATTATGGTTAACAGTAACTATTATGCAATGGTAAGCAGGAGCTCCTGTCATTTAAAAAAAAATCCTTTGATATTCAATGAGATGCGATTGGCTGGGGTCTCAGCACTGATCATTAGAAGTGGGGAGAAACAGGCTTTGCTCCCTGACTCACAGCAATCTGTGTCCAGTCTCACTAGACGGCCCCATAGACTTATAATAGGGCCAGAAACTGAAGCTGGATGGAGATTGCTGTGAGCTGGGAACTAAAGCACATACTTCTAGACATTTGTTCTAATGATCAGGGGTTCTCAGACCCCAGTTGCATGTTATCGTAAAATTAAAACAGACTTGCATAGTCACATGAAAGCTTGCATACTACGGCATACCCATTTGCACATTCCCCTGCGTTAGCCATCCTGACGGCGACTGGTCCCCCGCTGCTCACCACCTCTTTCTGATTCCTGTGAAATTGCACAAAATGCCTGCTTAACTAGTTTTTTTTGTCCCAGTGTAAAATCACTGTCTGGCTCTGTAAGGAGCACGATGTATAAAACAAAGATATTAAAAAAGAGATACATCAAACATTTTGATCCGTCTGGGTATGAGACCCTGACTAATTGTGAGAACGAGCCAGTACACACACAGCACAGTCGTCTCCAGGCTCTGTGTCACATTACAAGATGGCTCCATAGTGAAAGTCTATGTGGCTGTCTTTTCCTATTAACAAAGAGGGGGAAGTGGACCATGTACCATTCTGTTGATTGGTCAGGGTATGAACACTCAGACCCTGACAAATAAAAACTTTTAACATGTCTCTCTGACATGTCAAAAAATGTTGTGGGGACAGGGACTTTAACTTTTAAACAGAGACACAGGACATGGATATGCTATCATTTTATGATTGGTGGGCGTTTAACCCTGAAGTCCAGGCTACGTGACCAGCCCTTTTCAAGTTTCCTGCACAGGTAGCTGGGAGCGTTGCTTTATAGAGAAAACTTAGACACAACACTAAAATATAACTTAGCTCCTCATTCTTATGAATGGGACCCCCACCAAAAAAAAAATGATGGTATATCCTAACAATAAGGAATACTTCTTTTGACCCCTTAAAGGACCCATGACGTACCAGTACATCATGGGAGCCTGTCACTTAAGTCCAGGGGCTCTATGGAGGATTAGGACCGGCTGCTATCAGCAGCTGTGTCCTCACTGTTAATGACTGGCAGTTTATGATGCTGTCTAAGTGAAAGGGCCCTATTCCACAGAGCAATAATCGGCAAAATCAGCCCGATTCGGCCGATTATCGCTCCGTGTAATAGAGACAATGATTAGCCAATAATCGCGTCATCGGCTGATCGTTTATTTAGGTTCAAACCTAAAATCATTGCGCACCAACCACGCATCGCTGCGTGTAATAGCCATGCGCGGCAGGCTACTGACGATTCCACAAGCACCATACTTTACCTAAACATGTTGCAGGTCTTCTCCTGCACTCCTCCTTCCTCCCGGTCCCGCACGCAGCAGCAGCTTCAGAGTGGCCTGTCTGAGCTGAAAGACCGCACAGCCAATCACTGGCCAGGACCACCGAAGCTGCTGCTGCGCGCGGGACCGGGAGGAAAAAGAAACGCAGGAGAAGACCTGCAACATGTTTAGGTAAAGTATTGTGTTTAAACAAGGGCTGCAAGGACATTGGTAACAATGTCTATGCAACCCTCGCTAAACAATTATCGGACCGTGTAATAGGCCCAGTAAACAAACGCCGATCTAGCAGATCGGCGCTTGTTTACATTATTGAGCAGGCTGAGCTCCTGTCACTGTCTGATTACTTACCTCTGTACCTCTGCTCGATAATCTTCTCATAGAGTCTGCCTGAGGCAGACTCTATGAGAACATCACATATAAAGCTAATCAATGCTATGTAAAAGCATAGCATTGAACAGTGTATGCAATCTAGCATGCACAATTGTCCGATTTATTAAGATATAACAATACTATTAATGCACGGTGAACTGCGTAAACATAAAGAGAAAAAAAGCGCCAGCATTGCAGATTTTTTTTGTCATGTTATCTATCACACAAAAATTAATAAAAGCTATCAAAATCCCCCATCTATATTTCCTTTTTGCCCTATACATTAGGACTTTCTGTATGTTACACCAACACCAATTCAGGCAGCCCGTGCAGGTAACACAGTCCATGCCTTGCTCTTGTATCGACGCAAGCTCAGCCGCGAGGAACTGAAACCGGTAAGAGTTGTTTTTTTTGTGCACAATTGAGAAAAAGGCTTTTGTGTGTTACTGCAGAATGTGTGCAATGACTAATATGTTTGGCATGGTTCAGAGTCACACATTGTTATCCAGAATTCAGCTCATAGTTGTAGTAGCTACTAGGCCAGTTTAATAAGATAGGATATCGTTTCTTCAGGGGTGGTCTGTCCATGAAGAGAAATAAGCATACGAGACGATCTCCCCTTTCCCTCACTGCTGTAAGAAGGAAGTGGCAATGGCTCCATACTTATTGCACATGATGGTTGTCATCCTTTTAAGCTACATAAAACATTGCCCAGGATAGATGGGGGTTATTCTGCAGTTTCTTAACATGCACACCACAGAATGTGAACCATCTCTTGTACAATGTGAAGCTAACCATTTTGTTTGATGGAAATATGCCTCATGCAAGATTTTCTTTAAAGTCTACCTATTGTTAAAGGAGAACTCCGGCCAAATGTAAAAATCCAGGGCAGGCAGGGGGATAGGAACATAATAAAGAAGTTATACTTACCCATCTTGGTGCCCCCACAGCGCTACCGGCTGACTGTCAGTCTCCAGTTTTCTTCCTGTGTGATCATGATTCGGCATGGAGTACCCGCTTAGCCAGTCAGTACCTGCAAAAGTGTCACGGCTTACCCACTGACTGGCTGAACTGGCATTTCCGAGCTGGGTTATGACGTCACAAAACCGGCAGCCACAGGAGATCGGCAAGCGACCATAAGTGGTGTTGCTGTGGCTGTAGGGGAACTGGAAAGGTAAGTGTAACTTCTTTATTATGTTCCCACCAGCCCCTGCTCTCACAATATTTGTTATGTTTGACCGTCGTTCTCCTTTAAAAAAAGAAAAGTCAGCAAACTTTGCATAAATCATAGTGAAAGTAAATATAGGACACATTGTGATATATTTTATGGGGAAAATGCCTCCTTCTCCACTCATGAGCCACTTTGTCTCCTCCCGTTGCCTTTTGCAACGATCACTCATTCTTACTTTCCAACAAAATCCATCTTGGGACATGAGATCAGCTCACTAAGAGATCAGGTTTTTACACCTACACTATTTATCATGGCTCTGTAATGCCCTCCATGCTTCTGCTGCATCTAAGGGTGCACCAGAGACATAGTACTGGGATTTTCTTCTGTGTGTGCAATGTATAGGAGATATTGTAGAGGTTAGGCTGGGTTCGCACTACATTTTTGTAATCCGTTTTTTCATCCGTTTTTTTTTTTTTTTTAAATGGATGAAAAACTGATGGAAAAAAAAACGATGCAACTGTGTGCATCCGTTTTGATCCGTTTTTCCATTGACTTCCATTATTAAAAAAACGGATCCGTTTTTGTTTTTTGTTTTTTTTTGACGGACACAAAAATGAGGTCGACCACGCTTTGTGTCCGTCAAAAATAAAACGGATCCGTTTTGATCAGTTTTTTTAATAATGGGAGTCAATGGAAAAACGGTACAAAACGGATGCACACAGTTGCATCCGTTTAAAAAAAAACAAAAAACAGATGAAAAAACATTGCAAAAATGTAGTGTGAACCCAGCCTTAGGCTCCACACACTAGGTCAGGAGTAGCTGAAAATTAGAGATGCAACTTATGAAGGGGAAATGCCATATACAAGTAGTATAATGGGCAGCAGCAGTATTATTTATTATTGATGTACACACACATCAGCTTAGATAGAGTGAAGCTGCAGCCTTATCCCCCTGGCTGGGTTCACACTACGTTTTTGCAATCTATTTTTTTTATCTTTTTTTTGCAAAAAAAGTATGCATATTTTGTGCATCCGTTTTTATCCAATTTTCCATTGACTTTCATTATAAAAAAAAAAAAAAAAAAAAAAAAAGGATCAAAACAGATCATTTTTTTAACGCACACAAAAATGTAGCTGACCCTACTTTTGTGTGCGTTAAAAAAAATGGATCCGTTTTGATCAGGTTTTTTTCAATGGAAGTCAATGGAATAACAGATCAAAATGGTTGCACACAAATGCATCCTTCTTTCCATCCATTTTTTGCAAAAAAACGGATGAAAAAACGGATTGCAAAAACGCAGTGTGAACCCAGCCTAACCCTTTTCCTAGTTTATGGTTTACTGAAGAGATTTCTAAATATTTAGAGTCTGCAGACAGGTATAAGGAAGTCTAGATGGTGCTGGAAGGTGAGAAGATGGTACTTTCACCTAATAACACACATTACGTATACATTTTATTTTATATAACAGTAGGTACTCTTTAGGAAAATGACGAGAAATGAATGTAATTTTATACGTCTCCTCTATTAACATCTTGCTTGAACACAAAAAGGTTCTGCGTATGTTACATGTTGTGATACGCTCATCGGGCGGAGATCTCAACCAGACATTCATATCAACTCTTTTGCATTGTGTTATCTCCCCCCATGGTATCTCTGCGATGCTCCTGTATCCACTGTTATAACTGAGTATAGAGCAGGGTCCCAGGATCCATTATCCCGCTGTGCTCATCCCAGTGGGAGCGCACCTTTAACACCACCCGCATCCCCGGAGAGGAGACAGGTAAGCGAGCGGGTGAACCAAATCGCCAACATTATTGTCCCTTCTGGTGGACGGGACCTAACAGACCAGACCAGAGTCTTCCTCTCCTTTTTCTTCTAATGAGATTTGTGTGTGAAGCTGCTGCATACAGGTTTCAGGTTCCACATTTGGAGCTTAGACAGGGCACGGGCAGCAGAAATTCCAACGTATTTTATTAACGCAAATAACAAAATCTTATTTGACTGATTTGTGTTTAGTTTGAACCAAAAATACAGGCTCCAAATGTGTCCTGCAAAACCTAGTGTCCATTATACTACCAGCCTGAGCTCCAGGCCCGGTGAGGGTTCGCCTTACTTTATCTTTGCATGTGTGAGCTCGTGCTGGGATTAACATAGACAGGTTGTTTCAGCAATAATAATCTTTCTATGGTTGTCAAACGTCTATTGATTATGGTTCTCTCTGTCTTCTTCTCCCCCCCCCCCTTCTTCCACTTTTTATGTTGTTCTCCTCTACTAACCATTCACCTACCTATACACAAAATCCAATCCTACCTAAACTTCATGCAATCACTTTTTTTTTCCTCTGACAATTTTCTTGTAATTTATATGCGCTCCTCCTCCCCACCCCCATCCTCTGGTACGTTGTCTTCTCTCTTTTCCTGTGCCCGTTGGTGTGTGGCTCCTGTTTCCGCTCTCATACAGCTGATGATCCAAGATTGTTTGCCCATGTGTTCCGCTCAGTACGAGCGCATGTTTAACACAGCACGTATCCCTGGAATAGAGACAGGTAGGAACAATCTTGTGCATTTCTAAAAATCTTTAACTAATCATAGAAAAAAAAAAGCTTCAGGCGGCTTTGACAGGACTTTCCAGCACATCTCATTCCTTTGATATCTGGAAGAAAGTGATTAAGATTGGTAATAAGCCTCTCCCAACAGGGCATAGGGCAGTGTTTCTCAGCCTTGTAAAGCCATGTAACTTGTACAGATAGGATGTATCCTCATGGAAGTGATCATTTATAATTGTAATAAGGCCAACCTTTGGCACTAGATCATGTGCCCCCCCCCAATAACATTATGATAAACCTGTATGTCCCAGTGATAATGCCCCCTTCTCAACATATAACACCCCCCTGTAGCCATTATTGATTCCCCCTTCCCCAGTAATGGGGATGCTTCCTGTTGCCTTTATCCAGTAATAATGACCCATGTAGCCATTAATAACGCCCCCCTGTAGCCAGTAATGTGCCCCCCCGTCCTTAGCCAGTAATGTGCCCCCCCCGTATCCAATAATGTGCCCCCCCCGCATCCAGTAATGTGCCCCCCATATCCAGTAATGTGCTCCCCCTCCCGTATTTAGTAATGTGCCCCCCTGTAGCCAGTAATGTGCCCCCCCGTCCTTATCCAGTAATGTGCTCCCCCTTTATTCAGTAATGTGCTCCCCCAGTATTCAGTAATGTGCCCCCCCCCCCCCCCCCCCGTATCCAGTAATGTGCCCCCAATATCCAGTAATGTGCCCCCCTATGTATCCAGTAAAATCCCCCGCCCCCGTATCCAGTAATGTGCCCCCCCCCGCATCCGGTAATGTGCCCCCCATATCCAGTAATATGCCCCCCCCCCTCCCGTATTTAGTAATTTGCCCCCCTGTATCCAGTAATGTGCCCCCCTATGTATCCAGTAATATCCCCCACCCCCGTATCCAGTAATGTGCCCCCCCCGCATCCAGTAATGTGCCCCCCATGTCCAGTAATGTGCCCCCCATATCCAGTAATGTGCCCCCCCCCTGTATCCAGTAATGTGCCCCCCCCGCATCCAGTAATGTGCCCCCCATATCCAGTAATGTGCCCCCCCTCCTGTATTTAGTAATGTGCCCCCCTGTATCCAGTAATGTGCCCCCCCTATGTATCCAGTAATATCCCCCGACCCCATATCCAGTAATGTGCCCCACCCGTATCCAGTAATGTGCCCCCCCCTGCATCCAGTAATGTGCCCCCCTCTGCATCCAGTAATGTGCCCTCCCCCGCATCCAGTAATGTGCCCCCCTGTATCCAGTAATGTGCCTCCCTGTATCCAGTAATGTGCCCCCTATGTATCCAGTAATATCCCCCACCCCCGTATCCAGTAATATCCCCCCCCCCCCGTATCCAGTAATGTGCCCCCCCCCCCGTATCCAGTAATGTGCCCCCCTCCCCGTATCCAGTAATATCCCCCACCTCCGTATCCAGTAATGTGGCACCTGTGTATTTAGTAATGCCCCCCCATCCAGTATATCCCCCACCTCCGTGTCCAATAATGTGGCGCCTCTGTATTCAGATTTGTAATCAGCCGATTACAGGACCAAGAGTCGAATCCAAACCAGGTATAATAAGCGCAGGAGTATTCAGATTTGCACACAACGGTGCAACCAGGGATCATCCAGAGGTAGATGGCATAGTAAACATATACTCTTTATTGCAACGGGTTTCGGCCCCATATTGTCTAACATGGGCCCTTATCAAACCTCTGTATTCAGCAATGCCCCACCCCCTATATCCTATAATGTATCCCCCACCCCCGTATCCAGTAATGTGCCACTCTCGTATCCAGTAATGTGCCCCCCTCCCCATATCCAGTAATATCCCCCACCTCCGTATCCAGTAATGTGGCCCCTGTGTATTTAGTAATGCTCCCCCCCATCCAGTATATCCCCCACCTCTGTATCCAGTAATGCGGCCCCTGTGTATTTAGTAATGCCTCCCCCCCCCCATCCAGTATATCCATCACCTCCGTATCCAGTAATGTGGCCCCTGTGTATTTAGTAATGCCCCCCCTTCCAGTATATCCCCCACCTCCGTATCCAGTAATGTGGCCCCTGTGTATTTAGTAATTCCCCCCATCCAGTATATCCCCCACCTCTGTATCCAGTAATGTGGCCCCTCTGTATCCAGTAATGCCCCCCCCCCAGTGTCCAGTACAGTAATGTGCCCCCTTCGTACCCAGTACTGTGCTGTCAAATGTTAGCACAACTTACACTTGACTTTAAAGCGTAACTGTCATTTCAGGGTCATTTTTCTGAAAACATTAAATATCAACAGTACAAGCGATTTTAAGAAACTCTGTAATAGGTTTTATGTACTAAAAGAGTTTTCTTCTGGACTGAAAAAGCAATCTCCCAGCCTCCCCCCTCACATCAGAAGAAGCAGGATTTCTGTGTCCATTATGTGGCTATGGAGAGGGGAGGGGCTGTGAGGAGTGACTGAGCACGGAGCAGTCCTGCACAGCACAACACCCTGCAATCTTCTCTCAGTAAGTTCATAGATAAGCACTGACCTTTCTGACACCTGAATCCAGCGTCTTAGCTGCCCAGAGAGTCTACAAACAGCTGACCTTCATGTCACCTCTTCCTGCTCCCTCATCTCCCTCAGCCCCTCCCCCCTTCATAGGCTTACAATGGAGAGAGCAGAGCCCGTCTTCACTGGCTTCTCTGTAATGAAGACGGATTTGCCTGATAATGCACAGATAAGAAGTCAGGGGGGGAGGCTGGGAAATTGCTTCTTGAGTACAGAAGGAGGCTTTTTTTGGCTGATGAAACCTATTACAGAGTTTCTTAAAATCGCTTATACTACTGATTTCTGCAATAAAAAAAAACCATGACAGTTACGCTTTAATGTTTATGTGGAAAAACAACATCACTTGCAGCTTTCTCCATAGGGAAAAACACTAAAGTCCCCCAAGATTTGTGAGAATGCAGAGATTTTCCCACAGATTACATACAACTCCATGACACTGTAGTCTTACTGCATAGAGCCACAGCAACACATGTATTTTTTGGATGGCTTCTTCCTTTAGAGATGGGGCTGTTGTGCCCACTCTGGGGGCTCCTCATCTAAATCCAGTGTAATCCCCTCATACTCTTCCCTAGTCATAGGAATGTCTTGTAGCTTGGAAAGAAGCAGCTTACATTGTGGTTAGACAAGGTAACACCACTCTGCCATTGTTTTATGCTCCCTACAAAAGGTGTACCTAATGTATGGGAATCTGAACGCAGGCTGGTGACTCTTCCCACTTTTATTGGTGTCATATCTGATTTCTTTATTATGTAAGTCAATGGAGAAAGGATCCTGCTGTGTGGCATACAGCAGCATCTGTTTACCACATGGATGGCGACCGTCAAGACCGCCAGCTGTTGCAGAAATACAACTCCCATCATGAAGCTTTGGCTGTCCAGGCATGATGGGAATTGTAGTTTTGCAACAGCTGGAGGGCCGAAGGTTCCCCACCTCTTGTTTAACCTAAACATTTTTATCCACTTCAACAGCATAAAACATATATCTTAAATATACACAAAAACATAGTGTGAACCCAGTCTAGTGGTGCCACGTTGTAGCTCCACATAGAGTTGTGACCTGCTATACTAATGTACGTGCAGCACTTGGAAAAACTAAACTGGGACATTTATGCCCCATCCTGAACTTTATAGTAGGGAGTACCATATATGACAGGAATTAAAGGGAAGTCACTTCTTTTCCGTTTCATTCTGATAACATAATAGATAGAGATTTTATGTGTTATGGTGTCCTATGAGGTTTTAACCATACCTATATTCTATGGCCAGATACCATCCAGCATTTTTCGGACAGTAAACACATTGTGGTGTACCACAAAGGGCGCTTCTTCAGGGTCTGGGTTTACCATAGTGGACGCCTCCTGAACCCCAAAGAACTAGAGATCCAGTTTCAGCATATTCTGGATGACACAAGCCCCCCACAAGTGGGAGAAGAGAAGCTAGCGGCTCTGACTGCTGGAGAGAGGTGAGAGGCTGGGCTCCATTGGAGGAACGGTGTGGCTGAGGACAAGGAGAGATGTGTCTGTGCTAGACAGTGATTATTCTGGTACAATATATACCTGAATATACCTGGACCCACGTTACATTACCCCCACATACTTGGGGCTGAGAGTACATCATAACCAATAAAGCCTATTAAAGATACACTATCCACCAAGTGATATGACACTTGCTCAGTGATAGGGTTGGGTGTTAAAATTACACTATGATATGTCTGGTGCCGCTAGAGCACAAGAGTATCTGCAGCTTTTAAAAGCTGGGGGTACAGGCCAGGCACCACCGAGCCACCAGCTTGTGAACACAATGTTAGGATATCATCGGACAGGACCTGTCCTAACCGGACCAGTTTAGGATGATCTGGAGCAACCTGCTGATAAAGCCACTAAGGATGACAGTAAGTTTCTTACCTTCTTACTCTGTGCTGGGATTTTAGGCATTTTGGGGCACTGGGTGGAGGTTTACCGCCCCCAGAGCACGGACTGACCAGGCACCGGGGATAAAGGTTAGAAACTTACCTTCATCCTCCGCTCCCTGTGTGCTGTAAGGACATATCAGCAGGTTAGATGCTTCTAGGTTTCCCTTTTAATATCATTCTGTGTATTTTATGTGTTACCTCTTTTATTGTCATGTTCTGATTACATTGATTCTTCCTTTCTTTAAGGACCACTTGGGCCCGAGCTCGCAGGTCTTACTTCCGCAGCGGGAAGAACCTGCAGTCTCTGGATGTTGTAGAGAGAGCTGCTTTCTTTGTCACCTTAGATGACAGTGAGCAGGGACTGCGCACAGAAGACCCAGTGAACTCCTTGGATGCCTATGCCAAATCTCTCCTACATGGGAAATGCTATGACAGGTCAGAAAGATGGTTCTCTTGTCTGTTGGAATAATTCCCTCTCCAGTTCTGCTCTCCTGGGCTGTGGATAAAGGACACTGATGTGAAGTATATCATGTGGATACTCACACCTAGCAGATAAAATTCCATGTGCCACATGCATATATCCTCAGCCATCTGTATATCTCCGGTGTTAACACCATTAAGCTTTTGGGGCTTTAACATATGAACCAAACCTGGCAACTTCTATACACCCCTTCAGTGCTCTCTAAAATCTTTGTCTGTAAGGGACTGACTTACATCTCTTCTGTTCTGTTACCTAGATGGTTTGATAAGTCGTTTTCCTTTGTGATATTCCAAAATGGAAAAGTGGGATTGAACGCTGAGCATTCATGGGCAGATGCACCCATCATCGGACATATGTGGGAGGTAAGAGCAGAAGAAGGGTAAAAACCATAAGCCCCGGGTTACTATTGTTTCCTGCCCCCCTCAGTAATTACAGCAGTTTCATTAGGACACATGTTAACAGCAACCAACCCTGTGACATTTTTCATAGAAAAAAACTGTGTTGCACAACCTGCCGCTCTCCAGCTATTGCAGAACTACAATTGCCATCATGCCTGGATCTTCTTGGCTGTCCAGGCATGATGGGAATTGTAATTCTGCAACAGCCACAGGTTGTGCACCCCTGGACTAAAGGAAGAGTATCTTACAGTAGTCAGATCATAAAGCAACACATATGGTAAAAGGTCAGTGCCACCTAGTGGCCATAAAGGAACAAACCAAGTAGCAGATGTACTAGAGATACTTCTCCGCAGAAATGTTTGTAGTAAATCTTCCACTTACCTTGGATAAAGTCCACAGTACCTTGGATAAAGCGTGTTCTGCAGTTAATATGAATAATACACTTACTGCACTGTATTCGATCTTATAATAACATCTAACATCTAGATTCAATCTATGATAATATCTAACTTTATCACTTTATTGCCCCCTTTCTTTTCCTCCCAGGCAATGCTGGCCACAGATTGCTTTCAGCTTGGGTACAACGATGAAGGTCACTGCAAGGGGCAAGCAGATGCCACATTGCTGTTACCACAGAGATTACAATGGGAAATTCCCAATGAGGTGGGTCTGGTTTGATGGTTGCAATAGACATACATTTGAGGAATCTTTTCCAATGTGTTAGAGTACCTGTCATTAAAAATAAGTTATTGATCGCAGGGGGTCTCACTGACACCCGCTCTGGTCAGTAGATATAGCCTGGGAGAGAGCGCGGTGGCATTGCAATCCACTCCCTGGTTGTATCTCCTGATCGGATACCCGATGCGATCAATAAATTTTGACATGCCTGATGACATGTCCAAAGTTATTTTTATTGACAGGTACTCTTTAATTCATTGAGAGAACTCACTACATTCATGCACCTGAATGGGCCCCTAGTCTCTAAGCTCCATAGCATCTGCTATGGCTGTAGATATATACAAGTTCATCCATTCCATTGTATGTTGCCTGCTTCCCACCTCTTCTCCTTTTACCCTCAATGTTATGTGAGGATGTTATTCTTACGATTTTCCTTTCTCTAACAGTGCCAAGAAATCATCCACAGTTCACTAAAAGTCGCCCAAGCTATAGCAGACGATGTTGATTTTCACACTTTTCCCTTCAAAGACTTTGGCAAAGGTTTAATAAAGAAGTGTAAGACCAGCCCTGACGCTTTCATCCAGATTGCTCTGCAGTTGGCACACTATAGGGTGAGGCTCCGAGGATTTCCATCATGCTGACGTCTTGTTTTTTGTTGTTGGTTTATGAAATATTTTCAGATTTCACCTTCACATATGTTGGAAAATTACTGCCAGCCATTGCAGCTATAGTCCCATAATGCATTGGTGTGCAGCTTAAAGCCTAATAGTTAAGATATGGATAGACATGGGATGGAATTTCTGCCGATTATACCTTTAGATTTGCACAGGTGCAATTCTACAAAGAATTTGTTGGCAGGCAAGTAGATAAGATTTTACATAGTTACATAGGGAGAAAAATCCCTTCTTGGCTCCAAATCTGGCAACCAGAATAAATCCCCCGATCACTGACCCTTCTTCAGAATCGATTAATATAACCTTTAATATTATTCCACATTAGTCTCACTACTCTTACAGTAAAGAATCCCCCTTTTTTTCGTTTAGATGATTCCCCCTTGTTATAGATACAATCCTGGGTATAACTAGGTCATGGCAGAGTTTTATGTACTGCTCCATGATATATTTAGACCCCTCAGGGGTCTTTTTTTTTCTAACCCCAATTGTGGTAATCTTTCTGGGTACTATAGTCCCCCCTTTCTATTTATTGGCTGTCTGTGAACCCTCTCTCTCTTTCTTGTACACTGGTGCTGTATTCTATGTGCGGGCTTACTAGTGATTTGTACAATGGTAGAACTACAAGATCATTAAGAAATAGCTTACAGAGATTAGAGCTTAAAACTGACTCCTGTGGTCCCAAACTAGTCACAATGACCTCTAGTGTTGACCCCTGTGGTGCCCTACTAGTCACAATGACCTCCAGTGCTGACCCCTGTGGTACCCCACTAGCCACAATGACCTCCAGTGATGACTCCTGTGGTACCCCACTCCCACTATTTACCATGACCTCTAATACTGATGCCTGTGGTACCCCACTAGTCACAATGACCTCCTCTAATACTGACCCCTGTGGTACCCCACTACTCACAGTGACCTCCTCTAATAGTGACCCCTGTGGTACCCCACTAGTCACAGTGACCTCTCTAATACTGACCTCTGTGGTACCCCACTACTCACAGTGACCTCCTCTAATACTGACCCCTGTGGTACCTTACTAGTCACATTGACATCCATTGATGTCTCCTGTGCTGCCTCACTTGTCACAGTGACCTCCAGTGAGGACTCCTGTAGTACCCCACTCCCACTATTCACAATAGCCTCTAATACTGACCCCTGTGCTACCCCACTAGTCACAATGGCCTGCAGTGCTGACCCCGGTGGTACCCCACTAGTCATATTGACCTGCAGTGCTGACCCTGGTAGTACCGCACTATTCACAATGACATAATCATAGTTTGTACCCTTCAGCCATTTTTTTTTCTTTTAAGGATAAAGGAAAATTCTGCCTAACATATGAAGCTTCCATGACAAGACTTTTTAGAGAAGGAAGAACAGAAACTGTGCGTTCGTGTACTCAAGAGTCCTCAAACTTCGTCAAAGCCATGATGGAGCCCTCAAAAACAGTGAGCAGATAAATAAGGCTGAATTAATATTATGTTTGTAATATCCATTTCAAGTATACACTGCTTCCAGCACAAAACTTATCCATAAGTCTCTGTTTACCCAACATGAACCATAAGACTAGACTGGTATGGAAAAACATGGTCCATAATCTTAATCCCTTAGTAACTAGACCAATTTTCATTTTTGCACTTTTGCTTTTTCTTCCTCATGTTTTTAAGGCTATAGCATTTGAATTATTTAACCAACAAACCCATATGGGTTCTCAGTTTTTGAAACATCAATTGTATTTTCCATAAAATATGCTTAGAGACCAGGGAAGATTTAAACTTTTATTAGGGATTATGATATATATTAAAACACTTTTTTTTTTACATTCATTTGTAGCGCCTACCAAGGGACTTCTATGAGCAATGCCATGATTGCTCATAGCTATCAATGCAGTACCTACATACTGCATTGATCAATGTTATTTTCACTCCCATGGATGGCATTTAAAAGCCATTTAAATGCCGCTGTCAGTTTTGACAGCAGCATTTAAAGGGTTAATTAGCTGACACGGAGGATCTCTGATAGCACCTGGGAGTGGCTTGGTACTAAGAGGGCTCATGGCTCTGTACCTACTTAGTACCCTCTGTACCCCTTACCAGGTACGTCATGGCTCCTTAAAGGGTTGCTTTTATTCTAGAATGGAGATAAACATGACATGTTCATTTTCTTTATGCTGCCATTATGCCATTGTCTTACCCCAAATGTGTTTAGATCACGTCAGTACAGAAGACACTGCTATTCATCTTGTAGCAGTTTTTGCTATTAATGTAGATGGAGTAGATCAGTAACTATACCCCTTTCCTGCTGACAGAATGAAGAGAGACTGAAACTTTTTAGAGCAGCTGCGGAGAAGCATCAGTTGCTGTACAGAAATGCGATGACCGGGGCTGGGATCGATCGGCATCTCTTCTGTCTCTATGTAGTGTCTAAATACCTTGGAGTGGACTCCCCTTTCCTGAGAGAGGTATATAATACTGAGAAAAGGAAACCACCTGCCCCTGACTATATCTTATATAGAGCCCAGTTAGTAACCTGTAATGTTGCTGTCTTTCTTTTTCTAGGTTCTCTCTGAGCCCTGGCGCCTCTCCACCAGCCAGACTCCTATTCAGCAAGTGGAGCTATTCGACTTAGTCAATCACCCAGAATACGTCTCATGTGGCGGTGGCTTTGGACCTGTAAGTAACAAGATGTAAATGATGCAAAGGCTCGTTCATCATCTGTTTGGTCCTTATAAAGCATTGCTGTCATTTATACGAGCGCAGGAGGACATGCATTTACAGAAGCTTTCCATCTCCCTTGTGTCCAGTATTTAAAGGGAGACTGACTAGCATGCATACACAAAACAGTACAGGGTAGTCTTGGTATTAATGCAGCTACATGTGTCACAAGAAGTGTGAATGTGCGCCCAGCCGAAGTAGCTGCAGGCAGACAAAGGGTCTATTTGTAAAAATCTTCGAGCTTTATTAATTTATTTTTCTGACACAACAATGTTACTTTTATGGATACTTTTTTTTTTTTTTTTTTAAATAGGAAAAATCTTTATTTCGAAATTAATAGAAACTATCACATACTTCTTACATCATAAACACCATCTCATTGACAAAATTTATAATCTGTTCAATTCCATTTTTCAGTTTTAAAAATTCTTAACCCAAGAAATAAAAGTATCCCCCAGGCCAAACTCCTCAAGGGTACTCCACGGAGAGCCCCACTCCACCCTGTCGAAGGCTTTCATTGCGTCCAATGACAGGATGGAGTGGGGGAGATCTTCCTCCAACTGAATGTTGGCAAATACCCTAGCGACATTGTCCGCTGCAACCGCCCTGGGATAAACCCTGTCTGCTTTGGACCAATCAATTGCGGAGCCAGGGGTCTATTTGTCACTCTTGTTACACCCAGTAGCTGCTAGTGACAAATGTGTATTCATGCTAACCGGCCGTAACATATAACGTTACTTCTACCTGATATTTAGCTGGTCGTACACTACAGAAAGCTGTTCCTCCTGACTTTCCTAAACACGTGCACACTTGGCTTGGCAGAACGTGCATGTGTTCTGAACGTGAAAAGGAAGCAAGCCGCTGCCAGAGACCTCTGATTGTGGTTTATCTTGTCTGAAAACAAAGGGATGAAACGCATTGAAATCCAGCAGCCTGGTCCTTCTTTTTCCTGACATCTGCTCCTAAAAGGGGGACAGGGGATGCCTGCTGACTCTGATGTCTTTGGTTTGCCTTCTCATGCTTTATCCTGTTATTAATTGTGAATGAAAAGAAAGCACAGGTTATGTGAAGTCACATTGTTTGTCCCATAATCCAGTCTGTAGCTGTAAAATCGAGCATATAACATACACTCCACAACTCAGAAACAGGAGTCTACTGTATCACAGAGCTTCTAAGAAAAACATGGAGTATGTGACTGGAAGTGCATCCTTTGTGCTTCATGGGGAGCTGTGTAGTGGCTATGAGTGTACTCAGTAATGTATCTTTATTAAGGGGGTATTCTGAACTGAGAAAATTATCCCCTAGCCCCAGAACATGGGATAGCATGCTGATGAATGAGGGTCCGATTGCTGATCACAAGATTTGAGGAAAATTGTACCCCAATAAATGGAGGCTGGCGCATATTTACTGCGCTCCATTCTGTCTCTTTGAGGGTTTCTGAAGATCTCACTAATATCCTTATATTATTAGATCTGTCATGGGTACAGGTTTTCTTTTAGATGTAAATGAGTAGTGGAGTTGATAGCAGAAACAGTGCGATTTGTCCTTGTGCCGATGGGGCCTTTTTGCGGCTCGTACTACTCTTGTAGTAAATACCAATAGCGTTTTTGTCGGTGATTGCATGTCCTCAATGTTTTACAGGCTCTGGTATCCCCTTCATGTGTATTCCTAATACAATGCCTGTAGTGTTCTTGTCTCTCAGTCCGTTTCCTGTTTTTACAGGTGGCCGATGATGGATACGGGGTCTCCTACATTATTGTTGGTGAAAATCTTATCAACTTCCATGTGTCCTGCAAATTCTCCAGCCACGAGACAGTGAGTTACTTGACTCTCTGCCAGAGAGAGAATCCTCCTCCTGAATCAGCCCACATAGTTGTGTTATATAGCCTGCTTTACCATCACGTCTGTTGCTAGCATATTAGCACTTGGTATTTTCTCTGAGAGTCTTTCATGTTAGCAGTCACCAGCTCCACCCTGTTATTAGTATACACACCTCAGGATCCGCACACTCACTGGGGAAATAGGAAGTTGTCAAAAGAAAAAAAAACACTTTACAGTATATGTACTGGCCATTTCTAGGAGCCAGCAATGCCACTCTATAAGGATTGATGTACACTGGGAAATAAAAGGTCCAGTAAACGCATTGCAGCTGTGTGATCTGCCTCGTGTTACACATCACTTGAGGATAATTTCATACCCTTTTCTCCTCCCAGTATTCATAATAGAACTTCCTAGTAGTTATAACCATGCACCTTCCATCCATCTAGATGTAAATATTAAATCCCCCAGTAGTCACATCAGGTATCCCCCAAACCTCCCACCTTGTTGCAGTTTTCCTGTTGTCACAGCAGCCCACCAGTTGCTCGGTTGTCAGACAATCTCTCTGATAGCCCCTACTTCCCCAATAATCTCAGCACACCCACACTTCCTAAGTGACAGCTCGGATCGTAAAGCCAAAAGCCAAATACAAGAGCAAACTGATTTATTAGTGACAATGTTGTCAGTTGAAGGGATTTACCAGGACAGTCACTAAACCACTAGAGCACTTTCCATGACCAAGAACATACACCAACCTTCCATGTGACTGTGTAAAGTGTGTCTGTCATAGCGGCCACTGCCAGATCAGCTGTGAACTCCTCCCTTCATCTGGAAGTTTGTGTCTCCGTGGCTATGAACCACACCATGCCAGAAATGCATGAAACCTCAGTTGGATCAGAATGGAAGTCACGTTTATTTCCATCACAGAGTGGTTCGTAGCCATAGAGACTTGAACTTCCGGATGAAGAGAGGAATTCAACGCTGATCCGGCAGTGGCCGTCATGACAGGTACGCTTTAAGGTTGGGCCATATATTGTTTAGTTCTGGAGAATCCCTTTAATTTTGCATTTTCTTTAGGAAATGTTTTTACTTTTACAGGTAGATATTATATACTACATATTCTATAAATTCCACTGTTGGATAAGGAATTCCATTGTGTGCCACAATTTAGCATTGTCTTCTACGCAGAATATTGCATAAGGCTAGGTTTACATCAGTTCTGTGCCTTACATTAGTTTTTTTGGGAGGAAAGAAAAACTGATAGCTGAAAAAAGGATAAAAAACACTTGGTAGTCTTCACTTTTCAGGACCATCATAAGCAGGGAAACAAATGTAAGAAAGCGTGTCAAAAGTTTTGATAAGTCAGGGCCTGGTTGTTTAGACCCGCATTCGACGGATTCTATAAGTCTAAGGAGCCGGTCTTTTGCAGCCACATGGGGTGACCAGGGAGAGAAGCACTTAGATGCGCGCTTCTTTCTGGCTATTTGTGGGGATGGGAACAACTGACCAAAACGTTTTACATGTCTGTGTGACATATCAGAAGTGCCAGTAATGCATTGTAGTATACATTTTTAAAGTATAAAAGTGTATACCACCGGCCTATGGCACTAAATGAGATGCGAATCCAGCCTTCAGCTCAGTGTCCTGCTCCCTATGAGTCCTCTACACTGATTTGCATTATAACCTGGTTACAATCCCATGCCCTGTGTACTCTGAGTGCTGTCACCCTCGCATTAATCCGCCCATTTTCCCTCTCTGCAGGATTCCCACCGTTTTGGCAGACACATTCGACAAGCCCTGCTCGATATTCTGAGCCTGTTCAAGCTGGAGAAGATATAAAATATTTCCTCTCTCGCCAGTCTTTCAAACATCTTTCAAGTAACCCCTCAAGGAGCAAGAAAAAAATAAGCATCAACAAATTGCTGCCAAATACAGGGACCATTGCGTTATTTTACAGCCACAAAGACATACAATAACTCAGCAGACGGTGAGCTGCCTTACATGCAGTACAATCATGGCAGCAAGGGCCTGTCCGGTGCAGGGATCTCTGGGGACGAGGAAGGCCTACCTGATACAGTCCTATGGCTGACGGCTTATTGTATGAAGTGCAATGTGGGGTGCTAGAGACTGGACAAGTCCCATGTGTGAGCTGGTGCCTTATATGTTCTGTCTAAGTTCTTATTGCTTATAGTGAAGTGTGCCGCACAGCAATGCAATCGTTTTTTTTTTGTTTTTTTTTTACCTTGCACATGTGAACCATTCCACCTCCGGCTATAACCGTTTACTTTCCTGGGTTTCACCGTACATACCTCTAGGTTGGTTATTTTTCATAAGTTATATTCTTGGCTTGCTTTATCGTTGTAGTAACTTTACAGGAGTGTTTGATCTGCGTTTCATGGTTTTTTTTTTTTATTGTTTTTGTGCCATTATTCAGTTCACATGACCAGTCTTTGTTTTCTAATCTATTTATGCAGACTCTTCTGCTAAACTTAAAGGGGACTTTCATCTGTTACACAGAAGTTCACATGGGTGTTGGTTTATGGGCTATTTATCTGTATCGGTTCTCGGTATGCTTCTATTAGCTCAGAGATAGCCCTCCCATGATGGTAGCGTTCGTTTCAGTGGCTCCTACTAGCACATACACAATACAGGACCACTAAATGAATGGTGTTATTGAAGTAGCGCTGTATTGAGGATTCGCCATTAGAGGTAATTCGTCCTTCGTCATAATATGGAGACATTTTACATTCCATATCGTGCCAAGCCCAGCCATAGCTCCCCTGACTTTGGGTTGGGTACTATAGGATCCTGTTCAGTCAGAGCACTCCATTCATTCTTTATGGGACTTTCGACCATTGCCCAGTTCTGTGCTCAGTAATGGAAGCCCCATAGAGAATAAATGGAGTGGATGCTCAGTGAGCTCTGTTCAGTAGTATGCTCAGTATACCTGTGGCCTCAGGATTGGCGGGACTCCCTGCAGTCAGACCCCTACCAACCTACTAGATATTACCTATTCTGTGGATAACTTGCTGACATGAATACCCCTTTACGAAATTGTTCCCAGCTCGCAGACCCCATGTCATTGAGTCGTGTAAGATGGAATTCCCCTTTAAATTTTGTCATAGCTTTGTGGTAGTTTACTAAATTGAGATATGTTGCTGTTAGAGCCACTGATTCCAATGCTATTTGCCTTATTTAAAGGGAGGATACAGAAATGTATAAGTCTAACAGAAACATTTAGGATAATGGACAGAATGGAGATCTGAGCTAAAACTGTGATTATAGGCCTACACCAAACCTCCTACTTATATTTACGGGATCGTAGGGGATCTTTATAGTAAGAGAATAACAAAAAGACACAATCAAAGCACTTTTCACGTTAAATAGCTGGGAATTCACTTTCCCCAAATCACTAGATACTATAATAGTGGTTTATATATAAGAAAGTACACAGAGTATATATGTCATGTGTGTGAACTTTCAGGCAAAACCAAAAAGGTAAACTTTCTGACTAGATACGGGCCAGTAGATCCCTCCTCTGTTCCTCCAAGATGATGGCATTATCTACATGACCCCATAACTGAGATATCCAGGTTCCTGTCTTTTGCGACCCACACACTCATGCGAAGATAAAACTGGATTTTGGACAATCACCTGAATGATGGGTATTGTACATTGATGGCCTCTATCGGTATAAAGAGCAGGCATGATTATACGGATCTATGCAATGCTGTATGGTTATTTTATAGGTTTAGAGGTGTTACAATGAAGCAGATCACCGGGGTCCATGGCCAGTACACCTACAGGGTAAGTCTTTGAATCAACACCAGGTTCTCATAAGATGCACAGTGGTTGATCTCTTGCACATTCCGTGCACAATGTCTAAGGGTTGGGGTGAGGTCACGTATCTGAGAATAATCTGCAATTGCAAAGGATTGCAAAATGATTCAGACTTGGCAAAGCCAAAACGGGTGAAAACCTTTTTTTATTGCTGTGTTGTATTAATTTGGGGGGGTAAATCCACACTTGAGGCCGGCTTGTTTCCTATCATTTCCACTGCTGATTCTTGGGTTTAATTTTACCTCATTTTTATTGTTCATTTTACTTGAGCTTTGATCTTTTTGCTTCCTTCTTGATCTGTTATATAGACTTTGTTGTACATGATTTCTTGTTTCGCACTTACATCATTTAGATTCTTATCCTATATAGAGTGTATACATATATTCTATGTCCTGAGCCAGTGCAATCCAGTGCAATGACATCTGTGTAGTGACACCAGTGACTGTGCAGCCAGTAATTTCACTAGTGACTCCGGTGAAGGGACGGCCTATCATTTCACTAGTGACACTAGTGAGGCCTATTACATCACCAGTGATACCAGTGAGGCCTATTACATCACCAGTGACAGCAACGAGAGGACAGCCTATTATTTCACCAGTGATACCAGTGAGGCCCATCATTTCACTAGTGATACCAGTGAGACCTATCATTTCACTATTGACACCAAGGAGAAATCAGCTTGATACTAGTAAGGCCTATCATTCCACAAATGATACCAAGGGGAAGCTAGCCCGCCGTTCTGCTAGTGACACCAGTGAAGAGGCTGCTGCGATTTCTCTAGTGACACCAGTGAAGAGGCTTCTGCGATTTCTCTAGTGACACCAGTAAGCAGATTCCTATAAGTTCACAAGTGATATCGGTAAGGGATCAGCTATCATTTCACTAGTGGGGCCTATTGTCCAATAAGGACATAAGTTAGTCCGTCATTTCGTTGGTGACACCACTGAGGAGACTGCTGTGATACCCATCAATACAATAAGGAAACAAGTTGTATATGCCATAAATCTGATTGGTGCAAATTTTCTCAGACCCCGATCTACGTCCCCGTCAGAGAAGGCGAGAGCATGTATGTCCTTCTCCTTTATAATCTATGGGAGCAGTGGATAAATATGTGCGAGCATATACAATGGGGAGTGAAGGCCTGTGTACTGTCATCCTCTACACCAGGAACAGACATGCCCCCCACAGTTAAGGTATTTCAGGCATATCCACTGTTTTTAAAGGAACGTTACTTCCTGACTATATCCCAAAAAATTCTCATTGTGTTGTCCTGTGCGGGTCTGGAGTCTTGCAGGGAGAGGTCAGAGGCTTTATTACAGGCTCAGTTTTAGTTGTATTCATTGAGGGCTATATATATATATATTGTAGGAAAACCTCATATAATCTCCAGTACTGCCATCTACATAGTGTGGCGTCACTAACTAAATCGCTGTCATTTTATATAGGACAACATTACAGTGACAATATTACATGTCATACAGTTCTATATTTGCACATCAGAGCGACCTATGGAAAGGCTTTTGCATGAGTCCAACATTGTTCCTTTATATATTAATACGCTTTTTTTTTTATTACATACAATTTGCTTTTCGGTGTTACTTGCATTTATTGTTCTTGTTAAGAAAAAAAAACTTTGTATATTTTTGTTCTTTTGCCATTATCAATGCAATTTCAATTTGGGAAGGACTTGAGGGCAATAAAAAGCCTATGTTTAAAGTGTAATGTGTGCTGTCTATCAGGGGCGTAGCTAATGGCTGATGGGCCCTGGTGCAAAATTTTAGCTTGGGGCCCCCCATCTCACCCGATCAGGCAAAATCATATCTAACGTTATATCCAATTACTCTAATGTGCCACCATGTTCTAATGCACTGTCACTGCCTCCACCTCATGTACTGCACTACTGCCCCCTATAAATAATGGACTGTACTGTGTCATTGTCTAATCATTGTTTTCCAATCTTTGACTCTCCAGCTGAAAAACTACAACTCTCATCATGAACTGCCAGTTGGAAACGATGGGGGTTGTAGTGCTGCAGTCTGAAGAACCACATCCTGCAAAACTACAACTCCCATAATAAACTGTCAGCAGGGCACGATGAAGTTTGAACTTCTGCAACCTGGATAAGTCACCTGATGTCACCTGCAGTCCTATGTAACACCACAGATAACACAGTGATATCCCTCTGAGTACAGATAATGTAGTAGTCACCTGCAGTCCTATGTAATACCACAGATAACACAGTGGTATCTCTGAGTACAGATAATATAGATGTCACCTGCAGTCCTATGTAACAGCACAGATAACACAGTGATATCTCTGAGTACAGATAATGTTGTAGATGTCCCCTGCAGTCCTATGTAACACCAAAGATAACACTAATATATCTGAGTACAGATAATGTAGATGTCACCTGCAGTCCTATGTAACATCACAGATAACACAGTGGTATCTCTGAGTACAGATAATGTAGATGTCACCTGCAGTCCTATGTACCATCACAGATAACACAGTGGTATCTCTGAGTACAGATAATGTAGATGTCACCTGCAGTCCACTTCTCCTCTCCTCAGTGGTGTAAGTGGTTCCCGCAGGGTTTAGGCCCCTCCCCCACCGAATCACAACATTGCTGTACTCTGATGTTACTTGCCGGCTGTATAGTGATGTCATCTGACCTGGGGGAGGGGCCTCGACGCTGAGGAGAGGTGGATTGCAGCACAAGCTGGAGCTTAATGCGGTAAAGGTACGGCCATAGGACACAGTTTGGGCCGCCAACGCAAATGTCTGGAGGAGGGGCGCTGGTACTTGCTGTCATCTGATTAGGTAAGAGGCCCAATCAGATGACAGCATGTGCCAGCGGGCGCAGCAGGACAGATTAGTGCAGTGCTTCCCAACCTCTTCCACCTCGGGGCACCCCTTGGAAAAAAAAATTACCTCGGGGCACCCCTACTAAATAATGTTCTACAAAATAAGAAAACTGTCCTACAGTGACTCACAGGTGACGTCTTCTTTGATCTGAGGCGTCACTTTCCCTTTTCCTCTCCATCCGGCCCAGACCTCCATGATGATTCCTTCCAGATACGTTTCGTCTTTTCAGAACCTGCGAGACAAACAATTTAGGCTCCGCACATTTCTAGCAACTTCCTTTCCTTTCTCCCTCCTGTAGGCTCCCAAAGTAACTGCGCTGTTTGGTGTTATGTGCAGTAAAGCGAGTAGGAATGTGAGATGCCCCCTGTATGTAGGATCCCCTGCTGTGCCCCCATGAGCTAATAATGCCCCCTGCTGTGCCCCCATGAGCTAATAATGCCCCCCGAGGTGGCCCCCATGAGCTAATAATGCTCCCAGAGGTGCCCCCATGAGCTAATAATGCCCCAGAGGTGCCCCCATGAACTAATAATGCTTCCAGAGGTGGCCCCCATGAGCTAACAATGCCCCCTGCTGTGCCCCCATGAGCTAATAATGCCCCCAGAGGTGCCCCCATGAACTAAAAATGCCCCTAGAGGTGCCCCCATGAGCTAAAAATGCCCCCATAAACTAATAATGCCCCCAGATGTGCCCCCCATGAACTAATAATGCCCCCATGAACTAATGGTGCCCCATGAACTAATAATGCCCCCAGAGGTGGCCCCCATGAGCTAATAATGCCCCCAGAGGTGCCCCATGAACTAATAATGCCCCCAGAGGTGTCCCCTATGAACTAATAATGCCCCCAGAGGTGCCCCCTATGAACTAGTAATGCCCCCAGAGGTGCCCCAAAAAAAACGAACATCCTACTCACCTAATTCAGCTCTCCTCCTCTTCTGGCTCCATCTTGGCTCACCAAACCAGACCAGGTTGGCTTCAAAGTATCCAAAAAACGCAATGGAGACAGCACTTCCAACAGCAATCTGCAGGGTTTATTTTCACACCAGTGCAACGTTTTGGCAGAGCAGCCTATTTATAGTTTCTTTCAACAAACTAAATTTGCGAGATTTTTTGTCAGAGAATTCCTTTATAATTGGCTTAAAGTCAATTGTCTTCAGGATGTCATTTTCCATACACATGAGCGAAAGCCAGTTCAAACGTTGCTGCCCCATTGTACTGCGGAGCTGATTTTTGATAAGTTTCAGCCTGGAAAATGAACGTTCTCCTGCACAGTTGGTCACCATCATGCACATGAACACTCTGAGTGCAATTTCAACATTGGGAAACACAGATGTCAAGTTTTCTGAAATTATTTTTCTGTACAATGCAGGAAGAGTATCACAAGTTTCATCAAGAGCAATGTATTGCTTGAGTTGTCCACATTCATTTAAAAGGTCATCGCCATCAAGATCTTCATGATATTTATTAGCAAGATCCTGACATTTTTTGTTTAAGTCATCCGAAGCTATCGTTTTTAATTCACTGAAGAAAGAAAACAGATGAATAAGCTTCTGCACGTTTTGTCAGTTCAGGAATTACAGAGTCCATAGGAAGGAATGTTTCCACCTTAAACTTCTCACTTTTACTGAGAAGTACTTCTTCTTCTGATCCATCATATCTAGTAAGACGAACACTTCGTTTTCGGTCCCGTTTTTTTAACTCTCTAAAATCAGAATCTGGGCACCTACTTCTGGCTTTATCTTCATATTCTGTAAACTTTTCTCTAATTTCCTGAAGATAGCTTTTCAAAGACTCAAGAAGATTTGTGGCGACAAGTATGTTTACATCCTCTGACTGCAAAACTTTACTTGTTTTGTCCACTCTTTCAAGAATGTCATTCCAAAGAATTGTGAGGAAGATGGTTTCAAGGTCCTCCATTCTCCCACTCAATCCTTCTGCCTCTCGTCTTGCGTTCATTTCTTGTTGAGTGTCAGCAGATACAGAATCCAGTGCATCTTTAATTTTCTCAAAACCACCATATAAAGCATGAACAGCATTATAATGTGATGACCACCTTGTGTCTGACAAATGCTTGACCACAACATCTTTTCCTAAAGATGTTAAAAGAACGTTCCATCGATATGTAGAGGCAGAGAAGAAGGAATACAGATGCTGAACAAAGTCAAAGAATTTAACAGTCTGCATACAACACTCATACAGTTTAGACTGTGTCCTGCACAGGGGACATAGATAGCGAATTCATTCATTTGATTTATCCTTGCTTGCAATCCAGAATAACGTCCAAACATATTTGAAGCGTTATCATATAACTGACCACGGCAAATTGATAGTGGAATTTTGTTGTGATTAAGGAAATCCACAACAGTATCTGCTAGAGTCTTTGCTCCGTGAGAAAATATGGGGATGAACTTAAGAAAACGTTCTACCGGCCCACATCCTCGAACATAGCGTATTGTAAATGTCAACTGATCTGTGTGTGAGATGTCAGGTGTAGAATCCACACTTATTGAAAAATACTTTTATTTCTTGAAGAATAACACACAGAAATTCACTCAACAGCTCTAGAATACCTAAATAGTTTCCATTTTTTGCAGAGCCAATTGTTGGATTTTCTCCACGAAATGCCAAACCTCTGGAAGCAAGAAAGCGAATCACAGAAACAACACGTGACAACACTTTTTGCCAATACTCTTGCTGTGAGTGAATACTTTGAAGTAATAAATGGTATCATCACATGTCCTTGCAACTTTGTCTGCTGAAACTGGATGGCTAGATACAGGAGGGGTTGTGGATATGGATGGCATGCAAGGAGCAGTGCTAGCGACTGATACTGTACTTGGATTGAACCAAGAAGTTAAAGGAGAAGTCCGGCCAAAATTATTTTTTTTATATGTTATTACTTATGAAAAGTTATACAATTTTCTAATGTACATTAATTATGGGAAATGCTCATATACTGCTATTTCCCTTAATTTACTGTATCAGGAAGTGTTAGAATTCTCTCAGATCCAGTGACGTCACGACGAAAGGTGTAATTCCTATGGAGTGTCCAGCAGGTGGCGCTCTTTATATAGAAGTCAATGAGTACCATTGACTTCTATATATAGTGCGCCCCTGCTGGACACTCCATAGGAATTACAGTGTATGTAATGTAATGTTATGCACTGTACTTTTGGGGACTTTATGAATACATTTATAGAATACTTTGGGGAGCAAGTGTCCTTGCTCCCCAAAGTATCCCATAAATGTATTCAATGAATAGATTTGCTGGGCACCGAGCAGGGAGGGAGAGAGGTGCAATCTACCTCCCCCCTCCCTGCTCGGTGCTGGGAACATATACAAAGTACTACTCCCCCATTATCTGCAGATAATGGGGGAGTAGTACCTGTGCTATCCCTATCACCGCCGCCGCCACTCACACAGGGGCTGCCTCTGACTGCCGCTCACTCCCACCCGCCCGCGCCGCTCCTCACTATCCCTGACTGCTGACTGCCGCCCGCACGCCCCGTTCCTCACCGCTCCTCACACTATCTGGCCGCCGCGCTCTGCTCATGCATGACGGCCGCGTCAGCCCGCCCCCACCCCGGCCGGGGACACCAGGAAGTGCCGTGCTCCCGGCCGGGGTGGGTGCGGGCTGACGCGGCCGTCATGCATGAGCAGAGTGCGGGGCCAGATAGTGTGAGGAACGGGGCGTGCGGGCGGCAGTCAGCAGTCAGGGATAGTGAGGAGCGGCGCGGCCGGCTGGATAGTGAGTAGAGGCGCTGGCGGGTGGGTTGTAGTGAGTGGCAGTCAGAGGCAGCCCCTGTGTGAGCGGCGGTGATAGGGATAGCACAGGTACTACTCCCCCATTATCTGCAGATAATGGGGGAGTAGTAATTTGTATATGTTCCCAGCACCGAGCAGGGAGGGGGAGGTAGATTGCACCTCTCTCCCTCCCTGCTCGGTGCCCAGCAAATCTATTCATTGAATACATTTATGGGATACTTTGGGGAGCAAGGACACTTGCTTCCCAAAGTATTCTATAAATGTATTCATAAAGTCCCCAAAAGTACAGTGCATAACATTACATTACATACACTGTAATTCCTATGGAGTGTCCAGCAGGGGCGCACTATATATAGAAGTCAATGGTACCCATTGACTTCTATATAAAGAGCGCCACCTGCTGGACACTCCATAGGAATTACACCTTTCGTCGTGACGTCACTGGATCTGAGAGAATTCTAACACTTCCTGATACACTAAATTAAGGGAAATAGCAGTATAGGAGCATTTCCCATAATTAATGTACATTAGAAAATTGTATAACTTTTCATAAGTAATAACATATAAAAAAATTATTTTGGCCGGACTTCTCCTTTAATTTTGGAAGTTTGCTTGTTTTTTCTTTCTCCTCTGCAGCTTTTTTCCTTTTCTGTGCACCACTTAAAACACTACGCTTCATTTCTGTTATCTCTAAATAAATCAGAACAAAAGAAAAGGTAAGAATACTGATCAGTTGACAATATGAAAAGACAAACCCAGCCACATGTCTTTAAGACCCATATCTAGGTTAAGGCTAGTTATGGGTCTTAGAGATGTGATGGTTCATCTTCTTATATTGTCAACTGATCAGTATTCCTAGAGTACTATTGTGGATCTCTGTACATATAGCATTTATTGCACTTGTGTAGTGACACAGTATGGGCCCTTAGGTCTTATTATACCTGCGTAAGGTAATTCCCACGGGATCACACAAGTTGGATGAGGTATTTACTGTAGTTGGTGTTTTTCCCACTAGATGTCACTACTGTGTTTGTTGTAACTTATTTCTCTGCACGGCTGAAGGAGCTCAGGGGTTAACTATTTTGTGTCACATGTTGTCTGGTTGTCCACTGGAAGGTGCAGGTGCTTTTCCTTCACTCTTTCTCTCTACACACACACCCCTCCCCCACTACCCCTCCCACCCAGTACAGGGAGCTCTTACACCAAAGCAATGCTCTTAAACCAAGTTACTCTTAAACCAAGGTACCACTGTATACTGTTACTGACTAAATCTGACAATATTGCGAATAATACCTGTGTATAAGAAAGAAATATCACCTCACCGTGACCAGGACCATTCCCACCACATAAAACAAATATTATCACAACCTCTTCACCACCACCATTACTAAGTAACATCCACTGTACAAATACCAGTATCATCCCCATACACTGACCCATTTAGAGGTAGACACCAATGGTACACAGGTTCTGCACACCATATAAGTGATTACAGTGCAGTTAACAATGACTCACAGGTGACTTCTTCTCTGGTGGCAGTCGCTCACTTTTCGCTGTCTTCTCCATGTGGCGATCTTTTCCCAGACACAACTCGTCACCACAGAATCTGCGAGACAAACATCTTAGGGTTCTCGCTCATACAGTATAGACATCCTCTGTGCTCCCATATAGTAGTTAAGCCCCCTATGTGCATCCATATAGTAGATGTGCCCCCTCTATCTTTCCCCCTGGAAACTGGTGGAAAGCCCTCACCGTTAATATTACCCCCCCCCCCCAAAAAAAAAAAAAAGTTATCCCCTGGAAGGTCCCCACCATTCATAGTAACCCCCCCCCCATAAATCTTATCCCCCTGGAAGGTCCCCACCATTCATAGTAAACCCCCTCTCCCCCCCCCCCCCATAAATCCATAAATCTTATCCCCCTGGAAGGTCCCCACCATTCATAGTACCCCCCATAAATCTTATCCCCCTGGAAAGCCCCCACCATTCATAGTAAACACCCTCTCCCCCCCCATAAATCCATAAATCTTATCCCCCTGGAAGGTCCCCACCATTCTTAGTAACCCCCCCCCCCCAATAAATCTTATCCCCCTGGAAAGCCCCCACCATGCATAGTAACCCCCCCCCCCCCCCCCCCCATAAATCCATAAATCTTATCACCCTGGAAGGTGTCCCCACCATTCATAGGAACCCACCCACCCCCATAAATCCATAAATGTTATCCCCCTGGAAGGTCCCCACCATTCAAAGCCCCCCCTCCCCCCCCCCCCATAAATGTTATTCCCCAGGAAGGTCCCCACCATTCATAATAACCCCCCCAATAAAATCCCCCTGGAAGGTCCCCACTCTTAATAGGACCCCCCCCCCCCCCCATGAATGGACAGCCTCAGCCTCATTTTTACTTGTTTTAAGGACATTCCATCAAATTGTATCAGTCTGTATTGTGTTTTTTTCACTTTAATTTTGTGTGTGACTCTAAATCCGGGCCTCCATTGGTTAATAAATGTGATTTCCATTAATGATTTTTGTGTGATTTTGTTGTCAGCACATTCAACTTTGTACAGAGCAAAGTATTCAATGAGAATATTTCATTCATTCAGATCTAGGATGTCTTATTTGTGTGTTCCCTTAATTTTTTAGCAGTATATATATATATATATATATATATATATATATATATATATATATATATATATATATATAAACATCCAACCTCCCTGTCCCGGGTCAGTCATATACAATAAAGCCAGGACCTCAGGAAGGGCTGCAGGAAATAGCCCCCAACTCCATATCACGCCTGGCTTCTCTCTATATGTATCATATTTTGCACTCTGGACAATTCCTTTAACTAGTGCTGTAACTTCTGCTTTTAAAACTAATTCCTGCAAGTGACACTATTATGCTAGCTGCAGGACAGAAGTTGATGTTATGGTGAAATCCTGCTGAATCACAGGAAAGACTTCTACCAAATATTTCCAAGGAACTCATAACTTTCCTCTGAGTAAGCAAGATTCCAGAGCACACATGGGGATGGCTGCTGATGCCGGGGGTTCATGGAGAATAACATTGTATATACAACTTTACGATAATGAAAAGGACTGCCACGTTCTTCATCCCCGGCTCACCAGACCGAATACAGACTGCTGGCAATGACAGCCTGGCATCCTGCCAGCACTACAGCCCTGCAGTTATATACAGCTATTACACATACAGTTATCACGTTATTACAAGACAGCTTTAGTATTAGGGCTGTATTGGACGACCCGATATGCCCGGGTAAGCAAGCGCTGATTGGCACTCGCTTACATAGCCAATTATACAGCTCAATTATTGTGCGACAAAGGCTGTATATATATATATATATATATATATATTATTAGCGATGTCTGTGT
Organism: Dendropsophus ebraccatus; assembly: GCF_027789765.1. Classification (NCBI taxonomy): domain Eukaryota; kingdom Metazoa; phylum Chordata; class Amphibia; order Anura; family Hylidae; genus Dendropsophus; species Dendropsophus ebraccatus. The sequence goes on from NC_091465.1 coordinate 68,098,237, forward strand.
AGCCCTTTACTTTATATAGTAAATAACGTTTTATACTTACCTCTCCACACTCCCTGCTGTCCTTTTAGCTTCCCCCTCCCTCTGACCGCAGCCATTGCTGAAGCTTCTACACCTGTCTCTAAAGTGACAGGCGGCTCAGAAAATCACTGACCAAGACAAGACGGCGGCGTGGCCAATGATTGGCTGAGCTGACTGTCACTTCAGAAATGGATGTAGAAGCTTGAGGGGAGTGTGGAGAGGTAAGTATACATCTTTATTATTTTCTATATAGTTTAATCATCCGCTGATCACACACCTCCTGTTACACAGAGCGATGTTCGGTCAGCGGGTGATGATTTTGTAACATGCTGAAAGACAATCAGCCAATGATCAGCTCCTCGGCTGATCATCGTCTTTATTTATTATCTAAATGGCTGATAATTGCCCTGTGTTGCAGCACCCTAAGAGTATGTCCAGTCAGGGACTAAAGGTGGCGCAGGAGGACACCAGGGAGTGCAGAAAGGTAAGAATAGGCTGTTTGTCATGTTCTGCACTTAGGCAGTAACATATGAAGGCTATGTTTACACACTGTAAAATAACAGCTGCCATTTCAATTTAAAATAACATTGCTTTCATTGACATTGATTTCCATTGAAATCTATGGAAACAACGGCCATTGGTTCACACAATGTATAAAATATAACTGGTAATATGTCTGAGCACTCAAATCGCGGGTGCCAGTGGAAGAAAACATCCAAAGTAGAAGAATATCAACTGCACACTGTCAAGTTTCCATCAATTTTTTTATGTTTTATTTATGCAATTTTAATAATTTTTTTCACAGTGTCCAATACAAGTAATGGAGATTCAGTATGAGTTTTAGTATACCGTATCACTGCCGGGCGTTTCAGTCACTCAAGACCTTTATCAACAGGGTATACTGTGTGCCTCGGTATGGAGGCAGAAGCACTTCCTACACTCAATGTCCTTTAAGTGTCACTGTCGTTATAACTTTCAAAGTCTAAATCAACAGTAGATGTGATATAAAGCAAGTTTGCAATTTACATTCATTATTTTTTTGTGTTATCATGGAAAACACGGCACTTCCTGTTTTCTCAAAAAACAGAAAACAGGAAGTCCTGTGTATCCCAGGCCATCTGAGCGCTCACAGAGAGACAGCAGTCATGTGACTGATGGACACATTGAGCCGTGACTCTCTGTAATGGCCGGAATTTCTGTGTTTAGTCTGTTTTTTTTACAACCAGCACAAGTCAGAAAATCTGCCTTCAGGAGACTGGACCTGGATTTCTGGTAAGTACAGCTTTGTTTTACAAAAAATACTGTACGTATATTGTAAACTTGCTTTATATCACACCTACTGTTGATTTAGAGTTTGAAAGTTATAACGACAGGGACACACTAATATTTATGCACACAGTATACCCTGTTGATAAAGGTCTTGAGTGACTGAAAGGTCCAGCAGTGATATGGTATACTAAAGCTCATACTGAATCTCCATTACCTGTGTTGGAAAATGTGAAGAAAAAAATTAAATTGCATAAATAATCCACAAAAACATTGATGGCAACTTGACAAACAGTGTGCAGTTGATATTCTCCTACAATGTACAAAAGAACAGTCACAGCGGCCATCAAATTAATGTTCACATCATTTGCCGCCGTTATTGAGCAATGATTGTCCATTATTTTTTTACTATATTAAATGGGACTTTAACCCTTTGAGGACCAGGCCCAAAATGGCCCAGTGGACCGCGCAAATTTTGATCTTAGTGTTTCCGTTTTTCCCTCCTCCCCTTCTAAGAGCTCTAGCACTCTCAGTTTTCTATCTACAGGCCATGTAAGTGCTTGTTTTTTTCAGGAATAGTTGTACTGTGTAATGGCATCTTTCATTTTACCATAACATGTATGATGGAATTCCAAATATATTATTTATGAAGATATAAATAGGTGAAATCGTAAATAAGAATGTAATATGGTAACGTTTGGGGGGTTCCTGTGTCTACGTAATGCACTATATGGTAACAGCGACATGACACTATTATTCTATAGGTCAGCCCGAACACAACCATATGCAGGTTACACAGATTCTCTAATGTTATATATTTTTTTATGAAATCCTTTTTTTGGCAATTAATTATTAATAAAATAGGCCTATTGTGACGCTTATAACGGTTTTATTTTTTCACCTACGGGGCTGTATGGGGTGTCATTTTTTCCGCCATGATCTCTAGTTTTTATTAATACCATATTTGTGAAGATCGGACGTTTTGATCACTTTTTATTGATTTTTTTAATATATAATGTAACATAAAATCGGTAATCTGCGCACTTTTTCCCCTCTTTTCGTGTACGCCGTTTACCGATCGCAATGACGCTTGTTATATTTTAATAGATCGGACAATTACGCATGCTACGGTATATTATATGTTTATCTATTTATTCATTTTTATATGTTTTATTTATATAATGGGAAAGGGGGGTGATTTAGACTTTTATTGGGGGAGGGGCTTTGGGGTAGTGTGTTAGTGTTTTGAACTTTTTTTTTTTTACACTTTTGAAGTCCCTTTGGGGGACTTGTACATACATTACTTTGATTGCTACACTGATGAATGCTATGCCATAGACATAGCATTGATCAGTGTTATCGGCGCTCTGCTCATTGAGCCTGCCTGTGCAGGCTCAGTGTAGCAGATCGCCGATCGGACCGCATGGAGGCAGGTAAGAGAGCTCCGGCAGTCCGTTTTACCGATCGGGACCCCCACAGTCACACTGCGGGGGTCCCGATCGGTAAGTGACAGGGGACTCCCCCTGTCACTTACACTTAAACGCCGCGGTCGCGCCGTTTAAGGGGTTAATGACACGCGGCAGCGCGATCGCTGCAGCGTGTCATTACCGGTGAGGTCCCGGCTGCTGTTTGCAGCCGGCCCCCACCTGCTATGAAGCGCGCTCCGCTCCGGAGCGCGCTTCATAGCGGGAAAAACACCCAGGACGTCAGGTTACGTCATGGGTCGTCTGGGGACAGACTTCCATGACGTAACCCTACGTCCAGGGTCGTCTAAGGGTTAAGGGTGGGTACACAGGTAACTGATCCGCTGCGGATCCCTTAGCTGTCAAGTTATACTGTAGATACTCGCAGCTGAATTGTCATCCTGCTGCGAGTTTGTAAACACTGGCCCCCTTAACCCGCGGCAACCCATGCATACATTACCGGTCCACACCCCGGTTGCTTCAGGGATTTCTGACATCCTGACGTCCCGCTCAGCCAATCACTTAAGGGATCTGCAGCGGATTTCACTGTGATCCTGCAGTGTGAAATCCGCTGCAGATCACTTACGTGTAAAGCTACCCTAAAATAGCTAAAAAGGCGGCCATGGCGAACATAAACTTGAAAAATGTACCAGTGGCCGTCATTGCAATGCCAAAGTATTTCAAACAACGGCTGTGGTTTTGAGTATCAAATAACGAGCGTTGAAAATACCCATTTCCACCACTCACATGCCTATTAACCAGGCACTAGGACCGAGCATTGAACATGTATTTCTGGAGTCTGCCGGCCACAGCATCCGAGTGTTGTAAGACACCGGGGACACCGGGGAGGAGATTACTTCCCTCTAACTCACCTTCAATGTGTACCACTAAAGGGGACTAAACTTACCTCTATACACAGGGTGGAAGATAAGTGTCAGAATAACTGGGGTCTGACCACCCGGACAACCGACAATCTCCAAAATGGGGTCCCGGTGTTGTAGTCAACATCGAGTAAAACGTTCAGCATTCAAATCAACAAATCTTCCTTATTGCAAAAATGTGAAAACTCCCACAGCAGGGTTGAAACGTTGCCATTTACTGTACTTTACGTTGTTGCAACAAAGAGGACTGGTTAGGAGGAGTGCTGGATGTCTTAGGGCCTATTCCCATATTTACAGACACTACAGAAGGGGAAGCCCTGTAATGGAGTGTTTCTTCGCTCGGCATGATGTATCAATATGATGCCAGGAGTGGGAAAACTGTTTGATTCTCCATGGTACTGCAGTGACAGAACCGCGCGGGTGTGTAATTACAGAGATGCGGAGATTCAGTTTCCCCACTCCTGGAATCATGCTGATACATCAAGCAGAGCGGGGAAATACTCCACTACAGGGCTTCCCTGTCCATAGCCTCTGTAATATACAGGGCGTGGGAATAAGCCCTTAGGTTACTATTACGCGCCGACCGCGCATTGCTACGTGTAATAGCGATGCGCAGCTGGCGGCTGCCGATCTCCAAAATGTATACATTACCGATCCATGCTGCAGGGCTCCTCTTGCGGTCTGCTTCTCCCCGAATCCTGCGCGCTCCAGCTTCAGAGCAGCCTGTCAGCTATGACAGCCAATCACAGGCCGGAACCGCCGCAGCCAGTGATTGGCTGAGCGGCCTGTCAGCTGAGACAGGACGCTCTGAAGCTGCAGCAAGCGGAACCCGGGGAGAAGCAGACTGCAAGAGGCTTAAGCAAGGGCTGCAAGGACATAGGTAACAATGTCCATGCAGCCCTTATTAAATGATTATCGTGCCGTGTAATTGGCCCAGTAAACGAGCGCCGATCTAGCAGATCAGTGCTCGTTTACAGTTATTATCGGGCCTCTATCGGCCCGGGTAATAGGACCCTTACTCAACATCGATTGAACTGCTGGGTTGAGTCCATCTGGTGTATGTTTCAGGCCAGAGATGAGGAACCCTTGTCCCTCCAGCTGTTGCAAAACTACAATTCTCATCAAGGAGGGCCGGAGCATGGACGCAGGCATATGAGGAGGCCCGCATGACTGGGGTTTGTAGGAGGCGCACGCAGGGCGTAGGGGTCGGAGCTGTTTATAAAACTACCTGCGGTTTGTGCGCCAATCCAGTCAGCGGGAAGGTCCCCTCAACAGTTGGTCTCCCGCACTCTGCCTCTCCTGCAATGGCCGCCGTCATGGATCTCCTGGAGCAGCTCCGGGCTGCTGCCGGCACAACGGATGCGGCCTGGCTGCAGGAGCGGCTACGAGGTCTGTTGGATGAGGTCCCGTCGGGGTCTGGCTCCCGTCCCTCCGCCTCTCTTCTTCCCACTTCCCTCCCTCCTCTCCACCTCACTCATCTCCCACTCCTGTCTCTTCCCCCCCCCCCCGCCCAGGCCTCCTGGCGGGTGGCCCGACGCACCCGGCCTCCTGCTCGTTTTAGCCCAGAGCAGGAGGCTCTTGGTCCCAGGCGGCGCCGGCCTACAGCCTCCAGTAGGCGGGCTCGGTCCGGTAGGAATCCGCAGAGGCGGCCTGGACCCGCGGCGAGGCGCAGGTCTCCCCCCGGCAGGGGGGCGGGGCTTGCACCCGCTTCCACGGCAGCACACAGCACCTCCATGGCGGCGCATCCTGGCGATGCTCCGGTCGGGCCGCCGGCTTCCCCGCCTGACTTCCTGACCCCCTTTCTGAGCAGGCCCCGTTCTGGGCCGGGGACCCGGAGCAGTACCATGGCGGTAGAGAGGAGCGGGGTGCCGCTCCAGGCAGCCTACCAGCTGCATTCCCAGACGGCCTCCCTGCAGTGGCTCCATGCAGCCCCTCAGCAGCATCTTCAAGGGGCCTCCCAGCAACGAATCAGGGCAGCGGGACACGGTTCCCAGACGGCAGAGGTTTTTGCGGCTGGGCAGAGGAGCTCCAGCTTTTCTGAGGATCGAGCAGATGAGGCGGCCCCCCTAGGGGTTCCAGGACCGGGCGACCAGCGTTTGGATTCTCCACAGCCAGCTGGTGGGCCCACAGCACCAACGCAGCTTGGTGAGTGTCTGTCTTTGTCCCATCCTTTTCCACCTATATTGATGTTGCAGGGTACAGAGGTTAGGCCCCCGTTGGGTTCCCCGGGTTTCTCTGTTAGCGGTTTGGGGGAGGGTGCTAGCAGGTATGGAGATAGTATCAGTGAGTTATTGGGGAGTGTGCGGGAGCTGCTGGCCCGCTGTGAGTCGGGGTCTGGTCAGGTTAGTGGGGTGTCCCCGATGCCGGCATGGGTGAATGAGCAGTCATCGGGGGTGGTGGGGGCTAGTACGGTAATGCCTAGTCAGGGTGTGGGGGTTCCTAGCGGTAGTGGGGTGGCAGTTTCGGTGCAGACGGAGCAGGAAAAAGCAGAGCAAGTGCGTTTGGATGACAGAGCAAAGGGTGAGGTGTATGTCTGCTTTGAGGGACCGTTGGGCTCGCATTTGAAGAAAGACGTTTGGGAGAAAATATGGAAGGACGAATATGTTGAAATATTTTCGCTCCTTCCGCTGGAGAAGTTTAACCTAGATAAGGGGAAAAAGGAGGATAGCAAGAAGGAGGAGGAGGAGAAGGTGGCGGTTGATCCCTCAGACATTCGGTAACTGGCTGCAGGCGTTTTCCATTTTGGCAAGCGTTATAGGGAAAAGAAGCCAGAACACTGTTCTGCGCTTTTCTGCTATATGGATGCCATTGGAGAGGCTCATCGTACATACGGCGGCCAGGCTTGGCTCCGGTATGATAAGCAATTTAGGCAGCGGAAGGCGATAAGACCGAGCATACGGTGGGATCACAAGGACATTGGTCTTTGGCTTAGGGTTATGGCCCCGACGCGGTATGGGCACCCCTTTCAGGGAGGGGCCGGCAAGGCCGGCCAGACGAGTGGTTCGGAATCGTCAGCTCAGTCCGGGCAGCAGGGTGGCCAAAAGTCAGGAGTCTGCTGGCAGTTTAATGACGGCCAATGCAGATGGGGTTATAGTTGCCGGTTCAAACATGCCTGTTCCATATGTAATGGTACAACCCACGAGTCAGCTAAATGCTTTAAGAATGGGCGGGGTAGAGGGGCTGGGCAGGCAAATACCCAAGGGGGAGACACCAGTGAATCTGTTCGCGATGCTCCCGCATCTAAATAGATTCCCCGATAGACAAAGGGCGGACTTATTGATTTCTGGTTTCCGTGATGGTTTTATAATTCCCTCCCCCTCCCATCAAGTCCCCTCGTCGTTGAGGAACCTTAAGTCAGCTTATCAGTTTCCCTGGGTGGTTAGTGAGAAGTTGGAGAAAGAGGTAGCCCTTGGACGGATGGCGGGCCCTTATCACCTCCCTTCCGTAGATGGCCTGATAGTTTCGCCCTTGGGAGTTGTGCCTAAGAAGGAGCCTAATAAATTTAGGCTTATACACCATCTTTCACACCCCAGGGGTTCCTCGGTGAACGATGGTATAGACCCGGACTTGTGCTCCGTGGTCTATACGTCGTTTGATGCGGCGTTAAAATGGGTCAGGTTCTATGGCAGGGGGGCCTTGATGGCTAAAACAGATGTGGAAGCGGCCTTCCGTCTGTTGCCGGTGCATCCTGAGAGTGTCCGGCTGCTGGGGTGTCATTGGGACGGTGCATACTTTGTGGATCGGTGTCTGTCTATGGGATGTTCCATCTCATGTGCATACTTCGAGGCCTTTAGTTCGTTCCTGGAGTGGGTGATGCGGGACGTGGCTGGTGTCGCGTCGCTGATCCACTACTTGGACGACTTCCTGTGCATTGGTCCGTCTGGCTCCCCCATCTGCCGGTCATTGTTGGGTACTGTGGAATGGGTAGCCAGATCTTTTGGCGTCCCTTTGGCGCCGGACAAGACGGAGGGCCCCACTACTGAGCTCTTCTTCTTGGGAATCACCATCGATTCCCTGGCATTTGAGTGTCGGCTGCCGGAGGACAAACTCCTTTCCTTGCGGCAGGGCGTTAATAAACTGACGCGTCAGAAGAAAGTTCAGCTAAGAGAGTTACAGGCCTTGCTAGGTAGGTTGAACTTCGCCTGCAGAATCATCCCTATAGGGAGAGTGTTTTGCCGGAGGTTGGCGGCTGCTACGTCCGGTGTAACGGCTCCTCATCATTATGTTCGCCTTACTAGGAAACATAGGGATGATTTGGGGGTCGTTCCTTGAACAGTATAATGGCAGATCGCTGATGATGTCGGAGGTCATGGATAGTGCTGACTTCGATCTTTTTACTGACGCGGCGGGGAGTGTGGGTTTTGGGGCCTATTGGTGCGCTGCGCGTTGGCCGCCCAGATGGGTTGGCTCGGCTTTGGGATGGAACCTGGCATTCCTAGAACTGTTCCCCATTGTGGTTTCTGTGTTTTTGTGGGGTGAGGAGTTTAGGAATAGGAAGGTTAGGTTCAATTGTGACAACATGGCGGTGGTATCAGCCATCAATAACCTGACAGCATCTTCTCCTCCGGTGATTCGGCTTCTTCGGTGCCTGGTGTTGGAGTGCTTGAATCTGAATGCTTGGGTGGTTGCTGTGCATGTGCCGGGAATCCTTAACTCAATTGCTGATTCTCTCTCCCGCTCGCAGTTCGACCGATTTCGGGAGCTGGCGCCAGAGGCGGAGTCCCAGGGGCTGGAGTCCCCTCGTCACCTATGGGAGCTGGGCTTCGAGCGGCAGGGCAATTGATTCAAAATTCCCTGGCACCGGGTACGTGGAAGTCCTATGTGTCCACCTGGGAACTCTGGGAGGATTGGTGTCTTGCTTTGGGGGGGAGTTGTGTCGGATGAGGATAGGAAGTTGGCTTTGTTGTGTTGGGTGGGGGATATGTCGGTTGCTGGTTGGTCAGTGGCTAGATTGAATAGAGTGTTGGCGGGTTTGGCTTTCGGGCTTAAGTTACGGGGGTACCTGGACGTAACTAAGGATTTTATGGTACTGCAGGCGGGTTTTCGGAGAGGTAAAGTGGCTCGGGATGCTAGGAGACCGGTGTGTTTTCAGTTGTTGGAGCGTTTGGGGGAGCAGACTAGTCGTGTTTGTAGTTCTAGCTATGAGGGGGTACTTTTTAGATTGGCATTCTCATTGGCCTTTTTTGGAGCACTGAGGATTGGGGAACTGGTAGCTCCAAGCGGTAAGAGGGTTGGGGGTTTGTTGAGGGAAGATGTGGTCTTGCATCAGGATAGAATAGAATTTTGGATCCGTCGGTCGAAGACGGATCAGGTTGGCAGGGGCCGTCGGGTGGTTTTGGGTGCGCTGCCAGGTTCTGACATGTGTCCGATTCGTTGTTTAGTTCGGTTCTGGGGATTGCGTCCTTCGGGGGTAGCCCTATTGTTGTGTCACGCGGATGGGGCTTATTTGTCCCGATACCAGTTTACAATGGTTTTTAGACAGTGTTTGTCAGATTTGGGGTTGGATGCATCCCGTTTTGCCCCTCATTCGTTTAGGATAGGAGCAGCTACGGAGGCCGCTGGTTGGGGTTTGGGCGCGGATGTGGTCAAGCGGATTGGGCGTTGGGAATCTGAGCGCTTTAGATCTTATCTGAGGCCGCAACTAGTTTGAAGGCGGGTGGTGTGGGGGTAGTGTTTGGGTTCTGTCATGTGTCTTTTTTCTTTTCTCGTTGCAGTAAGAGCGCCTTGCCTGGTGTGGATCTTTGGGCATTCCTGTGGTTAGAGGGGCCCGGCGTGCGGACGTACGCCCGAATGGAAAGCAGCTTGGGTTCCCGAGAGAGGCTGCGGTGATAAGGTGGCTGGGTTTCAGTGGTTTGGTGTGGAGTAGGGTCTTGCCGGAGTTCCGGCGTTTTACCTTGCTTGACAGAGTTCCTGACGTATTGGTGCTCCATGTTGGGGGCAATGATTTGGGGGTTCGGCCAATGCGTGAGCTTATCAGGGATATTAAAAATGACCTGTTTCGAATTTGGACCCAATATCCGGGTCTGATCACGGTGTGGTCAGAGATCGTACCTCGGTCTACCTGGCTCACGGCGCGTTCTGTGGAGAGGCTTAACCTCTTAAGGACATAGGACGTACCGGTACGTCCTATGTCCTCATTAGCACTTCAAAGCGGGGCCGCGCGGCGGCCCCGCTTTGAAGTGCCGCGATCCCGGGTGCCGCGTGTAGCCCGGGACCGCCGCTATTAGCGGGCACGGTCCGATCGCCGTGCCCGCTAATTAGCTAATCGGAGGCAGCTGTCAAAGTTGACAGCTGCCTCCGATTACCGGAGGCAACGTTTCCCTGGTGTCTAGTGGGGGAGATCGCTCCTCCGGGACCTTGTCCCGGAGGAGCGATCTCCGTTACTGATGCCGGCCGGGGACGCGTCCAAGATGGCGCCGTCCTCGGCTCGGCACTCGTTTGTTTCCGGCTGCAGCAGCCGAAAGCAAACGAGTGCCGATCTCATGGATCTCTGCAGCATATCTATGCTGCAGAGATCTCTATGAGAGATCAAAGTGTATATACTAGAAGTCCCCCAGGGGGGCTTCTAGTATATGTGTAAAAAAAAAACAAAACGTGTTGTTAATAGTAAAAATCCCCCGCCCCTAATAAAAGTCTGAATCACCCCCCTTTCCCCAGGTTTTAAATAAAAGTAAACAAATAAATAAATAAATAAACATGTTTGGCATCGCCGCGTGCGTAATCGCCCGAACTATTAATTAATCACATTCCTGATCTCGTACGGTAAACGGCGTCAGCGCAAAAAAATCCCAAAGTGCAAAATTGCGCATTTTTGGTCGCATCAAATCCAGAAAAAATGTAATAAAAAGCGATCAAAAAGTCGTATATGCGCAATCAAGGTACCGATAGAAAGATCACATCATGGCGCAAAAAATGACACCTCGCACAGCCCCATAGACCAAAGGATAAAAGCGTTATAAGCCTGGGAATGGAGCGATTTTAAGGAATGTATATTGGTTAACAACGGTTTGAATTTTTTACAGGCCATCAGATACATTATAAGTTATACATGTTGTATATCGTTTTAATCGTAACGACTTGAGGAACATGCATAACAAGTCAGTTTTACCCCAGGGCGAATGGCGTAAAAACACATTTCCCCCAAATAAAAGAAATGCGTTTTTTTTTTCAATTTCACAACACTTTGAATTTTTTTCTGGTTTCGCAGTGTACTTTATGCAAAAATTCAGCCTGTAATTGCAAAGTACAATTAGTGACGCAAGAAATAAGGGCTCATGTGGGTTTCTAGGTGGAAAAATGCAAGTGCTATGACCTTTTAAACACAAGGAGGAAAAACCGAAAACGTAAAAACGAAAATGGGCCATGTCCTTAAAGGGTTAATAGAGCCAGGGTGAAAGTGAACAGGGCCGTGTCTGGTTTTGTTATTAGGAATGGGGGATTGGCAGTGAGACACGTTAATTTGGAAAACAGGGGGGAGGATTTCTGGATTACTGATGGTGTGCATCTAAATGCAGTGGGCATGGATCTGTGGGCTCTGGCTTTACAAGAGGGAGTGGAGAGGGCTTTGAGTTTGTGGGGTGACTCGCATGCTTGAGGGGGTCAACGCCTGCTCGCGATGGCGGGGGGGGGGGGGGGTCCTTGTAGTTGGAGGTAAATTGGCGGGGGGATCATCCGGGGTATGACCCTCTTCCTCATTTCTGGAAGTTAAATAAAATGGTGGTCTGGTGCATGTGGACTCTCAAGGAAGGTTTATCACCTGAGAGTTGGTGGTTGGCATGGTAGCCATATTTGGGCTTGGTGTTCCTGAGTCTGGGGGGCAGCTGGGGGCAATATATATATAGTTGACTGATTTTAGTATGGGCGTCAGATCTATGTAGCTACAAGGACCTCCCTCAAGGGTTATGCTTTGATTATAGCATTGAATAGTATTTAATCCGGTTTACATTGTTAATAACTTGTATGTTTATATTTGTTAATAAATATTGGCTGCTGTGGCCATTATTAGCCAACGGTGTTGTGTCATTCTTTAAGGTGGACGAGTGGGGGTGGGTAGTTCCGGGGTGGGGTGTTAGATAGGGGACGGGGGGGGGGGGCCGTTGGAAGGAGGGGTTGGAAGGGATTGGCCTTGGGATTGTGGTGTATGGAAGCCGTACTCTGCAATACCAAAGTCATGCCTGGACAGCCAAAGCTTTAGCTGTCCAGGCATGATGGGAATTGTAGTTTAGCAACAGCTGGAGGGCCGAGGGTTCCCCATCTCTGTTGTAGGCATTCTGGGGCTTACAGCTGGCAGTGCCCTCCCAAACCTCCTCTTATGTCTGAAAGATGTCAAAAGTTTTAATAAATGACAGTACCACTTTAAAGGAACACTCCAGGTAAAACTGATAGAGTGTAATGTGCACTGTAGGGTGTGAGGTGATGGAGCGTGACACATGGACTCAGGTTTCAGTCCCTGTTATTCTCCTCCCCATAGGCCCTGCACTAGGACTGCCACAATGGCCCAGATTTATCCAGTGACCAATCACAGCTCAGTTTTCATGTCCTAATGAGCTCTGGTAGAATGAACGCTGAGCTGTGATTGGCCGCTATGGGTTGAACCAGTTTTGGTTTCGGGCAGGATGATAAATCCGGGGCGGTGTATTGTCCGTCATGTGCATGTTTGTGATATCGAGTTACCATAGCAACCACTTGTGGGTCACAATATGTCCCCATTGACTGTGATCAGCTGGAATCTAGTGCAATTCAGGCAGCATGACCCCCCCCCCCCCCCCAGCGTTGCTAGGTGGCCCAAGCTAAGCCAGTCAGGAATCAGGGAAAGCTGGGTGACTACACTCTAATTGCTGCAGTGGTCACCATCCATCCTGCTTGTCACTCAACATTTCCAGAATTAGATACAACTTAAAAGAGCTTCCACATAGTTATTACAGGAGGTAATCTCAAATACCTATATTTAATGAGTTTTATTTTTTTTTTATAAAGACAAAACAAGGTAGACAATTCCTTTAATTTACACCTGACCACCTCTGAGTCACCGGCTGCACGAACCGCTAACTCCAAAGGTGTATCAGCTATGGGGCGTGGCCGTCAGGAAGCCCCTCCTTCCAGGTGACGTGTTCTCCTATAAGAGACGACCGGTCAGACCCTCTCAGCCAATGGGAGACGAGCCTGAAGCGAGTACGCTAATGTTCCAAGTTAGAAAAGTGACGTCATTTCCCACTTACACACCCTTCTTCCCCTCCCTCTGGTGGCTGCTTGATGGACAGCCTTGCCGTCCAATCAGCGGTGTGTTCGTACCGCGGCTGTCCAATGGGAGTTCGGGCAGGGCGGGAGAGGCCCCTGCGGCGGATTTCCTGCTGTTGCCCTGCTTCTCCCTCAGCCTGGAGCTCTCACGTTCCCCCGCCGTGTTCTGTCGGTAATTAGAAGGCCGGGGCCGTGTGCGGAGAGCAGCGCCCGGTGTGACAGACGGACTAGGCCGCGGTCGCAGCTCCCGCCCTCCTCCTCCTCGGTGCAGCAGCTGTAGCCCCCGCCCAGGTCTGCTCGGCTACTCGCAAAGATGCCGGCCGTGTCAAAAGGGGACGGGATGCGGGGACTGGCCGTGTTCATCTCGGACATCAGGAACTGTAAGTGTGGCCGGGGCGGAGGGCAGGGCCGGGGCTGGCGGGGCTGAGGCCTCTGTGTGCGGGCAGATCCTGTCACTGCTGCCCGGGGAAGTTTGAATGGGGTGCGGGGCTCCTGTCAGTGCACGGGGCCGCCCGCTCATAGGCAGCAGGGGCAGCTGCAGGATGGGCAGGGCTGTGGTGATGGCACACACTGACAGGTGACATGCAGCAGGAGGCTCTGGATGAGCAGGTGCTGGGCAGGTATTGGGCATGGGGGGGGGGGTAACCGGGCAGTATGCAGACATTCATAGGGAGCCGCTGCCGGACTGGTATCAGGTGCCAGGCAAGTATGGGGCACATCGATGGGTGACCTATGTGCCAGGCAAGTATGGGGCACATCGATGGGTGACCTATGTGCCATGCAAGTATGGGGCACATCGATGGGTGTCCTATGTGCCAGGCAAGTATGGGGCACATCGATGGGTGACCTATGTGCCATGCAAGTATGGGGCACATCGATGGGTGTCCTATGTGCCAGGCAAGTATGGGGCACATCAATGGGTGACCTATGTGCCAGGCAAGTATGGGGCACATCGATGGGTGACCTATGTGCCATGCAAGTATGGGGCACATCGATGGGTGACCTATGTGCCAGGCAAGTATGGGGCACATCGATGGGTGACCTATGTGCCAGGCAAGTATGGGGCACATTGATGGGTGACCTATGTGCCAGGCAAGTATGGGGCACATCGATGGGTGACCTATGTGCCAGGCAAGTATGGGGCACATCGATGGGTGACCTATGTGCCAGGCAAGTATCGGGCACATCGATGGGTGACCTATGTGCCAGGCAAGTATGGGGCACATCGATGGGTGACCTATGTGCCAGGCAAGTATGGGGCACATCGATGGGTGACCTATGTGCCAGGCAAGTATGGGGCACATCGATGGGTGACCTATGTGCCATGCAAGTATGGGGCACATCGATGGGTGACCTATGTGCCAGGCAAGTATGGGGCACATCGATGGGTGACCTATGTGCCAGGCAAGTATGGGGCACATCGATGGGTGACCTATGTGCCAGGCAAGTATGGGGCACATCGATGGGTGACCTATGTGCCAGGCAAGTATGGGGCACATCGATGGGTGACCTATGTGCCAGGCAAGTATGGGGCACATCGATGGGTGACCTATGTGCCAGGCAAGTATGGGGCACATCGATGGGTGACCTATGTGCCAGGCAAGTATGGGGCACATCGATGGGTGACCTATGTGCCAGGCAAGTATGGGGCACATCGATGGGTGACCTATGTGCCAGGCAAGTATGGGGCACATCGATGGGTGACCTATGTGCCAGGCAAGTATGGGGCACATCGATGGGTGACCTATGTGCCAGGCAAGTATGGGGCACATCGATGGGTGACCTATGTGCCAGGCAAGTATGGGGCACATCGATGGGTGACCTATGTGCCAGGCAAGTGTGGGGGACATCGATGGGTGACCTATGTGCCAGGCAACTGTGAGGCACGTCAATGGGTGAAACCTTCACTAGGCAAGTATCAGGCACATCAGTAGGTGAGTCCTGCGGTAGGCAAGTATCAGGCACATCATTAGATGGCCTATGTGCTAGGCATGTATGGGGCACATCAATAGGTGAGGCCTGCACTAGGCAAGTATGGGGCACGTCAGTGGCTGAGGCCTGTACTAGGCAAGTACCAGGCACGTCAGTGGCTGAGGCCTGTACCAGGCACGTCAATGAGTGAGTCCTGCACTAGGCAAGTATCTGGCACATCAATGGGTGAGGCCTGTACTAGGCAAGTATGGGGCACGTCAGTGGCTAAGGCCTGTACTAGGCAAGTACCAGGCACGTCAGTGGCTGAGGCCTGTACCAGGCACGTCAATGAGTGAGTCCTGCACTAGGCAAGTATCTGGCACATCAATGGGTGAGGCCTGTGCTAGGCAAGTATGGGGCACGTCAGCGGGTGAGTAATGCGGTAGGCAAGTTTTGGGCATGTCAATAGGTGAGTCCTGCACTAGGCAAGTATCGGGGATGTCAATGGGTGAGTCCTGCACTAGGCAAGTATGGGGCACGTTAATAGGTGAGTCCTGCGGTAGGCAAATATGCGGCACATCTAAGGGTTGTCCTTGCACTAGGCAAGTATTTCGGCATGTCCATGGGTGGGTGCACCTTGCACTTATCAATTATTGGGTTAATTGATGGATAAACTTTGTGCTAGGGAAGTATCGTGCACATCAATGGGTGAGCGTTGTATTGGGCATGTTGATGGGTGGTTCCTGCATTGGCAGGTATTGGGCACCTTATTGGGTTATCTCTGCATTAGGCAAATATTCGGCACCATGTTGGGTGATCCTTACACGAGGCAGCTATTGGGCATGTTAATGGGTGTGTCTTACACTAGGCATGAATTGGGCACATCAATGGGTGATCCTAGCACTTGGAAAGTAATGGGAATGTCGGTGGGTGATGCCTGCATTAGACAAGTTTTAAGCACGTTAATGGGGGAGCTGTGCATTGAAAAAACATTGGTTTTGTTGATGGGTGGACTTTGTATTGGGGATGACAGTGCGTGATCATTGCACTAGACAAGTATTGGGCATATCATTGGGTTAGTTTCGTATCAGGCAAATATTAAGTAAGCTTTGCATATTACAAGTATTGGGCACTTCGATGGGTGATCTTAGCCCTAGGCAAGTATTCAGCACGTTGATGGATGAGCTGTGCATCGAGCAAGTACTGGGACTGTCTATGCGTTAGCTTTGTATTGGGGATGTCGGTAAGTGATCCTAGCACCTGGTAAGTAAATGGGAGGTTGGTGGGTGATGCTTGCTCTAGACAAGTATTGAGCATATTAATGGGTGAGCTTTGTAATGGGGATGTCTGTGGGTGATCCTTGCAATTGGCAAGTATTGGGCATGTCGGTGGGTAACTTGGGGACACAAGCATAAATCTTATTTCTTTTCATGGGGAGGGGTCTGGTGCTGGACAAAAATTGGGGCATTGTTTTCATGTTTTCCCTCGGAAAGTATTGGGCACATTGATGGGTGATCCTTGCACTAGGCATGGATTGGGCACATCAATGGGTGAGCTTAGCACTTGGCAAATATTGGGCATGTTGATGGATGATCTTTGCACCAGAGAAGTATTGGACACATGGATGGATGAGGTACTACTTGGCAAGTGCCTGTCATTTTGACACAGTGGGATCATTGGTGGTGAGCTGGCAGTGTGTAAGCATCAAGTGCATTGACCACATGGTTAGCGGTTGACAAGCATTGGTTGTGTTGATTGGCAAGCATTGGGCACATTGGTCGTGGTTTTAGGAATCCAATAGATGTATGGTGCTGTGCAGGGGACGGATTGGTACCACTTGTACAGGAATGACACTTCAGCTGGTGCTGGACATCCACCATCAGCCACCTCTCTCCTCTGTAATACAAGCCTTTGGCTGTCAGAGCATGATGAGAGTTGTAGTTTTGCAGCTTCTTTATGAGCGTCCGTCAGACACTTCTGTGGAACTGGTCTTGTTGCGGCACATTTCCCCATAGTGAAGTAAATTAGCCGGCCCGGCCTCTGCCATTGTTTGCCTATGTCATCAAATTTCAGATCCTTATAGTGTTGTAGTGTACGTGTAAGACCAGTGCATCACAGTGGGGGGCGCTCTGTATGAGAAATTTAGTGCTCCAGTGACCCTTGTCCCGCCACCAAAACATGGCAGAAGTGACGTCATAAAAGATATACCCGTATATACCATATATATTGGCAGCATATGACTGTATTATAGAGGTCTAATACAGCTACACTGTTATACGTCTGGATGACGCATGCCATAGCTAAACAACAATCTACATTCACTACACTAGTACCCCGGGGGTAAGTGGTCACTGTAAGGGTATGTCGACATGCAGTGGAGTGTGAATATACCCTAAAGATGGTAAGGCTGTGTAATACAGATCCATAATATTGTTGTGTCTACACCATTCTATACTGTAAAGAAAGCTATATACCGCATATGAGGCCAGTGGGACCCTCCTTTGGTCTCCGTTGGGTGAGTGGTGTCCTATGGGATGTCTCTGGACGGGCTCGGTCTCTTACCTGGAGGTGCTCAGCAGTGGATGGGGTGGGGTGAGTTTTTGGATTTCCTGCCATTGTGTGAGTCTCTCCCTTCACTTGCTTTTTCCTCGTTTCCCTCTCTGTCATGGCTGCGACTGTCAGTAAGTTACAGCGCGGAGAAGGTGATCTCACAAGATAAAGCAATAGATCAGCTAATAAACATTTATGGAGAAAAGGCTTGTTCTCTGTCTTCTTAGTGATACTGACCCAGGTCCGCTCCGGGAGGGTGTATGATGGCCTGGCAAGGAGTTGGGTGCTGCCTGGAAATCATGGATACACCCAATGGCCATAGGCTGTATCCATGTTTCCCAGACAGCCTTAGGGCTGCATCCAACTTCTTCAGCCACCGGTAATCAAATGCAGAGAGTTCAAGTTAAGATGAACCTGAGTGTGCTCAAAGTTTGCTCATCTCTACTACAGTAAGACTATAAACTCCCGCCACTCAAAATCTGTTTTGTAACATGGACAATACTCTATCTGCACATCTAAGATATTAGAGATGAGTGTGATGAGAGCATGTGAGAGTCCGATCGTTCAGCATTATAGGCGGTATCCATGTTTCCCAGGCTCTCGGGCTGCATCAAACTTCTGCAGCCACTGGTTATCAAATGCGGAGAGTTCAGGTTCAGCCCTTCCCCAGTGTGCTCCATGTTCCCTCCTCTATAATTACCGGCAGTCTTGTACAGAGCCTGATGACTATTGACACAGGGATACATCCGGGTTCAGAGTTCTGCTGCATGGTGTGAACAAAGCCAAGATGGGAAATCATTATTTCCTGCACATCTGGTGAAGCCACAGCCACTGCACCCTGCCAAATACAGGCTCTTCTTTAAGGCGGGGTCCATGTCAGTTGTGAATGTGCAAGAAAACGGGATTTGCAGACGACACACAGGTTTTCCCAAACACCAGAGCATACTTTAGGTGGGACGTAATGCAACAGAATAATGGCCCTAATTATCCTTGTGTTTTGAACGTGTTCTCCGCCTTGAACGGTTTCTAAGTAGGTCCCTTAAAGGGGTTATCCAGGCTTATAAAAACACATCTGCTTTCTTCCAGAAACAGCATCTCTCCTGTCCTCAGTTTAGGAGTGGGTTTTGCAGCTCAGTCCCATTGAAGCGTATGGAGCTGAATAGTTATACCACACACTACCTGAGGATAGGGTTGGCGCTATTTTTGCAAGAAAGTAGCTGCCTTTTTTTTTTTAATCCTTTAGCCAGAACTCTCAGTGAAGCTCTGATATATATGTATAGCAGCCCCATAGAGAAGGAACGGAGCCTCGTCCATTCACTTTATTCCTAAGGATGATGTTCCATCACTTTGGCTGAATGTGAAAGGCAATGGCTCCGACGGTTCCCGACTCTCGTCGTCTGGTGACGGTGATTATTCTGGCAGTAATAAAATGAATTTCAGGCTTATTTGGATAGTGCAATAAAACCCTGTTTGGGCCGCACCCCTACCCTGACTCATCTGCATCACCCATGGCTCTCTCCTACTATGGCTTGTATAGGTAGCTGACCATATAGCCTCTATAGTAAATGGAAGATCCAGCACAGACCAGTCATGTCTTGGGCAAAGGCTGCAAATTTTGGGGGCGGCAAGGAGCTGGACGCTGCTCCTATGTACAATCATACAGAAATGATGGCCTACAGTGCAGAGAAAACCTGAGGAGGACGGTGCAGTCTTTGGGTCCTGTACCTGTCTTCTGTACGAGTCCCAGATGCAGCAACCTAAGACACAACTGAAAGGAGCCGGCAGGGGATCTGGTACACTTAGTGCCCCAAAATATAAGGCAATAAGGAGGAGTTGTCGGAATAAAACTTTCTGTGTGATGGAATGATAATATATATGGTTACAATATTAAAGCAAAGGAAGAGCTTGTCAGGGAAAATTATACAGTACCCTGTTGGACGCTTCTAGCCTGGATACAAGATGGGATACATGTGGGGATGGAGGATACAGGTTCTGTATGGCTTCCTGCGACATATTCACCATAGATGTTGTAGCTGGGCCTGGAAGATCCTGTACACTTCTATCTGGGGGCATTATTTAGTTGGGTCAGTGATGATCTGCACAGGGTCAGGGAATTATGTTGAGCATCAATTGGAATTGCTGATTATTTTCTTCATATGATATATAAATATATATATATATATTTTTTTTTTGTTTCAGGTAAGAGCAAAGAAGCAGAAATTAAAAGAATCAATAAGGAGCTGGCTAACATCCGGTCAAAATTTAAGGGTAAGTAGCTAATCCATCCAGTGTGTGTGTGTGTGTGTGTGTGTGTGTGTGTTGCAGTGAAATGATTGAATCAGGGATTTGATCAAATCACGGGAAATTATGAAATGACCACGACGTTCCATCTTTTCCCTAGGGAATTGATAAAATCCCTGACCCCTTTCAGGGAAATGATGTAATGAACCCTATCATTTCCCCCTGCGACATAGAATTTGCTTATTGTATCGCCACTCTGCTCCCCATCTTCCTTCGCCACCTCTCTGGTCCGCTCATTTGCCCTGCTACACGCCTCCCTCTCCCCTGTCCTGTTCTCTCTGCTTACCGTCCGCCTGCTGCGAGGTGTGCCGCTCCGCTCCCCGTCCACCTCTGGTCCCTTCCACCCTGCGACAACCCTCCTGCTCCCCCGGCCCGTCCGCTCTGCTCCCAGTCTGCCCCAATGCTGTATGCCTGCCGGGAGGTGTGCCGTTCTGCTCCCCGTCCGGCCCCGGTCCCTTCCGCTCAGCCGGCACATGCCTGCCGGGAGGCGCGCCACTCTGCTCCCCCATCCGCCCCGCCGCCATATGCCTGCCGGGGAGGTGTGCCGTTCTGCTCCCGGTCCCTTCTGCTCAGCCGCCACATGCCTGCTGGAAGGCGCGCCACTCTGCTCCTCCATCCGCCCCCGCCGCCATATGCCTGCCGGGGAGGTGTGCCACTCTGCTCCCCCGTCCACCTCCGCCACCAAGCATAGAGAAGGGTGACTCCTTGATCATTCATTCCATCATTTCCCTGAAAAGGGTCAGTGATTTGATCAAATCCCTAGGGAAATGATGGAACAGCGCGTTCATTTCATTATTTCCCGGGATTTAATTAAATCCTTAGTGATTTGAATCCCTGGATGCTATCAATTCATTGCAACATGTACACCATACAGACTGATATATGATAAGGCCAGGATATAGGAGGTCCATCATCTTCCACCTCGGTGTCCATTGCTTTGACATGACAATAGTACAGCATGGTCCTTTCTGTCATATACAGCAGAATCTGCAGTTGAGACTCTTATTGGATGTGTGAACGGAGCCTGTAGTGGCTACGTCTGTGTTTCGGTCAACTCACGCCTGTTATTATGTGGCCTTCTCATAGCATTAGAGCAACTACAGGATAGCATCCCACCTTACACATCTTTGTAGTGCCATGTGAAAATGTACAACTCCATCTTAAGAACACTGTCTCCATCTCCTAACAGGTTTACCTTTTAGTAAAAGATGCCTAAAGTATAAGGCGTTCCAGCAGGTTAGGATGTATGTTCTATAGACCAGATCTGATGTGATTCCCGACCTGTAGCTGTCCAACTGTTGTGACTCTATAGCCCCCTGACACTGAATGAACACCACCGCTTTGTCCTCTAAGCGTCTGTATATCATAGAAGATGCTTATAAGATTGTTTCTTTTGGTTTTGCTTTACCAGGAGACAAAGCGCTGGATGGCTACAGTAAGAAGAAATATGTGTGTAAGCTCCTCTTCATCTTCCTGCTCGGCCATGACATTGATTTCGGACACATGGAAGCCGTGAACTTGCTGAGCTCCAATAAGTACACAGAGAAGCAGATAGTAAGTGACCAGGTCATCCAGAGATGTATACGTTTATTTATGTTTTCGTTCTAATTGATCCTAGTTAAAGAGACTCTGTCAGTAGGTTTAGGCTGTCCTATCTCAGGGTAGCATAAACTAGTGACAGAGAAGCTGAACAGAATGATGTATCACTTACATAGTTCTGTGCAGCTGATCCAGAGATATCCTCCTGAATAACATGGACAATAAGTAGTCCTCTCCGTTATGTGCATGAGCACAGTTGTCCTTTATATTTATGAGAAGCAGAAAACTCCGACCACCAGCTACTGGTTGGCAGTTATCTATCCATGCTGAGTATAGGCAGTCAGCTGTCAATCAGCAGCTGGGGTGTGGGGTGTGGGAAGAATCCCATTCTCCTGCATATTAGGAGAACTGCTGAACAAAATTATGTAAGTAAGTCTAGTGTATGGCTGGACCAGGTGTACATTAAGTTATGGCATCTCGATTATTTCTTCTATGATTACTCCCTTATGCTGTATCTTTGCTGAGGCCTGAAGGAACTAAATGTTAGTTCTTCAAGGTATTTATACCACTTGGTCTAGAGCTAGGTAGGCACGTAGTTTCGTGAGGTTTAAGTGTCTTTCATTTGTCTGACACTTTCTCCCGCCTTGTTTTTTTTAGGGTTACCTTTTTATCTCTGTGCTGGTGAATTCTAACAGTGAGCTTATTCGCCTTATTAACAATGCGATCAAGAACGACCTGGCCAGCCGGAACCCCACCTTCATGTGCCTGGCCCTGCACTGCATCGCTAACGTTGGCAGCAGGGAGATGGCAGAAGCCTTTGCATCAGAGATCCCCAGAATCCTGGTTGCAGGGTAAGGTTCAAGTCTGTGTTACATCTGTACTCTTGCTGTTTCCTGCTTTTCGTGACTTCCTTCAATATATCCAGTGGTTGTGTGTCTAATAGAAGATATGTTGTTTCTAACAGTGACACAATGGACAGCGTGAAGCAAAGTGCTGCTCTGTGCCTCTTAAGACTATACAAGACCTCACCTGACCTTGTGCCCATGGGTGAATGGACGTCACGGGTAGTTCATCTCCTCAATGATCAGCACATGGTATGTGGTTAATAAAGGGTGATCGTATGTGTCTGTGCATACTGCGCCAAAGACCTATGTTTAGCGTATATGCTGGAAACAGTTCCAGGGATAAATGTAATGTGTATCCATTAACCCCCGTATTATCTGATGAAGGTGTAGGCTAGTGTCCTTTTGTTCCCCATTGGAGTTGGCAGACCATATTTTTTTAGTACTAAAGGAAGCTGGTGCAAAATGTGTTATCCTAGAGAGCGACCACTTAAGAAGTATACCATGCACTATATGTCAGTGGCATACATCAGGAAGTGTCCCTGATATATACCACCGTATATAAGCCTACCAAGTCATCCTCAGGGTGTATTCATGTCCCAGTTTTGTTGCAGGTTTTTATTGTGATTTTTCACACAGTTGTAGAAACTATAGAACACAATTTGAATACACTGTTAGGTCTTATTCACACTCCTGCAGTGATATAGATTTTTAAAATTATTTATTATTGTTAATAAATAATAATAATAATTATTATTATTAATTGTACCATATTGCATCCAGTACAATGTTAGAAAAAAAAACAGAGGTATAAAAGTTGAGTAGGAAAATCAGTTTTCACCCGTTCTGGCTTCAGGATAAAACAGCTGATAGTTTGGTGGATATTATTGCATTATATTTCTGTGCCTATGAGTCATAGCTGACATTAATGGTAATTCGGTAATGATTTCTGTGCTGCCGGCGTACAGCGAGTAAATATTACACTCCAGTCCAGATCCTGCTCGGCTTCTCTTGTACTGATAGTTCTTAGGATAAGAGCTGGGGTCTGGAGTACGGTAGTAGGGAGTAGCCATTACTTATAAATCTACAGAAATAATGGACTCTCTGCTTTTCTCTATAACAGCGAGGAGAATAGCACACTACATGTTATGCTGCTTCTCTGATGTTTTTTCTTTCTTGTGCCAGGGAGTGGTGACCGCAGCTGTAAGCCTCATCACCTGCCTCTGCAGGAAGAACCCCGACGACTTCAAGACATGTGTCTCTCTGGCGGTCTCTAGACTTAGTAGGGTATGTATCATGTCTAGGCAGTCTCCTCAGCCCCAGCGCTGCCTCTCATCCATCCTGATATGTGCAGAAGGAAGCATAGACGTGAAGCTACAATCTGACTCTCCCTCCTCCTCTTCTCCAGCCGACTCTAGATTAATTTAATTTCCCATAATAAAGTGGACTGTTTTTTTCTGATGAGCCTTTTCTATAACATACAGTCTGGTTCTTCCATCCCACTATATACCAAAGTGTGTTTGATCCTCTAATCTTCAGCTTTTCCTAACAAAGTGTTTAAAGTTAATGAAATATACTGAGAATCATATAAAGTGGCCATACTTACTGATACTTTAGCAGGTCAGAGACTAGTTTCTTGCAGGATGCTGACAGGCCACAATGCTATATTGGTCACAAAGGTGCAAAATAATGGCGAGGTGCTCTTTAAGACCAGTTTCAGACAGACATAATGCAGCCAGATTTTAGCATCTGTATAGTCACCACAGGACTGTAAAACACATGTAATGTCACTGTGCCAAGTTTGGATACTTCTAGAGCAGGGGTGTCAAACTCAGGCCCTCCAGCTGTTGAAAAACTACAATTGCCATCATGGCTGGACAATCAAAGCATTAGCTTTGGTTACTCAGGCATGATGGGAGTTGTGGTTTTATACCAGCTGGAGGGCTTGAGTTTGACTTCTCTGATCTAGAGCCTTATAATGATCTAAGGGTGCGTTTACATGAGATTTATCTGTCCTCAGTTTGGGTGTGGGGTTTACAGATTACGTCCATGTAATGAATGGAACTTAATTGTAATACCACACACATCCTGAGGACAGCGGTGGTGTATATATATCATTATTTATTTATTTATTTTTTTAAAATATTTCTGAATATTTGATTACACAGATTGTGTCTTCAGCTTCCACGGACTTGCAGGATTACACCTATTACTTTGTCCCAGCCCCATGGCTTTCTGTAAAGTTGTTGCGTCTTCTTCAGTGTTACCCTCCGCCTGGTAAGAGCTTTTTGCCCATTCTGAATATTTATGCCTAACAAGTTGCCTGCTCATGTGCAAAAACCAAAGCTGGTACCTGCTAACAAAGAGGACTATATGGGCAGGCGCACATCTAACAGATCCCAATGATTTACTGATCAACCCTGGAAATTGGGAGTGCTGGATCGCAGCACTAGTGAAATAGGTCATTAATGCAGGCCCATCCCTCTAATTGGAATGGTTTGATAGATGTATATAGTAAATGCATATAGCGCTATGAGGATATTTCATCTAACAGTAAGTCACATCTACTGTCTTCCATACCAGATCAGAGCACTAATCATTATTCATAGAATAATTCAATCTTCATAGAAAACTTTTGACATGTCAAAAGTTTTGATTGGTCTGGGTCTAAGTGTTCAGACCCATATCGTGCGGGAGAAGACTGCACTAAGCCAAGTCCTCGTCTGGCTCTTAATGTAAGTCTATGGAGCCGACTTATTATGCTGACACAGAGCGGGGAGCGGACATGTAAAATGTTTTCCATGATGACACTGACAGTCTTATGAATGCTGCCCTATAGAGTTATTGTGACCCATTGTTGCATTGTGGTGCTATATGCATTTGCTATAGATCCCAATGATTTCCTGACAAATCCGATTGACCTGTCATGGGGTTTTTCGGCTCTTGTTGGGGTTTTAATATTTTCCCCATAGTGCTGCACACTGGGCTATTCTGCCACCATCTGCTGTGTGTGAGGGTAGCTCAGTAGGGTTTTATGTATAAGTTGCACTGATGACCAATGTGTGATATGAGTGTGTTCACACGTTCAGGATTTCAATTACAATTAATGAAAACCTGAACGTGTAAACACATCTTAATAGGTTGAAGAAAATTGAGCTTGTATCTTCTCTTTACACCTTGCTAACTGTGAATCTGTTCCCTCAGAGGATGCTGCTGTGAAAGGGCGACTTGTTGAATGTCTGGAGACCATCTTAAACAAAGCCCAGGAGCCCCCAAAATCAAAGAAAGTGCAGCACTCTAATGCAAAGAATGCTATACTGTTTGAGGCCATTAGCCTTATTATACATTATGACAGGTAAGTGTGTAAAACATCATTGCCTCTTAAAGGGAAATTCCAGCGATTTCCACCCCCCCCCCCCCACCCCCAAACTCCAAAGAATAAACCACTTTCTGCAGGACATACAGCAGCTGATAATTATTACTGGAAGAATTGATTTTTTTTTTAAATAGAAGTAAATTACAAATCTGTATAACTTTTTAACACAAGTTGATTTCAAAGAATTTTTTCCCCCACTGGAGTTTCCCTTTAATTACATATCCATAGTCTCGCCCAACTTTCTACATGCATCCTCCAGTCATAACATAGATTATTGGTAGATGTGGGATGTGTTATTCACTCGTCAGCTCTCCCACTTTTATTATACTTGCATTCCTGTGTTGTTCTGGATTGACAGCTGTGTGAGACTGTCAGCACGAAAAACCGCCCTATGTACAGTCTCTAAAGTCAGAGGCTGAAATCTCTTTTATGTTTTCTTTCAGTGAACCCAACCTCCTGGTAAGAGCCTGCAACCAGCTGGGTCAGTTCCTGCAGCACAGGGAGACCAACCTACGTTACCTAGCCTTAGAAAGCATGTGTACACTGGCCAGCTCCGAATTCTCACATGAAGCTGTAAAAACACACATTGAAACCGTCATTAATGCCCTAAAGGTGAGTGAACAAGTATGACAGGTATTGTTTAGAAGGGTTCACATAATGCCTATGGGGGCATGTAAAGCATGAACATGATTGCAGTAGTTCAAAAAATGTTCATAAATGTTTATTCATTGCCTTAAAGGTGTTCTCCCACTATATAGAAAAGGACTGCATGTTGCTATCTCTTATTGTTGGGATCCCCCACGTCTCCTAGAAGCTGCTGTTTTCAGGAATTGTGAGGCTTCCAGAAAATTAACCGCACTGATCAGTGATCGTACAGCAACATGCCTTTATTGTCCATTAATCAGACTACTTATAACGTCCCCTATATGTCACTCTTATTTTATTTTTTTTGTCATGTTTTACTACAGACAGAGAGAGATGTCAGCGTCAGGCAGCGAGCTGCAGACCTACTCTACGCAATGTGTGACCGCACAAATGCTAAGCAGATTGTGTCCGAAATGTTAAGCTATCTGGAAACGGCCGATTATTCCATCCGGGAGGAAATTGTAAGTAACATACAAAGAGCCTTCCCATATTAAGGCCATCACTATCAGCGCTAATGAGGGGCAAGCTCTCATATCTTCTACCAATTAGCTCTTTGGAATCATATACAGTTTCTGATTTATAGACACTCCTGCTGGTCAGTTGTTTAAAGGGGCATTAGCTTTCCAATTCCTGTCCTCCATACTTTTAGTAGTGGTTGCTTTTGGTACTGCAACTACATCTTTATCCTATTCAAGTATGAGGTGTAATACCAGATACAACCACTACAAAAAGCAAGAATGTAAACAATGATGGCATGTAGAGATTTCTGGGGCACCAAGGCCGCCTCAGAGAGCTGATCGGTTAAGGGTGCCTATGAGGGTCCCTAACATTCATGACTCCTCAATTGAACTCCATATTAGAAAAGTGCGCTGAACCATAGATTGTAATGAAGAGTGACTTCACATGGGGTGCCAGTCTGCAACTGGGAAAGAGGGTATTAATTAACCCCATCACTAGGATTAGACCCCCACTGTTCTGATATTTATGAGCAGTTGTATTCCAGTGAATGTATTCTTGGCTGATCTTAGGCCCCCTTCACACGTCCGGAAAAACCACCTGGATTTCCGGACCCATAGAATTGCATTAGTCACGGACACCCTTCTTTAGAAGGATTTTTTAGAACCGGTCCTATTTTTGTCCGGAATTGCTGCTTGGACGCCCCTATAGAAGTCCATGAAATCCCGGACGCTTTCCTGCACATCAAGTATGAGGTGTGCACATCAGAAAAGCGTCTAGGGCTCCACTCACCCGAACCTCCCGAGTTGCCGCCCGGACCTTCAGCACAACCACACTACCCCCCACCCCCGCACTTTCAGCACAGCCCGCATGGACCTTCAATGTGGCCGCCCGCACATCGCAACCCCACCGCCGGAGTGTCTGATCAGGAAAGCATCCGGGGTTACACTCGCCTGGACTTCACAAGTTGCCACCTGCACCCCCCGGACCTTCATCGCCACCAGCACGCCCAAACCCGCCTCCCCGACCTCTAATGCGGCCCGCACCCCCACCCCCCTGGACCTTTAATGCGGCCCGCACACCACTCCAATATGCACACAGCTCCACTTGAAAAAAACCCACGCCCTGGAACTTTCAGCGCTGCCCGTCGCCTTCAGGATCAGAAGAAAAAACAGGACATGGTAAGAGTTGCAGTTCTGCAACCTGGATGGCCACAGGCTGCAGAAGTACAATTCCCATCATGACCTGTCAGTCAGGCATGATGGGAGTTGTAGTTCTGCAAGCTGTGACCATCCAGTTTGCAGAACTACATCTCCCATCATATCCTACTTTTCTGATGCCATTTGAGGCCTCCTGATCACGATTTCCTGACAGTAAAAACTGACACAGACGTGTGAATGGGGCCTTATGTAGTTCATGATATTCTGTCTTCCCACTTCTTTTGACCCTGAAAAATTGAAATCCTTGGCGTGTTCTGTGTTACTAATCGGTTCTGTTGTCTTGCTGATTGAAGTGTCTGGCACTAGAGGATGGATGGATGGTGGATGCACTGTTCTGTATCACCAGTTACTGAATAGGAGTCTTACCCTGCATATACAGACAACATTATGATTGCTTTCTTCAATTGTATTCCTTTTATAGGTGTTGAAAGTAGCTATCCTAGCTGAGAAATACGCAGTGGATTACAGCTGGTATGTGGACACCATTCTGAACCTGATACGTATCGCTGGTGACTATGTCAGTGAAGAGGTGTGGTACCGGGTCATCCAGATTGTTATAAACCGGGATGATGTGCAAGGCTATGCAGCCAAAACTGTATTTGAGGTAAGGCTTGTTGAAATCAAAGACTGCATATATTTGTATTTTTCATTTTATAAGACACACTTTTTTTTTTCCTCACTCGTGTCTGTGGGGGGACACAGATAGTCGGTATAGGCTGATACCACTAGGAGGCGACACTAAGCAAAGAAAAAAGTGTTATTTCCTCCCATCTAGGCTATACCCCGCCTGCTGTCGCTGAGCTAATCCGTTTTAGCTTATTGTCCGTAGGAGGCAGACACTCCTGCAGATCCTGCACGTTTCTGCTTTTTCTTATTTTAGTTTATAGTATTATTTTTGCCTCTTTCCCTTTTAGGTGGGAAATATAGACAAGTGTTTCCCAAACTGAGCAGGGTGAGCAGCAGTGCTGCCAACACCCCAAATGCCAAGAAGACAGGGGATAGAAAGGGGAAGACAACAACAAATCAAAAAAGAGTAAAATGAACAAGGGGGGAGGCAAACCATCATCAAGTTAGGAGAGTCTTTGATCATATGTTTTTTCTGTGGGGGCCGCATGTGCTTCTTGCTGGCGAGGGAAGAGAGAGCTGTGAGCACAGATATGGGAGGAGACAAGTGACAGGCACTGAAGCAGCTGCCGCTGACATATCTGTACATACAGCAACCTCTCTGGTCGGTCTCTGACCGGAAGAGCCTGGTGCTTATGCTGCAGACAGTGCGTACTGCATTGGCCAACAACTCAAAAATCATCATGGTAACATCTACAGGTTTGTGAAATCCCTCCTCACCTCCCACCAAGCTACAAGTTAACCCTCAATGAACTGTAGGAGGCTATATGAGAAGAATTAATTTATTGAGGGTTAATTCCCTGGCACCACTGCTCCTAGATTAACCTGATCAGTATATGAGTGACAGTATCCCATAAAAAGGTAGCTCATCAGTCCCTGATTGGTGGGGTGCCAACACTTGTTTGGTTTTGCACTACACAGTTGTCTCTATTCATTGTGTAGTGGTGGACACCTGTAACTGCAGCTCCTATTCACTTGAATAGGAGCTGTGCTGCAGTTACACATCACCACCACTACACAATGAATGGAGACAAACTCTCTATACTGTGTTGTGCGGCACCGAACAGCTTTTTCCAGTTTTCCTCCTCTAAAACCTAGGTGCGTCTTATAAAGAAGAAAAATACGGTTATTTAATTTTTTATTTTTAGTTCAATGATTTGATTTTAATGAAGAGTATTATATAACAGTGAAAAATATCTAATATTAAATAGAGTGATTGCTCTTTTTACAGGCTCTACAGGCTCCTGCATGTCATGAGAATATGGTTAAAGTCGGGGGTTATATTCTGGGAGAATTCGGTAACCTTATTGCTGGAGACCCTAGGTCAAGGTATAGTGCAAAGATTATAAAAAATAAGTGAACCCTACCAGATGTGCACCTCCTTGTTTCCCCTTTGTTAGTCATTGGGAGAGCTCCTCGTAGTGGCCTGTGTTGAGGAGCTCTGAAGCCCAGAAGTGTGTGTTTGTTGTATACATAAATCATGGGAGGTCAGAGGACTATGGGGGTGTCACAATCGCGGTAACCGATTATGGGGGGGGGGGTGTTGAAGCACACACTGTTGTGCTATCTTCAAGACACTGAATTGTATGTCAAAAAAATGAATGTGTTGTGGTTTGGCTCTCAGCTGTTCTGCTCACATCAGCAGTGTGAGCCCGGTCCACTTTTGTCCGGGTTTACACTGCGTTTTTATATACATTTATTGTTAAGCGTATTGAAATGCATAAAAGCGTTAAAGGGGTTATCAAGTGATCCAAAACATGTCTGCCTTCTTCCGGAAATAGCACCTCTCCTGTCCTCAGTTTGGGTTTGATTTAGCTCGGTTCCATTAAAGTGAATGTAGGTGACTTGTAATACAACAAACAACCTGAGCACATGGCGCTGTTTTTGCCAGAAAGTAGCTGTGTTTTTTCTAATCCTGTATAATAAGTGGATGCTAAGAACAGATGCTGCTGTATGCCATGTTGCAGAATCTGTTTCCAATTAACTTACACTATATAAAAAAAAATAGGCAAAGAAGTATTACAATGTATACTTTTTATGCAGTACGCATAGTGTAGTTCACTATGCTTTTTTTTTTTTTTTTTTTTTTTTTTTTTCAAAACAGCAAGATCAAACATAATGAAAAGTAAACAAATGCAATGTGAACCCAGCCTTCGGGAGTGTTTACACATAATAGGTTTTTTGTAGAAATACCTGCAGTCTATCTTGTTTGGAGTCAGGCATGTAAAGTGGGTTTTGCAGTTGCAGAATTTTTTTTTACAAAGATCACAAGTGATAATACCTGTAGAGTAAACAAGGAGATCTGTGCCGGCCTCCTCCTCTATAAGACGTCTTGCCGCCTGCAGCTCCTCAAATGTTTGCTCCTATAAACAGAATTAAAGTGATATTAATTAAAGTATTGTATTGCCCCCCCAAAAGTTATACAAATTCCCAATATACACTTATTATGGGAAATGCTTATAAAGTGCTTTTTTCCCTGCACTTACTACTGCATCAAGGCTTCACTTCCTGGATAACATGGTGATGTCACTTCCTGGATAACATGGTGATGTCACTTCCTGGATAAAATGGTGATGTCACAACCCGACTCCCAGAGCTGTGCGGGCTTTGGCTGCTGGAGAGGATGATGGTAGTAAAATAAATTCTTGGGCCTCGAGAGATTTGGGGTAAAATTCTTAGAGGTTTTCCTTTGCTGTGGTCAGACCATTTTATTCTGTGTGATTGTTGGTTACTATGCAGTATATACCCCAAGCAACCTTTACCATGGGCCCATTGGTTTGAGCCTTTTTTAGGATGCATGTTCGGTTCTATTTGATAGTATATTGGGAATTATTGTGAATATACTGATGTGTGCGTTGGTGGTTTAGCCTTATGGATACAACTAGTAACCCTTCCTTTTTATTTATATTAATTTAATGTAATATAACTTGCTTTTGCTTCTCTTTTCAGTCCTTTAGTGCAGTTCAACCTCCTGCATTCCAAGTTCCATCTGTGTAGCGTATCCACCCGGGCCCTTCTACTCTCCACCTACATTAAATTCATCAACCTCTTCCCTGAAACCAAACCCACCATCCAAGATGTGCTGCGCTCAGACAGTCAGATCAGAAACGCAGACGTGGAGCTCCAGCAGAGGGCTGTAGAGTACTTGAAGCTCAGCTCCATTGCAAGCACCGATGTCCTGGTAAGAGGTTTGCCTCTATGACATGCCAAAAGTTTTTTTTAAAACAACAGTAACACTTTAAATATAAGCTCTATTCTAAAAGGAAAAAGCTTTACCATGGAGTACAAGAAAGGAATCCAGTATAATGTGCAGACCCACAAGTTTTAAATTGAGGAGTAATGTCCTACAGTTTGTTACACTTCAATGTTTGATCTCTTGTAGGCTACAGTCCTGGAAGAGATGCCACCTTTCCCTGAAAGGGAGTCGTCTATTCTGGCAAAACTTAAGAAGAAGAAGGGACCCGGAGCTGTCAGCGAGTTAGAAGAAGGGAAGAAGGATCAGAACTCAGAAATTAACGGCGGGGTGGAAGCAACACCGAGCACTGCAGTAAGATTCCGTCTTTTAGGTTTCTGTTCAGAAAAGCAGCATTGTGGTGTGGTATCAGATTCCGCATAGAATCAATATATATTTGCCTAGATTTTAGAAGATGTTCCCATCTGCATTAGACAACTGGCACCAATCACATAACAGGAAAATGGTGACGACATACAGTACAGACCAAAAGTTTGGACACACCTTCTCATTCAAAGAGTTTTCTGTATTTTCATGACAATGAAAATTGTAGATTCACACTAAAGGCATCAAAACTATGAAGTAACACATGTGGAATTATACAGTATACTTAACAACAAAGTGTTAAACAATATTCTAGGTTCTTCAAAGTAGCCACCTTTTGCTTTGTTTCCTGCTTTGCACACTCTTGGCATTCTCTTGATGAGCTTCAAGCGGTGGTCACCGGAAATGGTCTTCCAACAGTCTTGAAGGAGTCCCCAGAGATGCTTAGCACTTGTTGGCCCTTTTGCCTTCACTCTGTGGTCCAGCTCACCCCAAACCATCTCGATTGGGTTCAGGTCTGGTGACTATGGAGGCCAGGTCATCTGGCGTTGCACCCCATCACTCTCCTTCTTGGTCAAATAGCCCCTACACAGCCTGGAGGTGTGTTTGGGGTCACTGTCCTGTTAAAAAATAAATGATGGTCCAACTAAACGCAAACCAGATGGAATAGCATGCCGCTACAATCTACAATTTTCATAGTCATGAAAATACAGAAAACTCTTTGAATGAGAATGTGTCCAAACTTTTGGTCTGTACTGTAAGTGTTCATAATAGGATGTTTTCCTCAAATGAATAGGCAAATAATAGTCCCTTCACTTGAATTGGCCCAAGGATGTTTTTGCATGGTTAGAGTAGTGAACATTTAGTGCAGTAATAGCCCAATATGCTATCTGAGCGGACAGTTTTGTTGACGTCAGTGCTGTGTTCTGATCGGCTTCCACAGTCCACTCCATCACCGTCTGCTGATCTCCTGAACTTGAGGACAGTGCCGGTCACAGGATCAGCGGCACCAAGTGCTGGTAACCTCCTGGTGGATGTGTTTTCAGACTCTCCATCTGCTGCTGCCTCACTAGCTCCTGGAACTGAAGATAACTTCCTCAGGTATGAATCCCCTAAGGTTGCCTGCTCTGTTCTAATTCTTAATATTCAGTGTAGAATAATAGAAGTTTAGTTATGTCTGTCCTGGAAATGCAAAATCTAACTCTTCGGTACATTGAAGACTGGTTATACCTCCCTTCATGTAAGTTTATTGCAGTGTGCACACAAGGCACTTCCCAGTATACACATCTCATGGCCTCCTAATGGATAGCCCTTGTCCAGTCTCCGTTCTACTATGCTGTGTGTATGATGCTTCTGTCTGTCGACTGTCTAACTGCATGTCAGTTTCCTGTCTTTTTCTTGGTCTCTGTTGTTTTTTTTCTGTCTTGCTGCTGTGGGATTGTTTCTTGTCTATGTCTGTCTTGCTGTGCCTGCCTGTGATTTGGATGGTGTACAGTGACTTGGAGCCGCCCTGTGAGAGTCCCTCGTCTTTGTTGGCCGATGCAGCTCACCCTTCAGAGTAAGGGCTGATTTAGTAACATATAAAGCATGTTGGTTACTTTTCATGAGCCATAAATATAAGAACATCTAAAATAATGTAAGTGCACCACTTCATGGAAAGTTAGTGTAGTCAGAATCATTGGAATGTGAAGCTTACAGTGACCCTATATCCGCCATCTCCTGCCTGTTGTCAACTAATGGCTAATAATACAAAGTAACAACTAATAAATGAAAGCCATGCCTAAATTGTTATAAAGGAAACAGTTCACGCTTCCCTTTACTTTACACACACCATTCATTTCAATGTTCTAGATGGATCTACCTCAAGAGGTTTTTTGTTACTCTTTTTTTGGTGCTGGCCTCTCCTCTATCGACATGTAACTGGTGGGGGTCTAAACCCAGCACCCCACTGTTTGGCAGAGCCATGGCATCCATATATACAGAGAACAGAGCTGGAAGCAGACAACTCTGTACACTATGTAGTGGCCGTGTTGGGTTATTGCAGCTCAGCTCCCATTGAAGTGAATAGGAGTCGAGCTGCAGTAACACAGGGTGGCTCCTACACCGTGTACACAGCTGTCAGCTTCTGGCTCTGTATATGCGGAAGCCATGGCTCTGCTAAACAGTGTGGTGCCCCACCGGTTAGATTATAATAATAAAAAGGTTCTGGAAAACCGCTCTAATAGATATAAATACAAATGACCCCTATATGCCCGTGAAACATTAGGGTTAGCATTGCTGAATAATTCTATGGGGTGATGGTGGGTATTGAGGTCACAGAGCTCCTATCACTGTTGGCATTTCTAAGTTTTTTCATGACGATATATATTATGTTTTACCATGCTGCATTCAGTAGAACAACCCATTTAGATTTATGTATACCATAAAGGTCCTTTCCTTCTCCAATTGCCCTATTTTTTCCCCCCTCCTTTATATCTTATGGTCTATTAATGTTGGGACTAACGCTTTTCGTGTCTTTAACAAATTACATTTAATTTTTTTTCTCCCTTTTTGGTTGCATCATCCTCCGTTCCTTTTCCGCTCTTTCCTCTTCCTCCTCCCTTTCAGCTCTGGCTCTGCTGCTTCCGAGGATCCTGCTTTACCTATCGCTGAGGCTGATGAGCTCCTAAACAAGTAAGACAGGCATGTGTATTCCTGCGTGTGTCACCCCTTGTAGATGCCCCCGTCCTGTCTGAGCATAGGCCCTTAGGGTTGCTCTCGGTACTCTCTACTTGAGTGGTGTGATGTTGATAGTGTATTAATAGGCTAATATAACTGGCGTTTCTGTAGTACACCCTGACTGTGTCGCTCATCGACATCTGAAGAAATGAGCAGGCAAGACCCCTCACCCATCTATATTATAATGCCTTCTATGTGGACTGCAGCTACCGAGACAGATCCAGTGCACCAGTGAGTCTTGACACCTCAGAGCAGTACAGAAATGGTTTCAGGATCACTTAGGGCTGGGCGATTAATCCAATTAATTCGATTAATTCGCCCATAATTTTTTAATAGTTTCTTGTTTTTTTTTTTGGTGTGAAAATTGTAAATTCGATTTTCACAATAAATCATTGTCAGCGGGGAGGGCGGCGTGGTACAGTGTGGGGCGGGCCCGCTGTACAGCTCCAGAAACCGGGTCCTGCATGTGCACTCCTGCCCCAGTCCCCCCCAGTCACAGGGGGAGCACTGTTACACTGGGAAGCAATACATTTGTTGTCTCAAATGTCATTAAAATAATATCTGACACTGCGAGAAAAAATTTCAGTTTATTTAGCTAAAAATTTTAAAAAATCGAGAATTGTACAAAATTTTTTTTAAAAATCAACATTTTATTTTTTTGCCATACCTCCCAGCCCTAGGATCACTATAGTGTTGCTCTTTTTCTAAGAAAAGTTTATTGCCAGATATCTTATGGTGCCCAAATACTAAATTTGGTTCAGTTGACAGCAGGTGTGTGTGGGGGGGCATCCTGACTCTCCACAAACATCATCTCACAAAGGTTGGGTGTGATGGATTTTCACTGCCTGTTCTCGGAGGGATAAGCTGATGCCAGAATACTCTGGCTGTGGCCTATAGCCCCCTACCTATAGAGGATACATACATTCATGTGAATGGGGGAGCAAATGCAGGTGCCTACCGGCAGAGCGCTTCTATAGGGTGCACAGGGTAATCTGTTTGCAGTGAACGGGAACACAGGGAGTCCAGTATGATGAGGTGAAAGGATTTATTCCAAGATTAAAACATCCCCTATCTACAGAACAGATGATAACTAGCTGATCACTAGAACAAAACAAGGCCCCAAGTCAATGGAGCAGCAGCAGAATGCATACTTGACCTCCCCTGCATTCATTGTCTATGGGACGTCTAAACATTGCAAACTCTTATTTTCAGAAATCCCATAGACATTAAATAGAATATTTAATCATGGGATAATACCTTTTATCCAGGCTTTGAAAACATGGCCACTTTCTTCAAGAAACAGCACCAGTCTTGTCCTCAATCTGGATATAGCTTTGCAGCTCATCAGAGTGCATGGAGTTGTATTGTAATACCACACACAACCTAAGGAAGGGGTGGCGCTGTCTTTACAAGAAAGTAGCTGTGCTTTTCTAGTCCTGGATAACCTCTTTAATGTTCTACTGACATGGTAACCTTATCATCTGTAACAGAGCACAACTAACAGTCTATAGAAGCCATCTCACCCATGGTTCATCCTATAACGTGTCCTATTTCTTTACATATGAGCGTGTTGACAAATTTCTTGCACATTTTTGGATGAAAATTCCCACATTAGAGTCTTTTTGTCCGCTATTCTTCATGTGACCCTTAGATGGCACCGTTCCTCCTTGCATGTATTTCCATCCTGCTTGCCTCTCTACAGGATAATGAAAATGTTTCTCTTGTTTGTGGCGTTAGATTTGTGTGCAAGAATAATGGCGTCCTGTTTGAGAACCAACTTCTGCAGATTGGAGTGAAGTCTGAATTCCGCCAGAATCTGGGTAAATAATGTTAACTGGATGTCATTGGCTTTCAATTAAAGGAGTACTCCTTCCTTATAAAGTGATGGCTTATTGCTAGGATATCTATACTGACCACCAGGGGCCTGCTGTGCTAGCTCATCACTATTTACAATGCACAGCAGTGACTGGTCATCCATGTACAGCATGGCTACCTCACTAGTGTTGTCCTGCTTGTATAGGGGGTGACCAGGGAAAAGGAGTGTAGGCGGCACATCGCTATACTGGTGCTGCATCTGCTTTAAAGGGGCCCTTAAAAAGACATTTTTACCCTCAACTTTCTTTTTATGTACTTATTGATGGTATTTTCTCTTTTCTATAGGTCGTATGTACCTGTTCTATGGTAACAAAACTTCAGTGCAGTTCCAGAGCTTTACTCCCACTGTGTCGTATCCAGGTGACCTGCAGAATCATATCCTTTAAACTTTAAAAAATTTTGAGCACACTGGTTAAAACAGTTCACTGATAAACTCGATTAGGCTGTGGTTACTACTACTGTTTAGATCACAGGTGTCAAACTTGGGTGTCTCCACCTGTTACCTAACTACAATTCCCATCATGCTTGGACACCCCTAAATAAAGGCCATGTTCACAGAACGTATATTTTTGTAAAAGTACGGCTGTTGTTGCCGATTGCAACAACGGCTGTGATTAATACAAAAATATACGTCACCTGGCCTCTGTGGAATTCTGGCCGGAGCATATAAACATAGTATACTCTCCGGCCGGGATCTCTAGCGATGCCATAGAAAACTGAGATGTCAGTGCACACAATGGAGCGAGCGGCTCCGGCCGCTCGCTCCATAGTGTGCAGTGGGGAGTTCTGATGCGGGCGCACACGGATGCGCCCGCATCAGAACCCTGCGGCCGGAAAGTTCATCCGCCCGGTACTGCAGTGATGATCGTTTTAGAGACCGGCCGATCCGTGACCTGGCCGGATCACAGAACAGCCGGTCTCTTACAGTGTGTGAACATAGCCATATACTGTGACTGTGTTCTGTTTTGCAGATGTTAATTTATTGTCTCTTATGGGTTAATAAAACAGTGTTTCGGAGCAGTAATATACAGGATCTGCAATGGTCTGCCCATGTAGTAAAGAAGGTATTGAGAAATCTAGTAATGGTGGTGGCACGCAGGGGTCTATATGTGGCTGGTACTACCACTGGTGGTAATGATGGTACTAAGGAGAGGCAGATAGAAAG
The DNA here is from genome assembly GCF_027789765.1 of Dendropsophus ebraccatus. Classification (NCBI taxonomy): domain Eukaryota; kingdom Metazoa; phylum Chordata; class Amphibia; order Anura; family Hylidae; genus Dendropsophus; species Dendropsophus ebraccatus. Next base: position 68,135,880 of record NC_091465.1, read on the forward strand.
GTCATTTGTGCACTGTTTGTTTTGCCTCGCCAATGCCTTTTTCAAATATAACCATGTAGTCATCCTTAACATTCAGCATTACAGCTTAATATACAGACCAAGCCAGTGGACCCCGTAGTGGAAGGAGGGGCACAGGTACAGCAGGTGTTGAACATCGAATGTTTATCAGACTTTGATGACGCCCCCCTTATTAATATTAAGTTCAGGTACTTCACATTGATCACTTTCAGTTTCTAACACATTACCCCCTCCTTATGCCACGTGCTTTAATATTGTCGCCTGTCACCTTTAGGTATGGAGGAACATTACAGAACATCACATTGAAACTGCCGATAACCATCAACAAGTTCTTCCAAGCTACCGAGATGCCGTCCCAGGACTTTTTCCAGCGCTGGAAACAGCTTAGCCTGTAATTCAATTTATCAACTCTTCAGTAATGTAGTAATAAGTTTTCCGGCGGCAATGGTTGATAGGTTATTCATAGGGTAGGCCGACAACAGCTGTTTGGCAGCATACACTGTAGTGACTGCTCCAGGCTACTGCAGCTCGGCTCCCATTTACTTCGGTTGGAGCCACTACATAGTGCGTGGAACCAAAGCATCTGGCTCTGCACTTTGCACACCTGTGTGCCGAACAGCTATTGGATGGACAGCGCTCACAAGCAGTCTTATATAATCTATTGTCAATTTAATAATGTTTTCTGCATTTTCAGGCCACAACAAGAAGCACAGAAGATTTTTAAAGCCAACCATCCCATGGATTCAGAAGTGACAAAAGCAAAGGTAGAGTCTATTCTGGTGTTTTGTCTTACCCTGTCATTTTATTTCCTATACAACCAAGAAATATGTATTTTCACAGCCACTTAGCTTATCTCTCCCGCAATGAATAAAAAAGTAAAAACGTTGGCTATATTTTTAGTGTTGGTCACGCTGTGTATTTAATGTTTTTTGGTGTGGTAACCTCTCTATGGGACTATGGAAGACATCTAAGTACAGTACTCTGCTAGCTTTGGAAGTCCTATAGAGAATAAATGGAGCAGAGGCCGAGCGTGCATGCTGCTGCTCCTCCTCCATTCACTTTGGGGCATAAGGAACCCTGCTTCTTGTTATCACCTGTCCTTTTGAATTGATAAGAACTTCTTATGGGGTAATTCCTTTACCCTCTTTTCTTCTACTGATGGTTATGTACTGTAGGACATCAGCTGACCACACATTGAATAGGACATCTATGCTATAACCCCAGACACACTTAAAAGCATTCACCCAGATTTATCAATGTAACACAAGCAAGTGTCCGACAGATGGCAGCCACCCACTCAGTGCACATCTGGATGCTCGATTAATGCTAATTTACAAAGTCTGTGTCATGGCTCAATTCTCATGCAGCAAGGGCTGTATGTATGTGTATGTATGTGTGTGCATATACATATATATATAAATATGTAAGTGTGTGTATATATATATATATATATATATATATTATATATTGATGTATGTGTGTATATAGTTACAATGTCCATGCAGCCCTTGCTTTTTAAGGTGTGAAATAATAGAGATGTACATACCTGCCCATGTTCCTCTGATGTCCCCTAGCCTTGACGTTCCGCTCATAGCAGCCACCACTCACTCTTCCAAACCAATCTCTGAAGTGACAGGCTGCTCAGGCAATCACTGGCAGAGATGGGATAGTGCCGCGGCCAGCCTGTCTCCTTAAAGACTGGTTTTAAAGTGTCAGCGGCAGCTGCGGGAAATCCCAGAAACAAGACAGGAGGACATTGGGGGAGCGTGGAGGTTAGCATCCATCCTATTTTCTTTACCCTTGCATCAGCCACCTGCCTTGCATCACTATTATAGGTAGCAGTGCATGGCCGGTGGCTGATGATTTTCATACGTGCTGAAAGACAGTGATCAGTCGATGATCGGCTCCTTGGATGATCATTGTCTTTATAACACGGGGCGATATTTGCCCGAATCTTCCGGACTGGGCAGATAATCACCCTGTGTAATAGGGCTCTTGGACAGATTTGCACCTCTGTGTTCAGGTGTATTCATGCTTTCTTCTTGCCCCCGTCCTAAACTACAGCATTGTTCTTCTTTTCAGTTGTTGGGCTTTGGCACTGCACTGCTAGAAAATGTGGATCCTAATCCAGACAACTACGTGGGTGCTGGCATCATCCAGACAAAGTCTGTACAAGTTGGATGTTTGCTGCGTTTAGAACCCAATATCCAAGCTCAGGTGAGTTACAGGGTCTGAGTGAGCGTATGCCCACATGAAGAGTCTGTGCCTGGTCATGAATGGAGGAAACCGATCACAGACCATGTTCTCTTCTCTAATTCCTTGTAACACTTCTTTCTTTTCAGATGTACCGACTTACGTTGAGAACCAGCAAAGAAAGCGTTTCCAAGCACCTATGTGAGCTCTTATCCAAGCAGTTTTAAGCCAACAAGAATGTGATTGCTAAAGACAGTAAAACTGGCAAACACTACAAGGAGGGTTTACCGTGCATCAAGCAAACGTGTGTCTGTGTGCATGTGGTGGCCGGGGCGGCGCTAAAGACTGCCCTCTCTGCAGATTGTCTTTATTTTGTGTGTATGTGTGCGTGCGGTCTACGTCCAGTAAAGTCTACCAGACTTTAGAACTTGTAAAAAAAAAAAAAAAAAAGTTAAAAAAGAAAATGACAAAGACAAGGCTAACTATTAATATTCTTATTGTCATAAGATGTGTGGTTGTTCTACTAGATTTTGTCGTTCTTGCTGTGACTATAAATTTACTAGACTGAAAGGGATGCATGAAGCCGAGGACCCCCAGAAATGTGCAGACAAGAGGGTACCTCTCTCCATGCCGCCTCTGGCTGTACTGTGGATAAGGGATCAGACGCTGCATGCTGGCCCACCGGCATATCACTTGCTGAACAGTGGCAAGGCTGCTTATCGGAAAGGACGCATAGACAACTAAAACCCTGAAGGTTTTCACACAGTTTAGATGTGAAGTGGAGACTAAAGCAGTAGTCGTTTGTATTATTACTTTCGTGTTCTCTTCCTGCCCATGTGCTCTCTATGTGTCCTCTATGGGCTCAGTAAATAGTGCTGTGCATTTCTGCACTTTGAGTATCATTGAGCTTTTGGTGTAAAACGAGTGACAGAAGGTAGGTGACCAGGGTTTCATATAAGAGCCATGTGACCGGCCTTCTGTATTATTCACAGCATCCTATAGGGAGAAGTTTCTGAACAACTTTTGCCAAATCCAGCGTGGAGATCCCATTGGATACTTCTAGAAGGGAAAGTCACTGTCACAAATATGCAAGACCATTATCTGTTCATTGGGTCTGTCTGTGCCAGTGAACTAGTGTTATCTAGTAAGGAATGCGTCCTCATCGTCTGTCATAGTATTGCTGTACATTGCAGCTTCTTCTTCTCAAACCTTTTTGGCCCTTGCCGCGTAGATGAACCCCCCTTATTTCCTCAGTGTGCTCTTGTGTGTCAGTGCGGTCACGTCGGCCATTGTTTTTGTTGAAGCATTCCATGCCTCTGTATTGTATTCAGTGATTTCACACTGACCTCTTACCTCGTATAGTCATTCCAAGTATGCACAAGTGTATGTCTGACCTATCCCCCCGCCCCTGGGTGTCTCTTCCAGTGCTCTTAATCCTTCTCCCCGACTTTTAAAAGGGGGCGCACATATCCTAGATTTTAGTCAGAAGTACTCGCCCAGCACTGTAAAAACAAATGAAGGCTCAATATTGTATTCTTCTATCCACACATGGTGTCCATCTCGTAACGTTTGTTACTCAGTTGCTGCAGGTTATCTCATTACCTCCCTTGAAATTTTTTTTTTTTTTTTTTAAACCTGCCTTGCAATTTATTGCTTTTTTGGTTTTATTCTCATTTATGGCTTATAGTTGCCACTTGTTGTTTTTTTTGTTTTGTTTTTCTTTTAAGGTGGGTTTGTTGCCTGCCGGTGTATATAGGTATATATAAATATATAAGATATTATATAAATGTTAATACATAATCAAGAGGTACATAGATAATGTCAAGAATTACATCCCCGCACATCCTAGAATTGGACGTCACACACACGACCAGCCCAGTGAGACTGTCACTCGTCCAGCAACCATCCCTCCTGCAAGGGCTGATGTTGTAGTCTTGAGTTTCTTTCAGGAATTCGCAGCATTTCGAGTGGGTCGCTTTCTTGCTATTAAAGGCTTAGTACAGATTTGGCAGAAAAGATGTCCCCTTGCCCTTATACATATGGAGATGCAGGCCATGAGAAAGATTTACCTTAAACAACTTACACCTTGTCCCTGTATTACATTTAGAGGTGCTCCTGCATTACAGGTGGTGCTGCAGGCTAAGAGAACCCTAATGCTTTTACCTGCTCCAGCTGTATATAACTAAAGTGTGGAACCTTTTTAAATGGATCTCTGTTAGCTGTAGTGAGAGCTCAAGTGTCAAGGAGGCAGTGCCAAACTGCTGCATGCATGCCTCCTCCCTCCCCCACCCTTTCCAGCCATGCATCAGTGCTGGAAGCAAAGCCCTGTTCTTTAATCAGACAATATAGGGAGGTGTGGGGGAGGGAGGAGGCCTGCATGCTGCAGTTTGGCAAAACATCCATGACGTAGTCTCTGCACCTGTTATAGAGCTGACCTATTCCTATAAAACAGATTGGCCTGTTTGTTTCTGGTTTCTGAAAGCCTCCAGCTATGCTGCCCATTGGCTCCATTTTAGTACCTACCATACTGCAGTAGTCAGACGTTAAAGCCTTGTTCACACGGTTAAAATCTCCACACTACACCATATCATAGTCCATATGGTTTTGTATCAAAAAACAATCTTTTTCTGATTTCAATGGGAAATTTTAACAAACCTGATTTAAGTTTTTAATTGGTTACTTTTCTAAGCATTTTTGTTTGGATTCTCCCTTTAAAGTCTATGGGAGCTTTAAAAAAAATCCATGAAAATCTGCATTGTGCAGGTTTCCAGGTGGAATTTTTAGTGCTAGATTTCCCGAGTGGTATGTTCACATGAAGCGGGTACACAACTAGAGTTATTGTAAAGTGGGTGAGAGCATAAAGGGGTTATCCAGGATTACAAACAGCACCACCCCTGTCCTCGGGTTGTGTGTGGCATTACAACTCCATTAACCTAAATGGAACTGAGCTGTAATACCACATCCACAATCTAGTGAAGAGTGGTAAGCAGCCATGTTTTTCTAACACTTTTAATAAACCACAGTGTGGATTTATACATAACAGGTCAATGCATGGTGATTTTCACCTATTGCAATGCATGTAAAATCTGCTGCATGTGAACATATGCTTACACAGACATCTTTTTAACCTCTCTGTATAATTAGACCATGTTTGCACGATACATACATGTTTCTATTGGTTGGCCAAGTGTACAGCTCATGTTAAATTGATAATTCACCCTGTAAAAATTTATTTCCTTTCTTCCAGATAGGCCACCATTATAGGATTGGCAGGGGTCCGACTCCCGGCACCAGTGTGGGTTAGCTTTCTGAAGGGGCAAGTGTCACTGTTTCTCATCCTTATCCTTGCATTGTCCCATTCAAGTGAACAGGGCAATGCTGCAGCCCTTTGCTTTAATCGGTCGTCGACTACACATCCTTTATTACAGGAGGAGATGCACAGACGATGGCAGATTATGTTTTGATTTGCTGCCCCTATTAAACAGGAAAATAGCCATCTAATTGGCAGATAATCTCCCCATGTAATAGAACCTTAAAGGGAAACTCCAGCAGGAAAAAAATTCCTTCAAGTCAGAAAGTGCCAGAGATTAGTAATTTACTTGTATTAAAAAAATTCTCTTGTCTTCCTGTACTTATCAGCTGCTGTATGTCATAGATATAGATATGTAGCACATACAGAAGCTTAAAGGACTGGAAGACATAGGATTTTTTTATAGAACTAAATTACAAATCTCTGGCACCAGTTGATTTGAAAGATTTTTTTTTTTTTTTGCTGGAGTTGCCCTTTTAATAGTACAGTGATGCAAGGGCAAGCACAGGTAAACCTTGTAGTGCCTGCAGTACCTACATAAGTGCCTCAGCCCTTATGTCACCAGGTATTATGCTCCTGCCAATCCCATCATTGACAGCCTATCCACAAGACAGCCCATCAGTTTTTACAGGTCAGAGAACCCCTTTAAGGAGTCAGGCAGCATGTGTGGCAGTCTGGCATCAGCATTAGAATAATCAATCTTAATAGAATAGTAAATGAACCAGGGGCCAAAGACCACACTAAGAAGAAACTACAAATTTTGTGCAGTGATGTAAGGTTAAAAAAAGTTGCTTTAGAAAGGATATTGTGCATCTGACATGAGAAGAACAAAATACAGTGTAGTTTTTTTTTCTCATTGAAAAATATTTCGTTTTTTTTTTCCCACTTGAAACAGCGCCACTCTTGTTGATGGTTATGTTTTGTATTGCAGCTCATCTCTGTACAGTTGACTGGGGATGAGCTGCAGTTTCCAGCACAGCCCAGGGATACGTTTTCATCTTATAAACCCATTTATCTCTCCAAGAATCTCTCCTGCTCCCTATTTTTAGCAGTTGTGGCCTTTACACGGTTGGCTCAATGACACCAGCTTCTTGTGATACCTTGACATTCCCTCCTGTAAGCCGTCCGTACATTTGGAAGGCAGTTGTGTCCATTCGGAAGTTTTTTTTTTTGTTTTTTTTTTTCCTTTTCCCCTTTTAATTTTCTTTGACTTTTTTGGTATCGTTTTTCTCTTGTGGTTATGGAGTGCAGTTCTCGCTGGTGCGGTTCCTTATTTTGTGTAGTGCAATGCTAGTTATACCAGCTCCTGAGAGTGTGTGCGCGTGTAGCTGCATATGGATGTATTGCTGAAGCTTAGTGCGTTCTGTATCATATTAGACTTACATATTTTCTATCTGTGTATTTTATAAACTGTATCATTCCCACCCAAAGTCCTGGAATAAAAGGTTGAGCCATGGAGTCCTTTTAGTTCTTTATATTCAAAAATTAAATGGTCACTGTCAAACAACTTCCCTCCACAAGAGCCAGTCTGATTCCTTACATGTCTGTAAATCACTTTGTTAAATCCAGGGTTAGAAAAAGCACAGCTACTTTCTTTCAAAACAGCACCACCCCTTTACTCAGGCTGTGTGTGGAATTACAATTCATTTCCATTCACTTTACTGGAACTGAGCTTCAAAACCCATTACCAAACTGAAGACGAGAGTGGTGCTGTTTCCGGAAGTAATAGGGCATGTCTCTGTAAGCCTACATAACTCCTTTAACTAAAAATGACTCCTTAAAGGGGTTATCCAGTGCTACAAAAACATGGCCACTTTCTTTCAGAGACAACACGACTCTACTCTCCAGTTCAGGTGTGGTTTGCAGTTAAGCTCTATTCACTTCAATGGAACTGAGCAGCAAAACCCTGCCCAAGCTGGAGACAAGAGTTGGGCTGTCTCTGGAAGAAAGTGGCCATGTTTTTGTAGCGCTGGATAACCCCTTTAACCTTGGAAAAAGTCTTGGCCACTAGATGTCTCACTTCTCTTCAGTCTGCTGCCCACTGCCTGTTGTTAGGGGAAATCTGTCTCTAGTAACAGACGCAGCAAGACACATGAGGAACACCCCAGTGGTCCTAACGAGCTCATTTACATATGTATTTTTAGTTAAAGTTCGCAAATCGACTAAGAAAAGACGACAGATGCCAAAAAGAATAGATACACAGCTGGAGGGAGATATCAGCAGGTTTGTTTGATTGCCTGAGCTGATAGTTTCCTTTTAAATGGCTGCATGAACATTACAGTGATCGCTTGTGCAGCTTGGCCATGCGATTTATCATGCCTTCTCAAGGCCCTGCAAACAAGTGCCGATCTCGCTTATCGTTGCTTGCTTGTGTATGGCCCCATATTCTGTGGAAGCGACGGCTGTTAATTCACACAATGCATAGAATAACGTTCGTTGTTCGCAACAGCACTCTTAGGAATGTGCAGAACATTGCCCATCTTTTTACCGTCTTTCCATCAAAATTCAGTGAACCTTTAAAAAAAAGGCAAACCCAAAGGGTGCAGAACATGGCCACCACAAACCTTAATGCGCCAACAGCCAAAGTATGTTAAATAACAGTTAGTATTATGAATACTAAATAACGCCCGTTGAAAATCCTTGTGTGAACATAGCCTTAACGTGTATTAAATTTCTTAGTACAACAGTAGATGTGATATAAAACAAGTTTGTAATTCACATTCATTTTTTTAGTCATGGAAAACATGAGCCTAAACACACAAAGTCCTGTGTTTCTCAGGGCATCAGCGCTCACAGAGAAGGCAGTCATGTGATTGATGGACACATTGATCCGTAAGTCTGTGTACTGGCCGGGACTTTTTGTGTTTAGTCTTTTTTTTTCAACCAGCACAAGTCTAAAAAGCTTCAGGAGACTGGACCTGGATACAAGTAAGTATAACTTTAGTTTACAGCCTGATAACAAAAAAAAAAAAAAAGTAAATTGCAAACTTGCTTTATATTACATCTACTGTTGATTTAGATTTTAACGTTATACCAACAGGTACACTCAAAGACCCTAGAATAAGCTTTAGCTGCCCAAGCTTGATGGAAACTGTAGATTTGCCACAGCTATAGGGCTGCATGTGTGACACTTCTGTACTACACTATGCCCATGTGGTCCCAACGCAACAAAATAGTTGTCTGGTATAAATGTCTATAATGAAGGAAGTTTAGAAATAATAAAGAGGCAATTGGCAGAACTTCCAGTCTCCACGAGGTCACTGACCGGTGACGATTACTGTCAGATCACACTTGAATAATATATGCTTATATTGTAGGTAAAAGTATGGAAACCGATGACACTGCATTACTGCCTATATTATATCAGCTGACAAGAAATCTGCAGAGTCTTTATAATTATCTTGAGGAAACAGTAGGTTATTTCCCCCCTCCCCAAAATTACATTTTTTTTTTCTATGTTGAAATAATAGTAATAAAACTAGATGCAAGAAAAAGTACACACTTTCTAACCACTTCTAGACCGGATCCATTCTTGTTTAGTACATGTGAATTTGAAAGATACAGTGTACAGTGGGGAAAAAAAGTATTTAGTCAGTCACCAATAGTGCAAGTTCCACCACTTAAAAAGATGAGAGAGGCGTCTGTAATTGACACCATAGGTAGACCTCAACTATGAGAGACAAAATGAGAAAACAAATCCCGAAAATCACATTGTCTGATTTTGTAAGAATTTATTTGCAAATTGTGGTGGAAAATAAGTATTTGGTCAGTAACAAAATTTCATCTCAATACTTTGTTATATATCCTTTGTTGGCAATGACAGAGGTCAAACGTTTTCTGTAAGTTTTCACAAGGTTGGCACACACTGTTGTTGGTATGTTGGCCCATTCCTCCATGCAGATCTCCTCTAGAACAGTGATGTTTTGGGGCTGTCACTTGGCAACACAGAATTTCAACTCCCTCCAAAGGTTTTCTATAGGGTTGAGATCTGGCTGGCTAGGCCACTCCAGGACCTTGAAATGCTTCTTGCCCTGGCGGTGTGCTTTGGATCATTGTCATGTTGAAAGACCCAGCCACGTTTCATCTTCAATGCCCTTGCTGATGGAAGGAGGTTTGCACTCAAAATCTCACAATACATGGCCTCATTCATTCTTTCATGTACCCGGATCAGTCGTCCTGGCCCCTTTGCAGAGAAACAGCCCCAAAGTATGGTGTTTGATGGATGCAACTCGGTATTCTTTTTCCTCCAAACATGACAAGTTGTGTTTCTACCAAACAGCTCCAATTTGGTTTCATCAGACCATAGGACATTCTCCCAATACTCTTCTGGATCATCCAAATGCTCTCTAGCAAACTTCAGACGGGCTCGGACATTTACTGGCTTAAGCAGTGGGACACGTCTGGCACTGCAGGATCTGAGTCCCTGGCGGCGTAGTGTTTTACTGATGGTCATTTGTGATCATTTTGACCCCACGGGGTAAGATTTTGCGTGGAGCCCCAGATCGAGGGAGATTATCAGTGGTCTTGTATGTCTTCCATTTTCTAATTATTGCTCCTACGGTTGATTTCTTCACTCCAAGCTGGTTGCCTATTGCAGATTCAGTCTTCCCAGCCTGGTGCAGGGCTACAATTTTGTTTCTGGTGTCCTTTGACAGCTCTTTGGTCTTCACCATAGTGGATTTTGGAGTCTGACTGTTTGAGGGTGTGCACAGGTGTCTTTTTATACTGATAACAAGTTTAAACAGGTGCCATTACTACAGGTAATGAGTGGAGGAAAGAGGAGACTCTTAAAGAAGAAGTTACAGGTCTGTGAGAGCCAGAAATTTTGATTGTTTGTAGGTGACCAAGTCCTTATTTTCCACCATAATTTGCAAATAAATTCTTACAAAATCAGACAAAGTGATTTTCGGGATTTGTTTTCTCATTTTGTCTCTCATAGTTGAGGTCTACCTATGATGTAAATTACAGACACCTCTCATCTTTTTAAGTGGGAAAACTTGCACTATTGGTGACTGACTAAATACTTTTTTTCCCCACTGTATAAAGTTTCATTTAGTTTTCCATGTAATTTTTGTTTGTTTTTTTATGTGATACTTTAGGCCTTATGTGGGAGATTTATCTGTCATATCTGATATCTGTTATCTTTCATTTATCTGTGAGAAATGAAAGGTGGAATCTGATTGGTTGCTAGGGGCAACTGAGCCAGTTACACCATGTTTGATAAATCTCCCCCTATGTGTTTACATTTTTTTTTTTTTGTGAAATGTGATATTGAGAAAAACTTTATTTCAGCTGAAAGAGAGACTTAGAAGCTGGAGGGGAGCATGTGAGTAGTTGTTTTTTTTTTTTTTTTTCTCCTCTGTTTTTACAGTCAGGAAACACTGATGTTTCCTAAAGCCTCCTGAAAGGCTTTCTGATCAGTGTTTCCTGACCATAAAAATGGCCACGGACATGTGCAGGGGACTTTTCGCTCCATTCACTGTAGTGGCCAAAACAGAATACTAAAAAAGCTTTAGTTCTATGTCACCACTGCTACATAGTGAACAGACACAACTACTTCTGGGACCAAATACCAATCGGGGACTAGCTCATTAGTCTTGCCTGGAAAATCCCTTTAATTTATCAGAGAAACTGTTCTAAAGCCACTTCCCTGGTTCCCTGTAAATCTTTCTTTAGTTGCAAAGAAAAGCACTGCTGAGAAAAGCTTTGGTAACAAAGAGAGCTGAAGACAGCCTGGGCTGAGCACCTGCAAGCTAAAACTGCCTACTGAACATCATCCATTCTGTCCCTGAAAGGTAAGTCAAAGCTTCCCTCTCATCTCACCAACTGTAAAGTGCAAGGCAGCTGTCCCTTGTGTAAATAACAGTGTACCTACTGTTCTATGTGCACAGTACTACAGTGTAATCCTCCCTCCCATTTATTTGGCTATTCTCAGCAGCAGTCCAGACCCTATTTATTCGTGTAACCTGTCAAGCTACTTATTCAACTGAGTTGCCGTGTTTACCTCTTTACATCTTTTCAAGCCGACCTTATAAGATTTAGCTTAAAACCATGATGATTGTCCCAATCATTGAACACACATAGACTCATTTTATTTTTAAAAATAAGAAAACAAACTTAAAAAATTACATCTATTTATATATTAACATCCTTTAAAAATACAAGTATGTACATGAACCTTTCACCGGGGTGAGAGGAGGTTCACTATAGTCACGTCTGCTCTCCTGTATGGATGAGCTGGTGCTCTATATATGACATTAGTACCATGTGAGTATAATGCTCTTCTGCCATGGACAGTGGACTGCTCTGGCTTTATGAACAGAACCACATCACATGAGAAGTATTATAAGTTTTACAGTTTACATAATCATCTTGTACAGAAAATTATAGCTGAAACTGCTATACCTGGGAAAGTCATGGTTGTCCATGTATTTATAATAATTCACTCAAGATCTATGCATTTGCTTAAAGAACAGCACAGGCCAGATATGTCCCTAACACCTCCTGGTGAGCAGAGAATTCTATAGTCACTAGAGATTAGTGAATAGAAATGATCGAACATAGGTAATAGTCTGTATCCCTGTTTCCAGGCGGTAGTCGGGCTGTCTGCACCTTCCCTATGGAACGGGAAGGCATCGGGAATCAAATGACGAAGGTTCGAGTTCGATCGAACCTGACAATTCCCGATGTTCAATCATCTCTATTAGTGAACCTCGAGCACACTCAGTTTCATCTGAACCAAAGCGTGAGGCATTTGATTACCGGTGGCTGAAGAAGTTGGATACAGCCCTAAGGTTGTCTGGAAAACAAGGATACAGCCATAGGCTATATCCATGTTTTGCAGGGCAGCATCCAACTTCTTCAGCTGCCGGTAATCAAATGCCACATGATCACCACCAACGTTTGCTCAACTGTACTTGCTACATTGCTATGTATGAACTGCTCTTTACTGAACCCCTGTTCTCTGTTTATCTGAGGAAGGAGATCATATAGAGAACTAAAGGATCCATATTAGAGATGAGCGAACCTGGAGCATGCTCGAGTCCATCCGAACCCGAACTTTCGGCATTTGATTAGCGGTGGCTGCTGAAGTTGGATAAAGCCCTAAGGCTATGTGGAAATCATGGATATAGTCATTGGCTGTATCCATGTTTTCCAGACAACCTTAGAGCTTTATCCAAGTTCAGCAGCCACCGCTAATCAAATACAGAATGTTCGGGTTCGGATGGACTCGAACCCGGTTCGCTCATCTCTAATCCATATACATGGCCGTGCTAGTGATTGAACCAATAGAATCATGGGTGATTACAAGTCTCCTAATTATAATTTATCCCTAATCTATCCAATATGGAAGAAAAGAAATACTTAAAAAAAAAACAAATGAAAAGTGAATAGAACGTCATGGCAGATTTTGGAAGGCATCTGCCTAGCCTGCCTATAGATAACATTTACAATCCGTCTCATACAGAAGAAGTCCTTTCTTGTTTCTTAGCCCTTGGTGACATAGATAAAAAGGAGGATCAGTCTATTTAGTAGATGAAATCCACTTATGGTATAAATATCTGTGCCGTTCAGGATGACGTCTGGCAGTAGGAGCCCCCTCTAAAGGCACCATCGATGGTAGTTGGCTAAGAGTATTTTGGTTTTATAGAAATTTTTTGTCCATCGTTCATCCTTCACGATCCATATATGAAGGTGCCATGACTGAAGAAGGTCCATGGTGTAATTGCCTTTCTTTCTACTTATTCGTTATATAGTGAATATAATTCTTTACAGTGATATTCCATGAAGATGTTGAATTCATAGTCATATAGTTGCCAGTGTCTCAAAACTTCATTGAAATAAGAGAAAACAAAAACATTTGGCAGAAGATGATGGTTGGCTTAAGAGAGTGTGGGCATGGTGGCCTCCACTTTCCTTTCGCTCAGAAATACACTAACATCAAACTGATAGGTCAGCTTCTTCTTCACCTTCCTGATCTCCCCAGTCTTGCCATAGTTGCGTAGAGCGCGAGCCATCTTCTGGTAGGTCATCTTCTTGCGGTTTCCCTTTTGTTGCCCCCATCGGTGAGCAAGCAGCTCTTTGTGCTTGGAGGAGAATTGGAAGGTCCCTCTCTCCCGATCCAACCACCAGATACAGTCTCTCATGTCACCATTCTGCAGGAGCTCCAGAAGAAACTTGTATAGTCGAACCTTCTTTCGAACAACTTCTGTAGAAGGATGATAGTAGATATTGGTTAGAGTTTCATACACAAACCAGTTCCTAAGCTACTGTCACGTAGGAGATTTCATACATTTTGAAGCATAACTTTTTTATGATAGTTTAGAGGGTGAACCTAAGCTGAAGTATTTGCACTGCTGTGTGCCGCAACGCTTTATGGTAGCCATATATTATTTTGATTCCTGGCTATGTCGCCAAGGTCATCTGTCTTGCTTGATTTATGCAACAGTCATATAATGATCTCTTTTTATTTTCATTTTGCTTGGATGCAGCATATAATGGTTGTTAACAGATGATCTATATTCTTGAACCCAACAACTCCAGAAACCTGCCATTCATTGATAAAGGTGAAGGATTAATGAGCCCGGTGCATGAACTTCGGGAGCTCCTTAGGTTGCATTCACACGTTCCATGTTCTGTCTGTGAAACATGGACGACATGGACGGTGAATGCCTGTCCTGGACTGTTTCCCCACTCAGCATGATGTAGCAACATCATGCCGGGAGCAAGGAAACCGTTTGAATTGTTGCGGCACTATAATTAAACTACTTATTGGAATCTAAAGCCCCCACCGGGCTTTAAGATCTCCAGCGCTCACACATCATGACCCAGCTAATGGATTGGCCACTCCAGTCACTGAGTAGCCAGCCCATGAGCTGGGACGTCATCACAGCTCTAGGTAAAATGCCTTCCGGTGGAATCCTGGGGCCGGTCCCACCACTCACTGCGGGCACAGGTAGAGGTAAGTTCATACTCCTGATAAAATTCCCCCCTGCCAGCTGCCAGATTTAAAAAAAGGCCGGACTTCTTCTTTAATTGCTATGTTTTATAACAAACCATTCCTTAGAGGACCTAGCTTATCGATAGGTTATAGATTTTAATGGGAACCATGTGCAAGGCAGCTCTTTATCAACACATTTTACAGTTAGCTTTCTCTTAAAATCAGTTTTTGACTCTGATAAGAAGCCTAAGAACATGAATGGGGATTTAAAGAGTAACTGCCAGCATGGATATGCATTTCTGAGTTGTCAGTTTCCCTTTAAGACAATCCAGACAACTCTGTAGAAGGAGAGGTAGACAACTGTTTCAGGGATTTTGCCTGCATGTATCAATACAGAACAAGGTGCTGACTGGCTGCAGAGAGGACTATTGTTATGGGACCAAATGGGTAATATTTCTTCTTGAAGAGGGCATCTTAAAGTTATTCATGCTTTAAGAAGTATATGCAAAGCAGCTTTTAGATGCCACCTTTCAGAGGTAGAGAAACAGCTGTATACAGATGGGTAAGCTCTCTTTCTGGAGAGTGGGAGAGTTTTCTGGCTTGGCTTATATGCTAAGCCATGTTCTAAGGCTTCTTGTCAAACACTAACTAAAGATGGCATCAAAAAGCTGGTGGCATATCCATCTTCCCAGAATTCCCAGTGAAACGTGAATGGCTTATATATATATCATATCTACACTTGACTCAAATACCTCGTTCATAATCTCCAAAGCCTTGTGGAGAATTCACACTAGATTCGCTATCTGACACCTGGAGATATGGGTCTGCAAACTCCTCTTCTCCAGAAAGGGAAGGACTCCGGTTACAAGGAATCTGATGGGTTACCAGGGTTTGAGGGTACTGGTTATAAGGCTGTAGGAAGAGAAGAGCCATCATTAATATAGGGGATGATCATAATCACCATAGATGAGAGCTGGATTGGATGAAAGACCATAGAAGCTTAGGGTCCATTTACACAGAAAGATTATCTGCCAAAGATTTGAAGCCAAAGACAGTAATGGATTTGAAAAGAGGAGAAATTTTAGGCTATAGTCTATTCCTGGATTTGGCTTCAAATCTTTGGCAGATAATCTTTCTGTGTAAATGGACCCTTAGACGGGTTGTAGTAAAATATCACATGAACCGCAATTAACCCTATAAAAGTAATAGGTGGTGGAAAGACAAAGTAAGTGGAGACCTAGTAACTGATCCCTCTGACCCTATAGGCTAACCAGAGCGGGGCGTCATTGTCTATAATGTCATGGGTCAGAATTAGCCTTGTTTATTAGATCCTTATGTGTTCACTACTTGAGATTGGGCACACTTCCTTTCCATCTGTCATAGTGTCTGATCATGACCTAACCATTCTACCTTGTGAAGAAATATATTGGGAAAGTGGTAATATAGAGTTACAGGGGGTATAATAGGAAGAAGCTAAGTGGAATCCTACACTGTAACTCAATAAAAGTCTAAATAAATGTCCCTCTCAGAGTAATATCCTCACCTCAGTATTGTATATGACCTCAGGTATCGGACACTGTGTCAGACATTGGGATGTCCCGTTTAGGTTCTGGCCGTTGTCTGGGCAGTAGTGGGAGTAGGCTCCCTGCACATAGGAAACCTGAACGTTTTGGAGCGGTGTTAGATGGCCGCTCTCATACTCCTCATAACAGGCATCTGGCGGATCCATCCAGTTCCAGAGAAAGTCTAGAATCAGACAAAAATGCAGTCAATCCATTGAAGAGGAGGAAGAAAGAAAAAAGAACAGACCCTGTACAGTCACTGTATTGTAGAAAAAAGGCCTATAGGTGGCCATACAGTGGTGTTCATTCCTCCAATAGTTATCTCTTTGACCTCCCTATACACATTAATAATTTCTATGTTTCCCCTGTGTGTGAGTGTGTGTGGGGGGAAAGGGGGCAGACAGCTCTGTTTGTGGTTTATCTCTCCCGGAAAAATAGGGATGGGTAATAAAAATCCATCACGCCCTTTTCTTCTCTCCATCGTCATCACCTGTTGGTGTTGAGTCAGGAGTCACCCATTCACGCTGGACAGTTGGCCGAGCCTGCAAAGTCAGTGGGTTTGGCCAACATTAGTCCAAGGTGTATAGGCACCATAGGTCGCAGTATAGATTCTGCCAAATGGAATAGGTGCAGAATACAAAACCAATGTTATTCTATGAAGATGTTCTCACCTCCAATTCTCTGCATGAATGCACTGGCATTTATATGTGTGTTGAAAAATAAGCAAAAGTCTATATCCCGTGTTACCAAGAAACCCCCCATATGTATGAGAATGATACCACCCCAAAAATATGTAAGTACATAATATCTGGGCCAATTATATATATAAAAAACTTGCAATATGAGAGTGCAAAAAAGCCTTCCACATACAGCACTAGAGGTTTGCATTTGGCCTGAGGAGGTTCATTCGGATTGATGTGATGGATGTTATTTCTGCCCTGACTGTACGTGCTGGGAGCGATAGAGAGCAGAACATTATCATAATCCTCTAATATAGAAAAGTTTCAGCAAACTTGTCATTTCTTAATTTACACGTTGGCTTAGTCGTTGACTGACAGCTGTCTCTGTATGCTTATACATGAAAGGCTGTCAGTCACTGAGTAGGACTGCCCACTGAACTCTGATCCAAGAATTGGCTAAGATGTAAATATATATACAGTATATATATATATATATATATATATATATATATATATATATATATATATTTATTTAACAACCACCACTACCACAACCAAAGACATCCAAGCAGAAAGTACCATAGAAGGAGACCATATGGTTGCAGTGGGACCCTTCCTAATACTTTTCTCATGGGGGCTGTTAATCTGAGCACATTAAGGGCCATGGAAAGAGTGTTGGGACCACCTAGCCTGTGGGGTGTACTGGCCAAGGATATTTGCGTACCCTCCAAACTACACACAGTGCTAAAGTGAATGTATGAAAGTTGGGAGCACCATCCAGGAATTGAGGGGTTAACCAGTATAATTCAAGTTTTAGTGGATAAGACAATAAAACTATAGAGAAATGCAGATAATGGAGACTGTGAGGTTACTGATAGGGAGGGGACAGAGCTGCCTTTGTTATTAAACTGTTAACAAGCTGCCAGCGGCCACTTTCCATACAACAGTCTTGCAAATTACCTAGAGGATTATTTGCATGTCACCTCGAGCCCTGACAAGGTCTTTGTATTTGTGCCCGATGCAGGAGAAAAGCTTTCTGGCCTCAGCATGACAGATCAATAACTGAGAGTGAACAGTAAGCAAGGACTGACGGGGTGGATAGTAATGGAGAAGGGACCCCAATAAAATCATCCCCTACTGGGGCTCCTTCATGTTCCCCATACCGATGTAGGGGAAAGGAGCTCTTTTTTTACTTTTATTATCTTCAGAAACAGCGCCACCATTGTGTATGGGCTGTGGCTGGTATTACAGTTAACACTGACAGTTCACTAACAGCAAGCAGAGTTTTAAGAAAAATATATAAATATAATAATTTTTTCCGGCTTTATGTATATGAAGATTTTCTTGTATTTATTTTTTCTAAAAGATACAGTGACTTGGTGAGGCTTCTGCAGCTGATGAGTAATGTAGTCACATGTAGTACGGAGAGTCCCCTGTGTCTTGTTTCATTACTGTGTAACCAAGCTTGTCATAGACCGCCACTTGTGACGTTCTCGAGAATACTAGAATAGCTATTATATTATTATAGAAGCTGATGGAGAGTTTTATAACATTGGTGAGCCAGCCATAATGTCAGAAGGTAAAAATAGGAAGACCAGCACTTCTATGACTCTCAATCCTGCTCCACACTGATGAGGGGCAACACCCCGAAACAGCTGTATGTGGATGGTTACCTGGCCTTGGTTTTTCCCTTGTCATTACATTGACTTATAAGGCCACTTAATATGGTGGTTTTGGTGGTTTCCTAACAGGAGCTGCCCCTTGGCTGGGTCCTTCCCGGAGGGATATCTGGCTAGTCCTGTGTTTTGAGACTCTTCATTGAGACTCCACGGGTTCCTCTTTTGCAGTCTCATAGACTACAACATAGAGGGCCACAACTTGTACATGTGCAATAAGAAATGGCTGATAACAGAGAACAACATCCTCATTTATAGATTCTATCTATGGATCTATAGGTTCCAGCAATGTCAGGTTATGTGGATGAAGCTCTAGCACTCTCAGAAACCCATAAATCCTCCTGGAGGAGATGACACAGCGACACAGCACAGAAGTCTATTGTTACACATCGGATATCTTTCTCATTTAACTATCAAATAGTCATGATATAAAAACTCATAAAGTATTGTGTGTGGTAACAGAGAATAATTGGGGGGGGGGGGGGGGGGGGGGGGGGGGGGCATTTTACCTATTTGAGGCTCGGGCTCAATGGTCTGTGTTAAGTTACCAGAATGCTTTTCGAAGTTCTCCAAGTCTTGAAGCATCGTATCAGGATACTGAAAAAAGAGGACAATGGGTGATGATGACTATGAAAGATGCGTAAAAACTGTACAAATGGAAAATAAGATGTTCCTGTAGCTTATTAAGCACCTATCTCCATTAGGGCTCACAAACTAGATTTCTCTCTTTCAGATAAACTGGTACATTTAGGAGGGATCCCGCACCAAGAATATACAGAGTCCATGCGGATATCGTCCTTGGTCACATTCCAACCCAGGACCCCAAAGCTGGAAGGGAACAAGGCTAACCAATGTTGTCTACTGCCCAGTGGTGGCTGGCTCTTATCGTGTATCCATGGGCCTGAGATAGCTGGGTGTCACATTATTGCATCAATGGCCCTGGTTGTAGCTGGGCCCAGTTTTGGCTGGGTCTCATTATATTTATAGATTTGGTTGTGGTTTGGGTCTCAATGTTGTATATATGGCCCTGGTTGTAGCTGGGCCACATTATTGTATGAATGGCCCTGGTTGTGGGTCTAATTATTGTATTTTAGGGCCCAGTTTTGGCTGGGTCTCGTTGTATTTATAGGTTTGGTTGTGGCTTCGGTCTCAATGTTGTATATATGGCTCTGGTTGTAGCTAGGTGACTTAATTGTATCAATGGGCTTGGTATATCAGGGTCTCATTATTGTATCTATAGCCCCAATTGAGGCTGGATCACATTATTTTATCTATTGGCCTGGTTGTAGCTGGGTCACATTACTGTATCTATGGGCCCAGTTTTGGCTGGCTCATATTATTGCATCTATGGGCCCGGTTTTGGCTGGGTTACATTATTGTATCTATGGGCCCGGTTTTGGCTGGGTCATATTATTGCATCTATGGGCCCGGTTTTGGCTGGGTCTCATTATTGCATCTATGGGCCCGGTTTTGGCTGGGTCACATTATTGTATCTATGGGCCTGGTTTTGGCTGGGTCACATTATTGTATCTATGGGCCCGGTTTTGGCTGGGTCACATTACTGTATCTATGGGCCTGGTTTTGGCTGGACCATATTATTGCATCTATGGGCCCGGTTTTGGCTGGGTCTCATTATTGCATCTATGGGCCCGGTTTTGGCTGGGTCACATTATTGTATCTATGGGCCTGGTTTTGGCTGGGTCACATTATTGTATCTATGGGCCCGGTTTTGGCTGGGTCACATTACTGTATCTATGGGCCTGGTTTTGGCTGGGCCACATTATTGTATCTATGGGCCCGGTTTTGGCTGGGTCATATTATTGCATCTATGGGCCCGGTTTTGGCTGGGTCACATTATTGTATCTATGGGCCCGGTTTTGGCTGGGTCTCATTATTGCATCTATGGGCCCGGTTTTGGCTGGGTCACATTATTGTATCTATGGGCCTGGTTTTGGCTGGGTCACATTATTGTATCTATGGGCCCGGTTTTGGCTGGGTCACATTATTGTATCTATGGGCCCGGGTTTTGGCTGGGTCTCATTATTGCATCTATGGGCCCGGTTTTGGCTGGGTCACATCATTGTATCTATGGGCCTGGTTTTGGCTGGGTCACATTATTGTATCTATGGGCCCGGTTTTGGCTGGGTCACATTATTGTATCTATGGGCCCGGTTTTGGCTGGGTTACATTATTGTATCTATGGGCCCGGTTTTGGCTGGGTCACATTATTGTATCTATGGGCCTGGTTTTGGCTGGGTCACATTATTGTATCTATGGGCCCGGTTTTGGCTGGGTCACATTATTGTATCTATGGGCCCGGTTTTGGCTGGGTCACATTATTGTATCTATGGGCCCGGTTTTGGCTTTGTCTCATTGTATTTGTAGGTTTGGGGCTCAATGTTGTATCTATGGGCCCGGCTGTGGGACTCGGCCTCATTAGAGGTGGATATGCCATAACTATCATTTAAGTGTCCCCAATGAGTCAACTTATTTAGAAAAAAATGTCCAAGTACATGATTTTATACTTGAAAGGTTAAAAAGCACAGTTATATAGTAGGGAAGAGAAAAAAAACTGTGTTATCTGTTTCATCGCTGTGTCCTGCCTGGTGCTACTGATAAACATGAAAATAGAGGCAGGCTATTATTAGTCTCCTGTAGCCGCCGCACGCAGTGCATACCCGGCTGCCAGTGCAAATAGGCTCACTATGTATTTATACATTGCCTTGATCATTTAGGAGAAATGCTGGGAGTTGTAGTTTTGTCCCAGCTTGTGCACCACAGGATGATGCCCTCTCGCTGCTCACATCAACTTACCTACAATCCTAATAATTCACCGTTCTTTGCGCTGCTGCTGGTGTGTCACATGACCTGTGTCACCATATCTTCCGTCCAGTGAGGTCCCTTATACTTAGCTTATATGTCATGTGACACACCAACAGAGCAGCTAATGGCGCATTTTAGGGAGCTTAAATTAACTGAACAGATCAATGAATGTAATAAAGATGCATTGAAAGGTCCATTTTATGGCTTTATCCTCACTGAGCTGAATCTAATGATCCACAGTACTGAGTGACATCACTCCATGCTGCCGTTGCCAGACATCACAGCTCCAAACTGAGAAAGATATCCAACGTGTTTCTGAGGAACTCTCCGCCTTCTTCAGGAGAATAGCTCCTCTGTAATGTACTAGAACCCTGGAGAAGGAGGATGATTCCTCAGGAACTCCATTGAGTTTAGACCCGTGCTGCTTGGCATTGAAGCATGGAGTGATGTGAGAGACTGGGATCAGTGAGGATATGCTATGAGCCACAGCGCTCCTCAGAAGTAAGGCCCTAATATACATCTGCATACTGTCTGCCATTGTGGACAGTTTAGAACCTATTGCATTCTATGGCTGGCCGCAAAAAAAATAAATCTTTTAAGCTATGAGCACTTGTTCTCCTGGCCATTAACTTGCTGCAGTATATGGGTTCTTTAAAAAGTCTATGGGCCTGTTTCCTGCAGCCTGGAGAGGGCTGAGGGCTTCTTATCACTCATTCTAGCTATTAGGATGGGTCTAAGCACCCAGATCCCAACACATCAAGACCTATTACATGTCCAAGTTTTTTTTTTTTTTAATAACAGTGACACTTTAAGATCCATCAACAGCAATTTGTTATAACTTTCCAAATGGCATCTGCAGATTTAGGCTATGTTCACACATCGTAAAAAAACTGGCCGTTCTGTTACCTGGCCGGTTGGCAGTATGGCCGGTCTTGGAAAAGATCATCCCGGCCGGTACTGCAGTACCGACCGGATGATCTTTGCAGCCGCAGAGTCCTGATGCATTCGCGCACGCCCTTATCATAACTCCCCACAGCACACTATGGAGCGTACGGCAGGAGCCGCTCGCTCCATAGTGTGTACTGACAGGGTTTTCTGAGGCCACTATTCATGGAATAGCAGCCACAGAAAACTGACATTTCAGTTTTTTACGGCGCCGCAAGAGATATTGGCTGAAGCGTATACTATGTGTAAACGCTCCGCCCGGGATTCCATAGAAGACTAGGCAAGTTATCTTGCAACAACAGCCGTACTTTTCCGAAAAGACACGTTGTGTGAACATAGCCTTGGTCTTTATTTCAGCCGCAAATTACTAAAACTTATATACCATACACTTTATTAAGTATATACAACTTTTTCTGATTTAGATGCATACACATATACAAATATAAGGATTACTTACCGAGCAACCGAAAGTACCGTCCAAACTGTGGAAAGAAAAGAAAAGAAGTCATATATGATGTCCAGACGGCGGCACCCAGCACTACTTCAATGCTTCCTAGCAGACGATAAATGTCCTTATCACACTTCCTGGAATAGTGTCAGCGAATAAGACACAAGCTAGAAATAAGTAGTCTCTCTTTTTTTTTTAACCACTATATTCAGAAACTTATGAAAGAACCCAACAGGAATCCAGAGACATATCCATTGTTATCCTTTGAAGGTTGCTATTCTGTTTTTGTATACAGATGTAGCAGAGCTAAGTGTGTTATTAAAGAAGTTGTCCGCCTGAACATCTCCCTGTCTATCCCCACATCATGGATAGGGAAGGTAAAGGAAATTGCTGAAAGCTTGATCCACAGCGAACATATGATCATCATTGTCTATGATTGTTCACTGATATAATTTGGTGATACTCCCAATCTACTGCTATTATATTGTAATATTACAGTGCCTAGTGCCAAATTACTAACTCAGACCTCCCCTGTATAAAGTCAGAAGCCGCCCTAAATAGCAGCAATGTAAAGACTTCTAGCTTTTCCATCCTTATCTAGTAGAGTCCTCTGTATGTAAATAGACATATAGCTTAAAGGGGTTATTCAGTGCTACAAAAACATGGCCACTTTTTCCCTCTCTTGTCTCCAGATTGGGTGAGGTTTCAAACTCAGTTCCATTGAAGTAAATGGAGCTTAATTGCAAACCACACCTGAACTGGAGACAAAAGAAGGGGGAAAAGTGGCCATGTTTTTATAGCGCTGGATAACCCCTTTAATCGGTAGAGGTGGACTAAAGTTATTTCTCCATATACAGTAGAACCAAAAATCATGTAAGATCTTAAAGCGAATGTACTACCAGGGACACCGCTTTGTGTCATGAGCAGACCGATTTCCATGCTTAGTGCCAGTCTATTCTTGTGCACCGGCCCGGCACAAGACACTGGGGGTGAGCCCGCCGGCCCCTATTGGGACGAAACCTTCCGTTCTGTAGTGCGGCTCCATTAGAATCAATTGAGCCGCATCACAGAGGAGAAGGGAGATCGTCACACTCAGGGCCAGCAGGCTTATCTCCAGTGCCTTGTGCCGGGCCGGTGCTCGGGAATAGACTGGCACCCTGCAATGAATCTGAAACACGTCGGCATCTTTTATGAAATTTGTGCGCACTTGTTTGTTTTCCCTGAAGTTTTTTCTTGGTCTGTTCAGTCGGTGGCTCATCCTGTATACATACTCCATAAGGACTGGGTGAGCCGTCACTCTTATTCTGATAGTCCCAGATTTATTTTAAGGGTACAAACCCACACACCGTATACACAGCAGATACGCAACAAATACGCAGCAAATACGCAGCAGATTTGTTGGTACAGATTTGATGCTGTGTTCAGTTATTTAGATCTAATCTGCTGCGTATTTGCTGCGTATTTGCTGCGTGTTTGCTGCGTGTTTGCTGCGTGTTTGCTGCGTATCGCAACAGTAAATACGCTGCTTATACGGTGTGTGGGTTTATACCCTTACTGTAACATCTCTTGCTTTACAGCCACATTTTTTCCCTATAAGAATTTATCACCTTGTTTTTTTATTCTATATAATTCCCATGCAGCAATCTGTATCTCCTACAATGGTTCAGAGTTTTGTGATTATTGTGTTTTGCCATTTTGAATCCATTGACACTGGACACATCCCAATGTGTTCAGACAGAATCCAGATGGATGGATTAGGCAACATTTTAAAGCCTAATATATAAAGCACTCCACTCTCTGACTCGACCTTTCGGAGGCAGCTTCTTCTACAAGTCAATGTTTGATGCCTTAGAAAATGACCTAGGCTTAAACTCTCCTTCTGGAAAGTTGGCTGGCCTAGGCTGGGTTTACAAGTTGACCTATGAAAAAAGGATGCTGCAGGTAGGCTGATGTGACCAAAAAAAGTATACGTCCAAGAAATGGACAGAACATAGTCACATCAAGACTACATCCTGCCCATTCAAGTCAACAGGTCTGTCAGCCACTTGCCAGGCTACATGTCAGGCTGACTGCAGCATCCTTTTTTCATGGGTCAACTTGGGAACCAAGTCTAAGCCATCCAACTTTCCAGGAGAGTTTAAGCCTAGGTCATGTTCTAAGGCATCAAACATTGACTTTTAGAAGAAGCTGCCCCCGAAAGGTCGAGTCAGAGAGCTGCTTTGTATATTACTGTTCCCAAAATTTCCATTGGAGCATGAATGGTCTTGTAAGTAAGATAGAAAAAAAAAGAAGACATTGACCGGAGTCCTGTAAAAAGGATATCTAGGAGGGGGTGACAGTCAGTATATTATTGGGTGTCTTAGAAGAATTAGACAAGCATAGGTGACCATACCCATAAAACTGGACTGAGAGCAATAGTGGAAAAACATATGAGAATCTGATAGAAACAATGAAATCTAAGGCCGACTCCAGTTCTATGTGGGTCCTTGGGGGAAAGGACCCTATCAGTCCCCTTGTTTTCCCCACCATAACTTTATAAGCATAGAAATGGTTTAACCAGATTGCATTCGGCCCTATTCTGCTGTATTAAGTCATTTAGTTATACTGCATAGTGATACAGGAGATAGCATTGCACCATAGCACACAAGTAGACAGGTTTGGCATTCAGGGTTCTTGGAAAGCTGGTTCCTGGGACCCATCTGCCGCTCTTTGCTGAGTGTCGATGTTTAGCTTCCCTTTTTCTCAGAGTAAAATACAGTCACACAAGTCAGCGTCTTACAAGTGTGTCTGCCATGAAGTGGACACTGCGCTCAGCACACATATGGATGTATTCATATACAGCCCTATAGGAATCAGTGGAGGGCTAAATGGAAAGTGCAACCCGACAGTAAAGCTAGACTTATGCGTCATTGGCCCCGCCTTTTATTTCATGGATCGCGGCTCCTACAGTTCCATTCGCCCACATTAGGTCTCATTCTGTGCATCTCTCTGCCCCCGGGGAGACCATTTGCATAGCAGCGAAAGGGTGATACTATAAAAGTAACTGAAATCTAATGCTGTTTGCTGTAATTTAACACAATGACACAGAAAGAAAATTCACCACAGAAACACAAGGTTGAAGGTTACTGCTCCACTATCATCCAAGGTCTAAATTTGGCACTTACTCATCTTTAGTGCATTGGCAAATATTATCATTCACCATCTTGGTCCTGCACAGAGATGCGCTGCAAAACCACAATGAAACGTGTGCAAGCCCTGGACATAGATGTCAAGAGATACAAGGGCCAAGTATAGTATGCAGGACAAGGTGTGACAGGGAGAAACCATCTGTAATTCTCAGAAGGTTCTGCAGGGGCCTGCGTCTATATTGAGTCAATGTAAAGGTTCTGCCTGCACCAAGCAAGCAGGTACTATACTGACCACTAGGGGGAGCTGGTGAAAATCTTACTGGGTGCAAAATACACTGTAACTACACTGATCCAAGGATGTCCAGGCTGACAGCGCTCAAGTTGGGGGGATGCTGCCGGGGTATGTGCCCTGTGCATCTTTAATTGTGGGCAAGGGGGCGCTATAACATGGGTTATTTAGATACATGGCTATAGCAGAAGACTGAATTCCCCTCTATTCCCTCATAAGTATTGGTAGGCTATCTATCTATCTATCTACGTAAAGATGTTCCGCAGCACACCAGCATAGGTGAATATGGTGATTATTTATTGCAAGTAGTACAAAAATACAGAGAGATGCGACGTTTCGACCCTCTCACAGGGTCTTTATCAAGCATGCTTGATAAAGACCCTGTGAGAGGGTCGAAAAGTCGCATCTCTCTGTATTTTTGTACTACTTGCAATAAATAATCACCATATTCACCTATGCTGGTGTGCTGCGGAACATCTTTACGTATTATTGGGGATCCCCAGGCCGGGGGACTGACTTTGTACAGCACCCGCTTCATCAAGCTCTGGATGTGCGGCTTTTTCCTGTATCTATCTATCTATCTATCTATCTATCTATCTATCTATCATCTATCTATCATCTATCTATCTATCTATCATCCATCTATCTATTATCCATCTCTTATCTATCTATCTATCTATCTATTATCTATTTTATATCTATCTCCTATCTATCTATCTATAAATTGATCAATAGTCAATACATAAATAACGTAACGTTAACCATGCCGTCCTGTATGAATACAAATAAGATGCTACTAATAGAAGGTAATCTTGGAGACAACACAGGTAAGAATTCTTTCTATCATCACGTGCAGCAGTCAATGTTCACCACCATTTCATCTAGAACTATATTTAAGCCTATCTATTTTTACCATTCTTTCTGGGCCTAAAACAGTTTCTCATTGTGTAGAGATCAATATTTTAGGAATCATTAATACATTGTGAATCACATCGCCACATCCCGGCAGCTCACACTGTGCAAAGTGCAGTCATGGGAGCGAAATATGGGGAAAACACAAAAAAACTATACAAAGAATAAACTGGATGACAATGTGCAGATCACATTATACATGCCGTACCGTATACTGGAGCTCAGCACTAAATACTAGGAGCTCTAGTCTCAGCTCTAAGCAAACATAATGATGGGTGGTGGTATTATACAGTAAGTCTTGATATTGATTATCTATCTATCTATCTATCTATCTATCTACATATCCCACAGGCACCCATACAGATGTAGCCCACACTGTTATCTGTGGTTAGGATAGACACATGAGTGGGGTTGTCCATACTACATACCTTTACAGTGGCACACAAATGATGTATAGTTAAATAACGCAGTCAACTCTGCTACATCTGTTTGCATTAAGGAACAATATCATGAGGATAAATAAGAACCCCATCACCTACCGTAGTGAATCCAGAGAGATCATCTCTATGGCAGGACAGTGGTGTTAGCTGTAGACTACAGGATACTCAGTGTTGGTAGCACCCCCTGCACACTGTGGAATATCACATCTGTACCTGAGGCGTGCTTTTTAACTTTTTGCTTGAGGGAGGGACAAAAGCCATAGGAGGAGTCACATAGGTTTTACAATAGAGGACATGTGCCCAGGCTTCAGAGCCAGCCCCTACCACCTACCTATACCAGAGGATACAGGGATTACAACCTCTCAGAGGAAAGGAACCAGTCGGGATCTTAGGACCCAAGTGATCTTCTTGATTTTGACCTCTTTACAGTCCAAACTTTATTACTTTGCTGTCTACACTGTAGGACGCTTTGCTTCTTTCAGGAAAAGTTGTGGTTTTAAGTCCAGAAGGAAGGAACACTTTTTTTTTTAAATAAATATTTACAGCCAGTTTTAGTGAAAATGGTAAATATTTGTAATGAAATACTCTTAGTTTTTTCATTTTTTTTTTATGCACTACCACAAACTAAGTTTGCAGCATTATTCTATGGGTTGCTATAATTCCAGCAATACCAAATATGTGTCTCGGGCCCCAGGAACAGGATAGTTAAGGGCCATTGGGCCAAGTCAGATTTTCTTTTTTTTTCCCTCATCAAAATTGTATTTTTCCCATCAAAGTTGTATGACACTATAGGGGGTTTGGTTAATTTATTATTCAAACATTGAAAAAATTATCATTTAATTTTTTTTTATTAACATATATAAATAGCTTGAGCTGCGGTTTACAATTAAGCATAATCATATACAATTTTACAGGTTATCCATAAATATTCCCTATTGATATTCAATCACATCTTATGTCGTTCCAAAATCATAAGAAATTTCTCCATATGACCAGTATGCTCATAGAACAAAGTATGCAAGGCGAAACATAATAAAATAACCAACTAGTAGAGTAACAGAAGGGCTGGCAGACGGGTTTCATTAGAGAAGAAGTTTGCTTCCATGGAGTCTCCTCTGGAGTAAATTACATTGTGGAATATGGTGGTAGTATGGGGTTATTATTGACATTATACTGATGTACCTTCTATCTAGCCCATGTAGAGTAAAAGCGTTTAACAGAATTATTTCCAATTACAATAATTGTCTCATAAGTATAACTCCTTTACACCAAAGCGATCACCTCTTTCACTTCTGGTTTTGCTTCTTGTTCCCAATATCATGTCAGAACCAATTTAGACATAGAACAGATCTTAAACATGATCTTTTTAATAATTTTGTATTTATTTAATTTATCTATCTATCTCTATCTATCTATCTCCTATCTATCTATCTATCTATCTATCTATCTATCTATCTATCTATCTACTATCTATCTATCTATCTCCTATCTATCTATCTATCTATCTATCTATCTATCTCCTATCTATCTATCTATCTATCTATCTATCTATCTATCTATCTCCTATCTATCTATCTATCTATCTCCTATCTATCTATCTATCTATCTATCTATCTATCTATCTATCTATCTATCTATCTATCTATCTCCTATCTATCTATCTATCTATCTATCTATCTATCTATCTATCTATCTATCTATCTCCTATCTATCTATCTATCTATCTATCTATCTATCTATCTATCTATCTCCTATCTATCTATCTATCTATCTATCTATCTATCTATCTATCTATCTCCTATCTATCTGTCTATCTATCTATCTAGATTCTTTGTATCTTGGAGCAGCACTACTCAGGAACAGGGTGGGTGCCAGCAGGTATAGTCCAGACAAGACTTCACTTAGTAATTGTAGAAAATTAGTAATTTGTAGAAAACTCCAAAGGTAACAGTTAAAGTGTTCTTTTATTCCATAGTGGAACAGCACAGCACAGTGTTAAATGGCGACGTTTCTACGACCTCCGATCTATCTATTTATCTATCTATCTATTATCTATCTATCTATCTATCTATCTATCTATCTATCTATTATCCATCTCCTATCTATCTATCTATCTATCATCTATTTTATATCTATCTCCTATCTATCTATCTATCTATAAATTGATCAATAGTCAATACATAAATAACGTAACGTAAACCATGCCGTCCTGTATGACTACAAATAAGATGCTACTAATAGAAGGTAATCTTGGAGACAACACAGGTAAGAATTCTTTCTATCATCACATGCAGCAGTGATGAAAAAGATGACGGAGGTCGTTGAAACGTCGCCATTTAACACTGTGCTGTTCCACTATGGAATAAAAGAACACTTTAACTGTTACCTTTGGAGTGCTGTGGGCGATTTTCTACAATATCTATCTATCTATCTATCTATCTATCTCCTATCTATCTATCTATCTATCTATCTATCTATCTATCTATCTATCTCCTATCTATCTATCTATCTATCTATCTATCTATCTATCTGTCTATCTCCTATCTATCTATCTATCTATCTATCTATCTATCTATCTGTCTCATGTATCTATCATCTAACCATCCATCCATCCTAATTGTGACCACCATTAATCATGCAGTTGAACACAAAGCATTGTTCATTCTAAAGTGGAAGCAAGGTGACTGTTCTTCCAAGGGGTGAAAAAAGTGGAGGTCTCACAATCCCTGACCCCATAATCTCTATTGCACCTATCTCAACCTTTGAGAACCACCAGAGACACTGACATACAGTCCATAGAGGTGAACACTACTGTCAGCATCCCTGTGTGCACAGTATACAGTGAGGACAGATATCGGAGCGGTGTACTGTAATGTGTAACCTCATTGATAGGGAAGTTCTGTGTTTGCTTTGTGTATAGCCGGAGTTTATTTTTATTATAATAACACTGAGCGGTAAGTTCCTGAAATGTGAAAGTGGAGCCGCAGATTGTTTTGTGTTGTTTGTTTAATTAGATTTTATAACATTTCAGAATAGAAGCCGAAAAGCCCAGGTAAAATACTAAGAATGGGTTATACCAGTATAGGCCGCCAGTATCCAGTAGGTGTGGGTCCGCCTGCTGTGAAGGAGAACATATAAGACAGGTGATCAGCTCTCCACCATTGGCCAGGCATTAAGGGTCCTATTAGACAAAGCGATTTTTCGTTTTCTCTGATTAACGATTCCAAAAGATTTGCGAACGATAGGCCATGATTTTATGGTCAGCTCAAAAGATGTGATCGACATAAGAATGAATTTTTGTTAGTTATTTGATCATTGCCTGCATCCACACCGAAAGATTATCGTTTAAATTTGACCGATATAACGATTTTTCGCACGATAATCCTAAGTGATCAGGTCTCATGCATTGGCTCTGGCACATGAGCTGGATCAGCTGGATACAGACTCATGATATTTAGTCTCCAGGTAAGTATAAAAGTCTAAAACATACATTAATGCATAGTGCCAAAATGTTAAAGAGGATGTACCACCAGGTACATCCTCTTTAACCTGAAGCCACGGATCGAACTGCACCGTTCTATGCACCGGAACCTGCCGGTGCTCAAGCACTTGAGGTAGGCCGGGCAGCCCCCAGTGGGAGGGTATTCCCTCCCCTCCATGATGCGGCACCCTTAGAATGAATGGAGCCGCGTCATACAGGGGAGGGAATTCCCACCCACTGGGGGCGGCCCGGCCTACCTCCAGTGCTTGAGCACCGGCCGTTTCCGGTGCATAGAACGTTCGATCCGTGGCTTCAGGTTAAAGAGGATGTACCTGGTGTTTTTTTATTCATGGCTAACTTAGCTAGAGGGATCTTCGACTGTCTGTGGCTACAAGCAAGTGAGGTAGACGCTTTCTTGCGAACAATCGCTGTATTGTTTATGCAGCCATTTAAGTAGAATGCTATCAGCCGCACATCCCTTGTTTGCACAGGAAGATGTGCGGGCAATAAACAATAATTTATAGGGCTGCATAAAAGCTGTGATCACTGATCGCTGACACTTTTTCACCGGCCGATCGTCGAAGTTCATTACCAATAATCGGTCCGTGTAAAAGGGTCCTTCGTTGGTTACGCATCAGGGATTGCTCAAATGTTTTAGCATGATGTATGTTTTAGAAGCTATGTTTCAGTTAAGAACACTTTTAGTGCACATTCACACTTGCCTTATGCTGCAGTGTTATCAGTGTAGATTTCAGCGATGAATTTATATCGGTAAAATCAGCACCATGAAACCTGCAGCGTTAAATCTGCAGTATAATTACAGCCATAAACGCCTTACAGCATGACCTCTACCGAGCTGTTCATCTCTTTTACCGTATCTAGTTGCTAGGCATAGTGTCGGACTGGCCCACCAGAGGGCCGGAGAATCCTCCGGTGGGCCCCCAGCTTTAGAACCTGCACAAACACTGACTGACTTGTTTTTTTTCTCACTGGTTCTTCATTGGTGGGCCCCCAGGATCATTTCCTCTGGTGGGCCCCAGATACCCCAGTCCGACACTGTAGGGATACAGTTTCTAACAAGTGATCTTCAATTGGGTTGCCAGGCTGTAACCAGTAACAAGTAACCAGTCTGTCTCAGATTATTTAGGTCCTTAGGGCCCCATACACTTTATACAAAAGTCGGCCAAACCCGCTGACGGCTAAGAGTATCTAGGGGCCTACGGACTCTCCTCCGAAAGATTATATATATTTCGGGAAGAGGGTGCCCATAGCAACCAATCACAGCTCAGCTTTCAAATATTCATGAGTCCTGGTAATCTGAAAGCTGAGCTGTGATTGGTTGTAATGGGCAACAAAGCACATTCTTATTATAAGACGATAAATCTCCCCAGCTGTTCTTTTAGATTAGTGACTTTTGTGGTTATTGCACATATACTGCATGTCATGGGTTGCATGATATCTATCTGCATTATAATGCAATATAAGGCACTGGAGATAACTGTGATGTCAGCTTTTTAACTGTTTAGATGCCACACTCAATAGAGATAGTGGCATCTGAACAGTTATCACAGCTGTCATTGGTGGTGTAGTGAGTTTTCACAGAGCCAATCTAATAATTCAGTGCTGTCCCTATACATTGCATTGATCTATGTAACAATTAATGGACTTTTTTTTTAGCCCCCTAAGGGGTTAAAAAGTGTTAACGATGAGAAGAGGTTGATCAGAATTTTTAGCAGGGGAGGAGGTTTTTTATATTTTTAAAAATATAAAAAACCTCCTCCCCTCCTAAAAATTCTGATCAACCTCCTTTCCTATAAAAAAAAAAAAGGTGGGAAAGAAATCCCAAATTGTAGTTGTTTGGGGACATCATAGTAAAAAAAATGTAAGGGTCTTATATGGTAAAGGAGGAAGAAAGCATAAGCCACAAATCGAAGCTTGTGTGGTTTGGGAATGGGGTTAAGAAACTGCATTTATACATTTGTTTGAAAAATTATAAATACACATTCATTCATGATAAATTGTATTGTGATATAGGAGTCAGTAAAAAAAAAAAACCTTCAATCACACTCCGGAGTCTGACAACTGAAATACAAATCAATAAAAGAGAATGTCAGACAGATATTGGCAAATAGTGAGCCCCCCCCCCTCCCCAACCCGCTCAGCCAATCACTGGCCACGGCGCTGTCCTGCTTCAGTCAGTGATTGGCTGAGCAGGCTGTCACCGTCTCGGAGGTAAAGACCATTGCTGGAGACCCAAAGACACTAAGGTGTTATTTTCCCACAAACTCTAAAACTATGAATGCCCCTATAATAAGCCAAACTAGAAACTTCCCAGAAGGGGCAGCCATCTATAGACAGTTGATTTGGGGTTGGTGCCCCTCATCCTGCAGGTTGGATGGAGAGAGGCCTATAAAGCAAAGTATAGCCAGGTATAGAATAGTGCAAGGCCAATTACAATTAGGAAAAACATTTTGCTTCTGTATCTTTAAAAGATAGACTTAGTGATAAGGGTCTTATTAAGCAACAATGAATGGGTGGTCAGACAGCCAGACCCCAGACTTCCTGCCTCATGGCGAGTATTCAGGATGAGAAGGTGCAGGGTTTCTTATCTGGTGTTTGCATTAATGGCTGATAAGGAGGACACTGCAACCTGCCAACATGTAGAAGACTGGTGCAGGGAACAATGATCAGTGATCTCCAACCTGTAGCACTGCGACTGTTGCATAACTACTACTCCCAGCAGGCTCTGACAGTAGCAGGATTCTTAATGCCCTATTAAAAGGAATGATTATCGGTCGTATTCAGTCGATATCGGCCGATAATCGTTTCGTGTAATAGAAGGCAAACGATTATCCGACATGAACGATGTCGGCTGAACGTTGCAGTCGTTTGTCTTTCAACATGTTAAAAGACAAACTACTCATACAGCAACAATCTGCTGCTGTCGCTCCATAGAAAGGAAGTGGCGGCAGCAGACCGCCGCTATCCCCTATGGGCTGCCTGGACGATCTAGCGATCACCTGGGCAGCATTTCCCCGTGGCCTCCCCTGTACTCTCCCGCTTGCTGCTGTTGCGCGTAGTAGCCGTGGCAGCGAGTGGGGAATGAGGAGCAGAAGAACGCTGACAGTGCTCGATTACTCCTCTAGTCGCCTAGTGTAATAGGGGCTTTGATTTTTATTCCCTATTACAGTATTCCCCACTAATAGCTAAGAGGACATATGAAGCTATGGGTAACCACGAAAGTGGATCCTAAGAACCTCAGAGCTGTTCCCCTATAGGGTTGTCCCACTGATTTGCATTTAACATGTCTAATCATGTGGGTCATTGCTTAGAAAGATTTGCAATGCTGTAAGGAGCAGGACACCTGTCAAAATTATGGGTGTTCTGCTCCTGCCTTTTGTTGTGTGTGTCTCTCCTATTTGTTTTTCAGATATCGGCATCCTGGGGATTACATCGGCTTGGTGGACTACGTTGATGACCAGCAGACTGTTTATATATATATATATATATATATATATATATATATATATATATATATAATGGTCAACAAGGGGTGTTGAAGTGCTTTTATTTGAATAAAAAATATGTTTTCATTGTGTATTGTCTTTTTTCTTTACAGGATTAGTAGTCAGAGAGATGGCATCTATTACTAAGCTGGGACTTAGTGTTAGCTGGTAAAATGGGCAACACTAACCCTCTATTATTACCCCAGTACCCACCGCACCAGGGGGACTAGAATAAGGATCCCCCAAATACATTAGATGGTCAGAAACCATCAGAAAAGGGTGCATGCAGCACCATAATAGTAATAATGCCTCTTCATCAAAATAATAAACTTACATTTTCTCCTCACTGCTGTAGTAAAGTGTTGTGGGCATGCTTTGTGATCAGTGTGCAGGGAGAGGCAGAGGTAATGGTAGTGGTACAGTCTGTATTATGTGTACAGTATATTTTCTGATAACATATTACCTGTAAGATAAAAAAATGAACAGACAATAGTAGGACGATAGATAGATAAATAGATAGATAGATAGATAGATAGATAGATAGATAGATAGATAGAAAGATAGGAGATAGATAGATAGATAGGAGATAGATAGATAGATAGATAGATAGATAGATAGATAGATAGGAGATAGATGATAGATAGATAGATAGATAGATAGATGATAGATAGATAATAGATAGATAGATAATAGATAGATAGATAATAGATAGATAGATAGATAGATAGTTAATAGATAGATAGTTAATAGATAGATATATATATAGATGATAGATAGATAGATAGATAGATAGATAGATAGATAGATAGATAGATAGATAGATAGATAGGAGATAGATAGATAATAGATAGGAGATAGATGATAGATAGATAGTTAATAGATAGATATATAGATAGATAGATAGATAATAGATAGATATATAGATAGATAATAGATAGATAGATAGATAATAGATAGGAGATAGATAGATAGATAGATAGATAGATAGATAGATAGGAGATAGATAGATAGATAATAGATAGATAGATAGATAGATAGATAGATTGGAAGGAGATAGATAGATAGATAGATAGATAGATAGATAGATAGATAGATAGATAGATAGATAGGAGATAGATAGAAGATAGATAGATAGAAAGGAGATAGATAGATAGATAGATAGGAGATAGATAGAAGATAGATAGATAGATAGATAGGAGATAGATAGATAGGAGATAGATAGATAGATAGATAGATAGATAGATAGATAGATAGATAGATAGGAGATAGATAGATAGATAGATAGATAGATAGATAGATAGATAGATAGGAGATAGATAGATAGATAGATAGATAGATAGATAGATAGATAGATAGACAGACAGCTAGCTAGCTATAGAGCATGAGGC
This sequence comes from Dendropsophus ebraccatus, assembly GCF_027789765.1. Taxonomy (NCBI): domain Eukaryota; kingdom Metazoa; phylum Chordata; class Amphibia; order Anura; family Hylidae; genus Dendropsophus; species Dendropsophus ebraccatus. The sequence continues at coordinate 68,171,620 of NC_091465.1, forward strand.
AGTATAGGCACCATAGGCTTTTCAGCAATAATGGTGGGACTATTTCACTAGTGTCACATGTTGTGATTACGCAAAAGAATAGAGACAGTGGTAAGGTATTGCATACATCCACTATACAGTGCAATATTGGGATCAAGTCACCCTCATTAAGTTTTGGTTCTTTTACCAGCTACTAGTCTTATACCCAGTTCAGGTTGTGCCCTGTATTATTCTTCAAACAAAGACTACAGAATATGCACGGTTATCACGGTAAATGGCTGCACAGTAGCTATGTATACCACATTATACATCAACCTTAGAAGAAAGTACATAGAAAACCAAACTGGCACATCAAAAGCTCAATGTTTACAATATCTTCAAAAGACAAATACAAAAAAAAGTGTAATATCTACACAGACATACACTCTCAATCCCATAAAAACAGTAAAAGGAGAAGTTTTCTGTCAGGCATTTTTTTTCAAAAGAGCTGCACCCACCTCCCCGCCTCCAGCGCACGGGTCCGCTGTCTCCTGCTCCAGTTCCCCGGCAGCTTCCTGGTCTATGCGGGGACCCGGGTCAAGACATGTCAGCCTGCTCAGCCAGTCAGAAGCCAAGCAGGGGACAGCGGACGCCTGCGGTGGAGCCGGGGAGGTAGGTGCATGTTGTTATAAAAAAATATTTTGAAAAAAATTCTCAACGTCGGACTTCTCCTTTGAAATTCCCCATATACATGGACAGCTCTGGTAGCCCTGTCCTACATAAGTTAGTAGGGTGACCCCATACTGTATAAACGTATTAATGGATGTAAAGTAACACCAAACTCCATCCTATTAGTACATACAAAAAGTGCTGAGTGCCAATGGTAAACAATTTTTAAAAATAAGATAAATTCTGCACACTAGTGAACAAAAAGAAAAAATATAACACACAGTGACAAGAATAAGGAGGAACAGTAAAGATATTGACAATAATGGAGTATGGGGTAACCCTGGTCAGGGTACACGGAACCCCATGCAGGGTCACTTATCCAGGACAGGGTAGGGGTTGCTCTTACCACAGCTACTCCGTATATGGGGAATTTTAAGCAGGTATTATTAGTATTTACACATTTATTGGCCATGGCTGATTGAATGGAGTGGGATTTGTCATGTACATACAACAGATTCAGCCACATGTTGGTACCCCTTGGCAAATGCAAGCACTGAAACACACGTCGGTGGTCCAGGGACTGATGTGCAATTACTCTTCTAGGTAAAATATGTATTTCATAGCACTTTACTATTTCTGTTGATTAGAATATCTAATGCACTTTGCATTTTATTACTATATTGTATAAGCCTGGGTTCACACTACATTTTTGCTATCCGTTTTGCAAAAACGGATGGAGAAACAGAGAAACTTGTGTGCATCTGTTCTGATCCATTTTTTCATTGATCTCTATTATAAAATAACAGATCAAAACGCATACACAAAACACAAAAACGTAGTCAACCACATTTCTGTGTACGATATAAAAACTGATGTATAATGCAAGTCAGTGGAAAAGCAGATCAAAACAGATGCACACAAATGTATGTTTTTCCATTCATTTTTTTTTTTTTTTTGCAAAAACGGATTGCAAAAACGTAGTGTGAACCCAGCCTTAGTAAAGTGTACATATCTTTCACACTGTGATATGAGATATACTCTGTATACTTACAAATAGATTGGATTACATTATTGTCCACACTTTTTCAGTACTGATTCCTCCAGTTTTAATTGTTTTTATTTTTATGTTTAATAAAGTAATAATGTAATTTATTAATATTGTGGTGGTTTGGCTTTGTTGTGAGTTGGTAGTCTATATGCTTATGCCAGCAACCACTTAAGGTTATTATTAACCCTCACTACATAAAGGGAATCTGTCACTAGGTTTATGTTGCTTTAAATGAGGGCAGCATAAACTAGTGACAGAAATGCTAAACAGATCGGTGTATTACTTATATCATTCTGTTCAGCCGTTCTCCTAATATGCAGGAGAACAGGATTCTTGCCACACCCCTCCCCCCGCCCTCCAGCTGCTGATTGACAGGTGACTGCCTATACACAGCATGGATGGATAACTGCCAATAAGCAGCTGGTGGGCGGAGTTTTCTGCTTCCCATGAATATCCAGGACTACTGGGCTCATGCACATAATGGAGAGGACTACTTATTGTCCAAGTTATTCAGGAGGATATCTCTTGATCAGCTGCACAGAACAATGTAAGTGATACACTAGTCTGTTCAGCTTCTCTTACACTAGTTTATGCTCCCCTGACATAGGACACTATAAACCTGCTGACAGAGTCTATTTAAGTATTACATGTTACATACCATATTTATACAGTACTTTAAAGCATTGAGGGTGTGCTCTCTAGTTTTTTGCTTTTTTTTTTTTTTTTTTTGCTATTTTCTTCCTATAAGGCTGCTGTGTTATTTTTCCACATGATTTCATGATATGAATAAATGGGGACATTTGAATTAGCCCTGTGTGCTGTGTCCAATACTTTGTACTATGTGTACGTGTTTCAGATATTATGTGTTAGTAAGTGGTATGAGTTAGGAATATGGCACTTTTGAATAGTTATAGATATAGGTTATCATGTCATTACAATTCTCTTATGTGGGATAGTTAGGGATGAGTAAATCTATAGTACTAGCAAAGTACTTGGCTAGGCTCAGTGGTCAGCTTGGCAGCCTTTAAACTCTGTGCCGCTCAGCTCCAGTTGCCTGAAAAAGCCGGATCCAGTCCTGGGAAACGTCTCCCATTGTGAAGGTGGTTATATTCATACCAATGGCGAGGTGCTGGTATTTGTGCTCATGTGAAGGAGCGTGTATTTATGCCCAGGGCTGCAGACCCTTGGTTAGTTGCTGCTGTGCTATACAGAGACTTCTGCTGTAGGAGTGACGCTCTCAAGAGGAAAGTCCATGCGACAACATAATGTTACAGGTCAGGGTGTAACAAGCTTCTGCGCAATGTAAGGGAGTCCTGTGTTGGGTCACAGAAACTAATGCTGGTGCTTTTAAGGAACACTTCTGCTCAGAGATGGTGGTCTAGTCCAAGGGACTGTGAGTGGCCAAGAGTTGGCTTGAGAGTTCTCTCTTTCTACACTGAGCGATTTTTAACGATTAACGACTAACGATCGCAAACAAGATTGATTATCGTTAACCTGAAACCGTTCACCATATTACACAGAACGATCGTCGTTACAATCATTACTATGATCCTTATTGCGATTGTTACTATGACCCACTACTCCATCTGATCCCAGCAAAACAATGAACAATGTGCAATTACACTGAACGATTAGTAAAAAAAATGCAGAACTCGAGCGAACGAATGTCGAATTACAGCGAATGATTAACAATAATTTTAGGTTCAGATGTAAATAGAGATGAGCGAGTCCATCCGAACCTGAACTTTCGGCATTTGATTAGCGGTGGCTGCTGAAGTTGGATAAAGCCCTAAGGCTATGTGGAAAACATGGATATAGTCATTGGCTGTACCTATGTTTTCTAGACAACCTTAGAGCTTTATCCAAGTTCAGCAGCCGCAGCTAATCAAATACCGAACGATCGGGTTCGGATGGACTCGAACCCGAACCTGGTTCGCTCATCTCTAGATGTAAATCAATGATCAACGACATACGAACGATTTTTCGATCGTTGCCTGCAATTACACAGAACGATTATCGCTTAAATTTGAACGATATAACAATTTTTCGCACGATAATTGTCCCGTGTAATAGGGCCCTTATTGGGACAGCAGCTCAAGGACTGTGCTTAATGCTAATATTTGTCTGTAACTTTTCAAGAATTGTGCCAGGAAGATTTTATACTGCTAATTGTTTGTCTGGATTTGTTGCAAGTAGCCAAGTAAAAACCCAGAGTTACTACAAGTGATTGTGTATGTGTGTCCATGAGAGTCCCCCTGGAAGCCATTGAGCCTATCTCACCTCCATCACAGAACTTGCCAGTGTGTTCTCCACTGCACTGTAAAAAGGATCTCAGATGCTACTTTTGGGGAGTGTAGCTCTTGGTGAGCGATCAGTGACTGCTTTACACTACACTCAATTTTGGCTTTGAGAGGAAGACTAACATTGGGCTACACAATGGGAACATTGGGAAACACAATGATAATTTCAATGAATTGCCCGCTATCTAGGCCATTCTGACCAAGCTGTTAGGAGGTGGTGGGAGCAATGACTGCATGGTGGCACACACAAATTCCTCTACCCAGTTGCATCACTTCTGCGACCTGCCCATTCATCAGATTTATCACCAGTCAATATATATACTCTATGTGTATATGTATACTCTATTACTGGGGGGGGGGGGGGGTGTTAAGGGGTCATCATTATTGTGGGAGATGGGGCACCAGGACACAAAAGGAGTAACTACTACTATGGGGGTAATAATGAGCCACAATTTTTGTGCGGCACCTATTGCCCTGTAGTACACTAAGGCAGGCACAAAATTTGTCATTGTGGTGTCCCACCACGGTGTTGCTATTGGTTACACCCTTTGTAAAGGCCTGACCTTTAAAGTGTAAGTGGTAATGTAGCAGTAAAAGAGTGTTATCACAAGTATGTATGCCTTGATATTGCACAGCTGTAGAAGTTAAAGGGTTATTGTTTTTTTGTGTCACATGGATCTGTACACCAATGAGAGTTCTTTCTTCTCTTCACCTATCATCTCTCTCTTTACTTCTGTACACGCACTCCTCAACCACTCACAGCACACCTTACATGCGCTGTAGGAAGGAAGTCACATGGGTAGAGGAAGTGTAGGGCCTTTTGCCTTTAGATTCTGTAGTGGAGGGACGCAAGCCAGAACTCTCCCTACAGGAGTCAAGTTGAGCCCTGGCTCCTGCCAGGTCCCCAGTCTAAATTGTGGTCTAGACAGAGAGCACATGTACCTAGACACAGTTTTTCCTCAAGCAACTTCACTACACACGATGCAGTGTTAAGCTCCTACTAGAGAGGTCAAGTCAGGGATCATCCACAATTCCACTCCGGACCACCATGATAATTGCCCAAGGGACCCCCAAACAGCCTGGCAGCAGTGGCGTAGCTACCATAGAGGCAGGGAAGGCGGTTGCTATGGGGCCCGTGGAGGGAGGGGGCCCAGGGAAGATAAGAGCCTCCTGTGTCCTTTTTCTTAACCCCTTATGTACTGCAGTGTGTAAGTGACCCAGTGTTCTCTTACATGCTGCGACACAAAAAAAGGGTTAACAATTAGCTCTCTGCCTCACTACTCTGATAACCTCTGACCTCTGTTCTCTGAGCTCCTGCAGAGGTCAGGGGTTATCAGTGCAGGAGTAGTGAAGGAGAGAGCTAATCGTCTTCTCTATTAACACTTTGTGTTGCAGCATGTAAGAGAACACTGTGTCACTTACACACTGCAGTACATAAAGGGTTAAACAAAAGGTAGTCTGCTCCTGCACCTATGTATATAACCATGAGGCTTCTAATAGGCTGTTATTGTTAAATACAGTGGATGGACAGATCAAGCAGACATTGGCTTTCTCCTCTGCCAGTCACTGTTGTGGCTGCACGCAGGATTCTGCCTCTGGCCACAAGAGGTTTTTTGCCACATCATCGAATATATAAATAAATATATATATATATATATATATATATATATATATATATATATATATATATTATAGTGTGTAGGGGGCCCCATACAGTTTTTTGCTATGGGGCCCCATGAATCCTAGCTACGCCCCTGCCCGGCAGGCTACTGTCCACAGGGTATAAGGGTATAGCCAGCCCGCTACAAATAAGAGCATGTGTGCCACTATACCTGTGTGCCGAGCAGGCACTGGTGGTACATAAAAAAAATGGGCAGGGCTATACCTCGGCCAACCACCACCGCAGTGGCGTCACACCTAACCATCTGGCAAGTGACCGGCCGCGCCTCTACACCGGAGGTCACCACATCATCATGGCAGATGAAGTGTGCATGTCTGCTAGCTCAGCTCCTGCTAGCCACACAATCCAGTCAACAATATGGCTGTAGTTTTTCTAGTCTGCTGAGGCCTATTCTGGTCCAGTGAGAAGATTCTTCCCTCCTGATACAAGTCTAGACCAGGGTTGGAGGAATTGCTTACGGGTCCCCTGGCATTGCTGTTCTCTAGTAGGCCTCCAATTGGAGACAGTACTGATTGGTGATGATGCTCCAGTATACATCCCTCTGGGTATTGTGTGACAAGTCTGCACAGTTGTCCTGTGAGTACGAATGCTCCCTTCTTCACAAATCATAGCAAACAAAAGTCTGAAGATCCTCGTCAGTAGAGTCTAGTGTAACTGGACTGTAATCCTTTTAAGCAGTCATTTCCTATAGCAACCAAGAACTCTTCTTAAACTCTTTTTCTACTGTATTTTCTGAGCCTTTTTTTTTTTTTTTTGAACATTTGTATGGGGGCAGGGATAACACCTTTTCGCAGAGCATTGACAGATATGTTTTACAGCAATCCCTATATACATAGGAAACAATAGACTGGAACTGATCCAATTGACTTCTATGTGGGAGTTTTCTAAGCATGCTCTGTTATTATAATCCTGCCCATCATGACAAGAAGGAGAGTACGGAAAAGTTTTCTTTGCAGAACAGGGTAATCCTCTAATCTGCCTCCCCTACTCTCATCTCATCGATGGTCTCCCTTTTCTTCACAGACTGCTCCTCGTGGTCCCCTATTCCTTCACAGACTGCTCCTCGTGGTCCCCTATTCCTTCACAGACTGCTCCTCATGGTCCCCTATTCCTTCACAGACTGCTCCTCATGGTCCCCTATTCCTTCACAGACTGCTCCTCATGGTCCCCCTACCTTCACAGACTGCTCCTCAAGGTCCCCCCTACCTTCACAGACTGATCGTCATGGTCCCCTCTTCCTTCCAAACTGCTCCTCATGGTTTCACTACATTCACAGACTGCTCCTTATGGTACTCCCAACCAATACAGACTGCGCCTCATGGTCCTCCCTACCTTCACAGACTGCTGCTCATGGACCCCCTACCTTCACAGACTGCTCTTCATGGTACCCTCCTCCTTTACAGACTGCCTGGTCCCTGTGCCACCTATCTCTGATCCAATTGACTTCTATGTGAGAGTTTTCTAAGCATGCTCTGTTATTATAATCCTGCCCATCATGACAGGAAGGAGAGTACGGAAAAGTTTTCTTTACAGAACAGGGTAATCCTCTAATCTGCCTCCCCTCCTCTTATCTCATCGATGGTCCCCCTTTTCTCCACAGACAGCTCCTTGTGGTCCCCTATTCCTTCACAGACTGCTCCTCATGGTCCCCTATTCCTTCACAGACTACTCCTCATGGTCCCCTATTCCTTCATAGACTGCTCCTCATGGTCCCCCTACCTTTACAGACTGCTCCTCAAGGTCCCCCCTACCTTCACAGACTGATCGTCATGGTCCCCTCTTCCTTCCAAACTGCTCCTCATGGTTTCGCTACATTCACAGACTGCTCCTTATGGTACTCTCAACCAATACAGACTGCACCTCATGGTCCTCCCTAAGTTTACAGACTGCTCCTCATGGCCCCCCTATCTTCACAGACTGCTCTTCATGGTCCCCTCCTCCTTTACAGACTCCCTGGTCCCTGTGCCACCTATCTCTCACAGACTGCTATCTTCCTGTTTTCAGTTTTTCCTCCACCTTCCTCCACATTAGCAACTTACTGCAGAATGCCATATCAATATTCTGCAGTTAAAAATGAGACAGTTCAATCTATTCTCAAAAGAGTATTAGAAAAAGCACCACTACTTTCTTGCAAAAACAGCACCACCCCTGTCCTAAGGTTGTGTGTGGTATTACAATTGCGCTCCATTCATTTTAATACAACTGAGCTGCAAAACCCACACCTAAACTGAGGACAAGAAAGGTGCTGTATCTGGAAGAAAGCAGCCATGTTTTTCTAAACCTGGATAATCCCTTTAAGGATCTTTTTTACAATAGATTTATATATATTTTGACATCTGCAAAAAAAGTTATAATTAAAGGTATTTATTCAAAACATCTTCAATGATTGATGGCACTCCTAATCCTCAACCTGTTATTCTCTAACCCATCACGCAGGTTACATATTATTAGGTGTCAATCCTGTAGTGTTTGGAGGTTCCGGCTCACTTCATGCAGGTGGCCACACGCGGTTAGGGTTACCTGGGTCACACTGCCGAACGTCAGATATTATTATTTTTTCCTCTAGACTACTAAAGTTTAAACCACGAAGTATCAGCATTCAGGGCTGTTAATATTTTGCAAGGAAAAACACGAAAGAAAACAATAAAACATTCCACTTCCGTATTTGGGATCGTTAAAAAAAAGCCCCTTCAATCTTAATCATTATAATCATTTAGATCTAATTGCTATAAGGCGGCGATGATACAAGTGCGGCACAGCGTAGGCCGGGGTGGGCCCAGGATAATGCCGCTGATTGTTTTTGCAGGTAATTGTATTATTGGTATAAACACATGAGCAGATTAATTGAACGTGTAGAATGGAAGCTTGTGTTACTTCAGTCATTACATGAGGAAAGGAATGTAGACTCATAGATTAAGTAAAGATTATTTAAAGTGATCTACAGGAGAATGTCCAATATAAAAGGCACCTTACATTTTATATAAAGTTTAAACTCTTAGTGACCGCCCATATGCCTTTGCACTGTGGACACTAATGGGCCATATTCCAATACATACGCCAGAATAAGAATATGCCACACGCTTGTGCCAGCATTGTGGGGGATCAGCTGGCAGTATGACAGCTTATCTCCTGCTGTAACTACCCGGAGAAGAGAATCCTCTGATTTGGGTGGTTTAACCCGTTACATGCCGCTGTCATGTGTGGTGGTGTTATACTTGCACCTTAGAGCCCATCGCTGGCTCAATCTGCTTCTGTTTTACACTCTAAACAAAATATCTATCCATTCGTTCTCCACAGCCTCTCTTATGGCATGGTATGGCAGTGTGGGGTATTGTGATTTTTTTTGAGATTCTGAGAGAATATACAGTAAACTCAAAAAAAAAAAAAAAAAAAAAAAAAAATGAGGAGCAGTCTGTGAAGGTAGGGGGAACCATGAGGAGCAGACTGTAAAGGAAGGGGGGACCACGTGGAGCAGTCTGTGAAGGTGTGTGTGTGTGTGTGTGTGTGTGCGTGGGGGGGGGGGGCAATGATGAACTGCTTCCAAGCTGCTGTGTTCACATAAACCTGTCCTTCTCTGTCACTGTTTTTACCTCGCACACAGGACCTGTTATTTTTACCTCACAACACACTGACTGGACTTCACTCAGGCTCCTTCTATGCCCATTCTCTACCAGCTTGCAAAGCCCAGCTCTGTTAACTCCCTCAATGCTGGACAACTAGCAATGTTGTGTGCTGGCACTTCTGGCGTTCTCTAACCCTTGACAGTGACAGACAAGTTACCCTGGGCTACATATCCATTTACATAGATAGATTAAAAAGAGAGAGAGATTAAAAAACTGTTCCCTATGCCGCTCTGGAGGCTGTCACTGTTCTGTTTTTCTCCCGCCCCCAGGTGTTCCCTGATTGGTATGATGTCAGTGGTGGGCAGAGTTAAACATAAGGTGCTACAGCTTGCCTGGCAACAGAAGAGACCGAGTTCATGTGACTTTGGTCTCAAAAGGGAGGGGCAGGACAGAGGAGCCGAGACCATATGGACCAAGAAGTGAGGATTTTCTGCAGCTTTAGGCTGGGTTCACACTATGTATATTTGAGGCTGTATTTGGTCCTCATGTCAGGTCCTTATAGCAACCAAAACCAGGAGTGGATTGAAAACACAGAAAGGATCTGTCCACACAATGTTGAAATTGAGTGGATGGCCGCCATATAACGGAAAATAACTTCCATTATTTCAATATAACAGCCGTTTTTTTTTTAAATAACAGCACATATTTGCCATTAAATGACGGCCATCCACTCAATTACAACATTATGTGAACAGAACCTTTCTGTGTTTTCAATCCACTCCTTGTTTTGGTTGCTATACAGCCTCAAATATACGTAGTGTGAACATAGCCTAAGGGTGTAAGTCAGGATGTGCTGCAGACAAACGGCCCAATTCATGTAATAGAAACCTATTACACACAAGCTTAGATTATGGGTGGGGATGAACAGGGTTAAATTTTATTAAGTGGAGTACCCCTTTAAATGAAACCACGGTCAGACACGCATTCAACTCTATGGGCCTGATGGTGGGTGCAGAGTGACAGCATGCCTGTCTGATCCAGTGCCCATTTAATATCTCTGATTTAATAAGAGTTTCTGTTGATTCTATTTTGCCAGGTTCATATGTAATTGAAGGGAAAATAATCATGCCCATCCGTTTCCTCATCAGACGCCGAACTGGAGATTTCCTCCACTAAATGCATTGCTTATCAGAGTCTCACAGAGTGCCTACTGCTCTGTAGTAAGAAACTGTAGGGACGCCATATACCATCAGGTGCACTATACAAGTCCTACTCTTTATAAAAAGGTACATACAGGTGGACTACAGATGAAAGCCATCGGACCTGGAAGGATTCATTTGCATTATTGGCGTCTGAAAACACTCAAGTTAACGTAGAAACACTGTTCTTCATGAAGAGAAGGGTCATATCTGAAACATGCAAATGTCCAAGTGGAAGGCTCTTTGAATGTCTAATGATGAATAAGATAATGGAGCAAACAGACAAAGGCAATGCTAGGAAGATATGGAAATTCTCCTACCTTGCTCACAGGTTGAACTATTGTAGTTGATGTCCAGTCCTTTGAAGGGCTCTATTACGCAGGGTATACATAGGTAGAATAAGCCAAAATGACCTGCTGAAAAACAAGCAAGAGCTCAATTATTGGCTGATTGCATCTTTTAAAGGGGTTATCCAGCGCTATAAAAACATGGCCACTTTTCCCCTTACTGTTGTCTCCAGTTCAGGTGCGGTTTGCAATTAAGCTCCATTTACTTCAATGGAACTGAGTTTCAAAACCCCACATAAACTGGAGAAAACAGTAGGGGGAAAGTGGCCATGTTTTTGTAGCGCTGGATAACCCCTTTAAGCAAGTTTAACAACCATCATTCATTATAGGGAATAATGATGGTCGTACAAACTATCCAGCAACTGTTCATGCAGCTCTGCCCGCACAATAATACAACAATTTAATATGAAGGGGAGTATCGGGAACAAGTCTGCCCACGTATTACCACACTGAGAAATGGCTAAGTCTTCAAGGTTGGAAAGAGGTTGCCACTGAATCCCATTCAGCCATCACTCTTGGGGCCCTATTACACAGAGCAATAATCGACCGAATCGTCCCGATCCGGACGATTATCGATCCGCGTAATAGAGGCAACGATCAGCCAGCTGATCGTTTCCTTAGGTCCACACCTAAAATCATCTCGCATCGCTAGGTGTAATAGCAATGCGCGGCCGATGGGTGACAAATTAACAGTTTACATCAGCCAGTGATTGGCTGAGCGGCCAGTCAACTTAGACAGGCTGCTTTGAAGCTGCAGCGCGCAGAAACGGGGAGGAAGCAGAGCACAGGAGAAGACCAGGAACATGGACAGGTGATGTAAACTGTTTGGGCAAAGGCTGCACAGACATCGCTAATGATGTCCGTGCAGCCCTTGCTAAAATATTATTGGGCCATGTAATAGCCCCATTAAACGAGCGCCGTTCTAGCAGTTCGGTGCTTGCTTACAGTATTGATCGAGCCATGTAATAGGATCCTTAATGAGGTAATATGTGGGCAGACCTGTGACCGATCCTCCCCATATATTAAATGGTTGTATTATCACGCGAGCAGAACTGTGGAATCATAGGAAAAACTACAGACTAAAGATAAGTAAACCTGGAGCATGCTCAGGTTTGTCCGAACCTGCAAGTGCGGCATTTGATTACCGATGGCTGAAAAAGTTGGATGCAACCCTAAGGCTGTCTGGAAAACATGGATACAGTCTATGGTCCTACACTTTACATGGGCAGGTGTACCCTGCTTTTTGTTGGGTTGTTGATTGAACTACATTTGATTAGGCCCCTTAAAAACACCTATAGATTGTGATACCTATAAAAAGTAGGATATAGGTGTCAGGATGTTCATAATAATGGAAGACTTCTCAGAACCGTGACATATCATGATCGCCCATGCAGCTTCCTCTGATGTCTATTCTAATGCATGTTAACATTAGAATAGACATTAGACTTGGGTTGTCTGTGTCCCTACTGCCGCAGAACAATGTAGAAGAACGATCAGGAATCACTGCTACAGGGTGCAGCAGCTGCTTACCCAACTGTAATGTCTATTGTAATGCTAATATGAATTAGAATAGACAGTAGGCGAGGCACAATATCACTAGCTAGCGATATGCAACTGTGCCACGGCAAGGCTTGTGCAGCCCTGCAGTTCTCAACACAGCTATTGGTGGCAGCAGAGGGGCCCTGTTGTCCTTTACTGCTGTCACTTAATCCTGCTCCACACTGACGAGAGGCAAATACCCTGAAACAGCTGTCTGTGAATGAATGCCTGCCTTGGTAAACCCTTCTCATGTCGTAACACTCGCAACAGAGTTAGACTTTGACACAGAAGGGGCCACTTTGGTATTTTCCTACTTATGTTCCAATCATCGCAACGGAGTGGGACTGAAGGGGCTACATATCAGGGTGGTTTGGTAATCTTCCCACTGGGAGGCCCACCTTGGCAACAGGCTAGGGATATCTGGCTATTCCCATGTTTTGAGACCTGCAACTGAGGCATATTTAAATTTATACATGCAAAGAAAAAAACACACAAACGGCGCTGCATGTGCAGGTCAAAACACACTTTGGAGAAACATGCATATGTGTGCAAATGCACGCTCACCTGAGTGGGTCGTACACAATTAGGCACAACTCTAATAAGCGCTCTGGATCAACGGGGGATGCTGCCTTCCACCTTCCGATTCTCCAAAGTGGATCCTCGGTGTCAATCACATTAGTGGTAAACGGAAGAGGTTGGTGGGATTTGTCTGGCGCAACCACCCCTATTGGAACACCGGCCACGTTCCCCTGTAACTTCTCTGAATGAAGAGAACTCCTGGCACTGGTGTGAAGTCAAATTCAGGCTTTTATTTGATGCAACGCGTTTCGAGGGTGCAATCCCCTCTTCATCAGGCAGAGGATGAAGAGGGGATTGCACCCTCGAAACGCGTTGCATCAAATAAAAGCCTGAATTTGACTTCACACCAGTGCCAGGAGTTCTCTTCATTCAGAGAAGTTACAGGGGAACGTGGCCGGTGTTCCAATAGGGGTGGTTGCGCCAGACAAATCCCACCAACCTCTTCCGTTTACCACTAATGTGATATTTAAATTTATAGGATTCATTGAGTTCAGTGATGGATGTGTCTTGTTTGTCACTCACTGTAAAAAGCTAATAATGATTTACTTTTCTTTAATAAATTTATGTTACAAAGTTATAGAATTGTAAAAAGAATATTTTTTTTTTTCCGCTTAGAGGGATGAGATAAATGATACAAAACAAGACTTCAGACTACAAAAACAAGAAGGTAGTGGGGAAGCACTAAAAAATTATAGTTGGTCCCCTCAAAAATAATTTGGGTGTAATGGTGGAGAGGAATCAGGAAAAGGCCAATCTACTAAATATCTTCTACCCTACTATATTTACACTGGAGAATCCTATGACAGATGGCGTAATTAGGGATAATGTAAATTATCTCCTGTCAGACTAATCTGATCGGCTTCTATGAGGCGGTCAGTTATAGACTGGACCTGGGGGGGCTGCGGATGTTGTGTATCTGGACTTTTCAAAAGCATTTAATACTTTGCCACATGAAAGATTGGTCTATAAAATGGGGGTGCTGGGACTAGGAGAAAATATATGTAAATGGGTAACTGGCTAAGTGATAGGAAACAGAGAGGGAGGGGGTGTTCATGGAACAAACTCAAATTGGGTCACAGTTACTACTTACTGCAGGGCTCACTATTGGATCTACTTCTTTTTATTATGTTTATTAATGACCTTGTAGAGGGGTTACAGAGTAGAATCTCAATACTTGCAGACACTACTAAATTGGGTAATGTAATCACAACAGAGGAAGATAATATAATATTACAGAGGGATTTGGAGAAGCTGGAGGCTTGGGTAGACAAAGGGCAAATGACATTTAATATTGAAAAAATGTAGAGTTATGCACTTGGGCGATAGAAATAATATATTATTTTCTTATCTACCCGGTCTTACTTGGATGTTTTGCTTTGTTTGATTCCTGCCTTCCATGATCTTCCCACTGATTTGCATTTCATTATTTTTCATTTAAAGTGTATTTTTCCTCTTGTAATGTGTAATTGAACAAGACTAAGTGAACTCATATTTACTCACCCAGATATGATCACCACAATATAACCAAACTACTCCTGGAATTGCACAGACTCTTTACAGTGATTTACTACCATATTATCTTAATATGCGGCACTGAGGGACAATCTCCAGTATTTGCTCAGGTTGGGTTATTACGCTGGTCCACCTGCTGCGCTGATTTGTAAACACAGAACCATAAAATACTAAAAATCTGCTCCGTGCTTATTAAGGGAAATGCCACCACCCCCTTGCTGGTTTTCCTGGTTTATTGAATGACTTGGGAAGACCAACAGGCAAGATGTCTTCCTGAACTACTTGTGGACCACTAGATGAAAGGTTTATGGGGAAAGCTTCAGCCCCATGCACATTACATTATTATCCGACATGCTTTTTTTATATCTGTTCCACCATTTTTTTTCCAGGTAAAATGGTAAATGGTTCAGCAGATTGGCCATCCATCATCACCATAAGACAGGAACCATGAGAATAATGGACAGCAACTTTGCCTGATCTCTGTGTCTACATGCAGGATATGTTTTCCCCCTCAAAAATAATCTGGGTGTAATGGTGGAGAAGAATGGGGAAAAGGCCAATCTACTAAATACCTTCTTCCCTACTATATTTACACAGGAGTACCTACGACAGATGACATGAGTAGGGATAATGAAAATTATCTCTTGTCAGACTAATCTGATCAGCTTTTATGAGATCGGTTATAGACCCGACCTGGGGAAGGCTGTAAACGTTCCACCATTTTTCCCTGGTGAAATGGTAAATGGGTCAACAGATTGGCTGTCCATCATCACCATAAGATGGTAACTATGAGGATAATGGACAGCAACTTTGCCTGATCCCTGTATCTACATGCAAAGATGCCCACTCTGCCAAACAGTGACCACAGTGGTGGCCCACCTCAGCCCCCGATTGACTGGGCAGGCACCTACTGTGTTGAGACAAGGGGTTTATTTTATTTTTTTAATTTAGTATAATAGAGTCCCTATTGGAAAAAATTAGCTGTTCATATACTGTATGGATATATTAGAAAGCTTTCATAGCTGCTCTATACTCTACGCAGATCTTAAAACAGACTCCTTATACATACTACCTTCATATGCCTATAATTCTATTATAGTATACCCTACTACAAGTTGAAAAGTGAAATGATTGGCACGCTTTATAGGTTCATGCCTTTGGCCAGCATCAGTGGGTTAGACCATTTATCCATTCATGTAACCTAAAAACGGAATGCCTTATTCTTTATAGGTAGAGAAGCACATCACCAGTTACACCATCTTATGACTCACAACATGTATTGAATATGACAAAAAAAACAACTGACCGGCCACAGACATTTGAGACATAGCCGGCTGCACCACAGAGTTGATCAATATATGAAGTCAGCGACCACAGCACAAGACTATGAGACTGGTGACCGTCGCAATGCAGAGACGACTGCTGGGAGATCAGACAGCAGGTTCTACTGCTTGACACATAGAAACCATTAATAAAGGGAGAATCCCAGTGATATGATGATGGGATGATTAGGGATCTTGGATCATCTCTAAAGTCAAACCCCTTTGGTGCTGCTCATAGCTTTATATTATTGGAATCAGTGACAGGGTGACAAGACCTTGCAACTTTCCCCTTTCATTGGGAATAAGGGTATGTCCAAACTACGGAATCACGGCGGATCACCCGCCACGGATTCCGCTGCTTGCAGCCGTGCGCATCTCCGCTGGTAGGCTTCTTTCTATGGTTTGGCATATTCTGCCCGTCCGCCCGAAGAATGAACCCGCTCATTCTTCGGGCGGACGGTGGAATCTGCCAAACTATAAAATGAAGCCTGTGGGACCAGCGGAGATGCACGCGGCCACGAGCGAGCTGCGGAATGACCCATAGAGAATCCAACAAGGGGGCCTACCATGAAAGGGGTGTGGCACTGATAGATAGGAATACGGTCTAAACGTTCATGTCTAAGTTTGCGCTAAGAATTATAGTGGATTCCCTCAATCTTGCCCATGATTTTCAGGGTTTTTTGTAATAGCCCTATGCCCAACAGGTCGTTGAGGGAATCCCTTGCTCACAACAACCCTCTATTAGCCAAAACAAATCAAATCTGGCTCTGGCAGATTCAGACTAGCTTTGAGTTATGTGGTTGCCCATCTACATTATTGGAAGCCACCTAATGCTATAACAGCCATCTGTGAGTTCCAGCAGCCAGATCCACAGTGATCAGCTTTTTGGCACTATATATTAGAACGATAGGTGATAGCTGGCATCTTCAATACAAACTTTAGATTGAAAGGTAATCTAAAGGCAAATGAAAAAGTAAGCCGCTCTTCCCGTGACTTTTTGGCTTGTTCTGCAGCTGTTCCTTCTTCTGCCCCTGAAGTTCAGCCACAACTTACAATGCAAATAATGTGCAGGTAAGTGTGACGTTACAGACTACGCTCAGTAATGCAACCGTAGAGACACTTTTTTGTTAAAATGGTTTACTTTACGGGGTAGAACATATTTCCTGCTGCTGGCCTCTGCAAAAACCAAAGCGAAGGATTTTGGCAATGTTCAGCACAAGTTGTTTGTTGCAAGCATAGAACATATGGTCAGTGGATATTACAAAATAAAAAGTATTCTGCAATACAGACAAAAGCACACATCCCTTGTAAATGTGCAGATACCATCTGCAAGGAAACAGATTAACTTATCTGACACATTGCACGGAAGGGATGTCTCCACCCCCCCACCCCCCTCCGCCAGGCTGCTGCTGAGCCTTACACTGAAAAACTATACAAAGCTAAACTAATACGAAATGATTGGTGTAAAAAATATGTTTTACCAGTCCGACAGGGCTAGAGTTTCCTTTTTAGTATATTTTTTTCTTCTATAGGCTTATCCCCATTTTCATCATTGAAGGAAGTGGCTATCCAGAGGCATCACCTTAACATGAGCCACAATCTAAAAAACAACGAAATATAGAGTTCACGGTCTCTATTTGGCAAATATGGTCAGATAGCCAACCAATTTTAGCAATAGCGCTGCTCGCATATACACATCCTCATAAGGCACTAATGTGACTAAAGTCGGAAAGTAGGAGGTGCAGAGATATGTTAACAAGTATATCTGCAAGCAGAGCCATTGCCAAGATTGTTTTTAAAGAGTACCAGGAAAAATACCTTTTGACAGGTCATCAAACGTGTATAAAGTGATTGATCATAATGGGTCTCAGCTGAGACCCGCTGTAATCAGGAGATATAGCCAGGAAGAGGACATGGCTGCAGAGCAATCCATTCCCCAGCTACATCCTTCTGGGTAGTCTCATAGACTTCCATTGACGGACTCTATAATGGACATATGGCTGGGAAGTGAATCACAGCCGGCAGATCTCAGCAGTGACACCCACTGTGATCACTAACTTTTGACATGTCAGATATGTCAATAGTTATTTTTCTTGACAGGTACCCTTTAAGTTGAATATCCAACTAGAAGTGTGAATGCAGACACCAATAGGGAGAGAGTGCAAATACACTTGTATAGAGTGCAAATACACTTGTATAGGTGTTATGTCTTGTGTAGACCACCACTAGGTGAGTGACACCAACTTAGCCTATGATCCTGACCCTCCTACTTGATTATACAGCACACTGGTGCTCCCCTTGCATCTCTATAGTGAGTATGTTACGTAGTTATTGCAGTTGACAGATATATGTATAGCCATTGGATGAGAAAAAATATGGATATCCATAGGGTATAGATTTCCTGAAAGTAAAAGGCAAAAAAAAATCAGCCCTAAAAAGGGAAAAAAAAAGGACAATCAGACCAGCATGGTCCAACATTTATACAAGATTTCCATAAAATTGTCTAAAATTAATTAGCTAGGCCTTTCTTACAGCCTTTAAATGTTCCTGCTGTTACCGATGATTGAGGAGACTGTTCATTTCGGGAGACTTAAAAAGTATCTAGAGTTACCAAAAAATAACCCAAAAAAACTTTAATTCAGAGCAATATATCAGAGGTTTTGAGCAATGGGGTCTGGATGCTTAAAATAAAGGAACAGCAATGCCCCATTAAGCGCAGTGCCCATTCCTTACACCTCTACAGAGCAGTGTGAGTGGTATAGATACACAGAATAGGGGAGATTTATCAAACATGGTGTAAAGTGAAACTGGCTGAGTTGCCCCTAGCAACCAATCAGATTCCACCTCTCATTTTCCAAAGAGTCTGTGAGGAATGAAAAGTGGAATCTGATTGGTCGCTAGGGGCAACTCAGCCAGTTTCACTTTACACCATGTTTGATAAATCTCCCACAATATCTGTACATGGTGCTATGCGACAGAAGTTTAAACACAAATTTTAGTTACCCTTTCTTTGTCCAGCTGAGGGATCCGAGTGAGTTTAACATGGGCTAAGTTTCAATGTTTAGACTAAGGGAGTATTCACATGTCCAGCGTGTGGTCCGTAAATATAGACGGTGTGCTTCAGAATGGTACAGTCCGTTCCCTATAACATTATCCGCATTTACGGACTGTGCGCGGAATGTGTGAATGCTCACTAATAGGTCAGAGGATCTTCAAAACGGATGGTTTTGTAGGGTGTTCCTTGTATGCAGCACTTATTGTCTAATGAAAACCATCCAAGAAAGAACTAGCTAATCTGAAGCGAACCAACAAAAGAGCTACTCTTGTGCAAATTACTGCTAGCAATGATAATAAAATACATCAGAAAACAAGGGGCATCAAAGTGGTAGTAGCCATATTGACTTCTTTAATTTAGAACCTAACAACTTGTTATGTTCCCTGCAGCAAGTGCACCATGTGTGTCATGATTCCTGCTGCCGGATCAGTGACTAGTTCCTCTATTAATCTGGAAGTTCAGGTATTGTTGGATACCAACACACAATGAAACCATAATAGGCGCCCATGGATCCAATGGGGGTATCGCATTATAGTATCATTGCTTGTTGATTATTCAAAGAGACCTGAATTTCTGGATTAACAGATGAACTAACCACTTATCCGGCAGCAGGCATCATGACAGGTACACTTTAAATTTTTAATACTGACAACCCTTTTAACGTTGCATAGGATGTTTTTATTTCTTCCTCAGATGTACATGTAAGTTTGCAATGTGTAGAAATAGTACGTAACGGAAAAATGTGCAGACTATAGAAGACTATAGAAAAGCTTTATGTGGGTGTTGCCACTATGTCGACTGCAAATTAAATAAATGAACCACCAGGGCGCCAACGTTACTCCACCGAGCCTGTATTACATCTGTACAGACAAATCAAGAGTGGAGTAAAACCTTCTAAATCTAGTAGCATGTTACTCACCACAATGTGACGTCCTATTGCACCTTCTAAGGGCGATATCACACGGAACGTTAATCATCCAAACCAGGCCATTTCAGCCAAATATTGCTCTGTGTGATAGAAACAACGATCAGCCGATGATCAGCCAGCTGATCATGTCTTTAGGTCTGGACCTAAAAATCAATGGCCGCCGACCACGCATCACTACGTGTGGTAGCGATGGGCAGCCGACGGCTAACAATTGAATAAACTGTTATCCATTATCTCTCCATGCTGCCGGCCTTCTCCTGCCCTCTGCTTTAACTCCCGACGTCGCAGCTGCAGCTTCAAGACTGAGAAACTGCTTTGAAGCTACAGCTGCGGTGTCAGGAGGGAAAGCAGAGGACAGGAGAAGGCTGGGAGTGTGGAGAGGTAATGTAGAACAATTTAGGGTAAGGGCATCAATGTCCGTGCAGCCCTTGCTAAACGATCATCAAGCCGTGTAATAGGCTCAGTAAACGAGCGCCAATCTAGCAGATCGACGCTCGTTTACATTAGGATCCTAAGTGTGACGAGACCAATACAGACTTTAATCTTACAGAAAGATCATCACAAATGGACTTACACAGACAACACAATGTAACAAAGCCAAAACTATTTTTATTGGTAAAAAACACTACAAAAAGTTTCAAACTTGGCGAAATAAATTCAAAATGATAAATCAGCAGGAACTCCATAAACTATAAAGACAGTCCACAGCAAATATCATAGTCCCTGGCACCAGTCATCGGCTGTGCAATGGTTACAGCTCAGAGGCTGCTTACACCAAAGTGAAGAACCCAAGATGTTTGCCGAAATGTTGAGTTCCCAAAGAGGCCCTCCAATCAGAGTTTCCTTCATTGATATCTTGATGTAGAAAATACTAAGTGCTGATATTTGCTGTTTGCTGATGTTTGACACTTGGAGGTCATTTAATATTTGGAAGAAGTCTATGTATGAGGAAGCTGGTGGCTACAAACTTTTAACCAAATATCGTGGTATTGTGGGCACTGAGTGTTTGGTCTTCACATTGAGGTTATAGTGGTTACCAGGCAGGAGGTCCAAATCGCTGGATCAGCTTCTCCTGGTCATCAAGGTCCTTTTGCACCTTCTTTCTCATGTAGAATATGGGGCAGTCTCGACTGTGAAGGAAAGCAGAAGGATTTACTATGGTGCTAATTTAGAATAATTCTAGACTTCAAGTGATACAATAAGATGGTGGGATGGACAGAGTAGAATTTTATTTTTAACATTTCTGAAGAATTTTGCCTGGATTGTTGCACAGTTCATGACCTACAGCTGTCACTGAGATCCCCGAAGCTGCCTTAAGGATTTAGCCTGCTCCTCCCCAGAGCTACACCACTGTATTATGCTTTCTGCTGTGGGAGACCAGTGTAATGAAAGAGGGATTAAACTACATAAGGCAACAAGTATATACACCGCTCGGTGTCTGTGGAAAGCCGAAATATAACCAGATTAGCACTGTAATAATATTTAATGGTAGTGTCGAAGATTTTTAGGTCCACCATTTATTTTGCCAACTTGCCATCTTCTTTCAGCACTTTTCTAAACAGGCACGGTCAAAAAAAACAAACAAAAAAAAAACAACTTTGATATATCCTAGATATGTAAACGATTTTGATTAGCCAGGATTTCAGTGTTTAAACCCACCACCAACCAGGAGGTGTGTTCAGCTAAGCACAATAGTGATCCTTTAAGCAATTTTGGGTAGTGGTATCAAAGAGGTTTTACAAAATTTAGTATCCAGCATAGTTCTCAATGAGGAAACCAAACGTGTTTTCATATGACATGGCGGGTAAACTGTGTGGACTCATTGACTGTAACTATCTCAAAGCCAGTAAATCAGTACGAGTTGTTTGTGAAATTTATTTCGTACCATGACATTTTTATTCCATGACAATTGAACACGTGCATTTTCTATACATCTGATATCTATGCAAAGAAGGGGAAAGTTCTTCCATCTACAAGCTGCAGGTTTATAATACACTATATATGGCTTAAGTTTCCATAAAACACTTCTACATTCTATATGAAAATCTTATCAACTGGGGTCTAATCGCAGAGAGGCTTGCTGGGTGTGCTGGAAATACATGAAATCTTAAATAGAAATGGATCCAGCACAGGTTCCTTTAGGGTAGCTTCACACACGATGTATCCGCAGCGGCTTTCTCGTCGCAAAGTTAATAGCGCTGTGTTTAACATCCTCGCAGTGGGATGACAATCCCGCTGCAAGTATGTCAGCCTATTGTAGTGAATGGGCAAGTGTCCACAGCGGATTTATCGCTGCGAATTTGCAGCGAAGTCCGCTGCGGATACGTTGTGTTTGAGGCTACCCTTAATAATTCATCACACTTGAATGAATTTCATGGAAGGTATACATGATTAGCAGATGAGCTGCAAACGTGAATCCCAAATATTATTTTTTTTATCTTTTCGCTACTTGGTTAAAAATTTTGGAACAGTTTTGCACTGGGAAACGCTGAACCCTTCATTTGCAGCACTGCTTATTACTATAGGATGGTTAGTGTACGGTCAATGCACATGAAGTGATTGTATGATATTATTAAGGGTAAGGAGTTCCCTAAACTGACTATGAAATTGGCAGTTCTGTAATAGCTAAGACTTCAGAAGAGAAGGATATAGGGGTAGTGATTTCTGAAAACCTTAAAATAAGTCACTGGTGCAACCAGGCGGTAGAGAAAGCTAATCGTATGCTGGGCTGTATAGCTAGAGGTATAACCAGTAGGGAGATTGTGATCCTTATGTATAGAGCTCTAGAGAGAACAAACGTGTTTTGATCGAGCACTAAATGCCAGCCTGCCCAATGATAACATTTTCTGCCACCATGCTGTTACCTGGTGTTCAAGAACAGACGCAGTACCATGCTGACACAGGTTACAATATGACATGGCTGGAAAACAGTGCATGGACTCATTGACTGTAACTATCTCAAAGCCAGTAAATCAGTATGAGTTGTTTGTGATATTTATTTCGTCCGATGACATTTTTATTCCCACAATTGAACACGTGCGTTTTCCATACATCCGATATCCATGCAAAGAAGGGGAAAGTTCTTCCATCTACAAACTGCAGGTTTATAATACGCTATATATGACCCATGGCTTAAGTTTCCATAAAACACTTCTACGTCCTATATGAAAGTCTTATCGACTGGGGTCTGATCGCAGGGAGTCTCTGCAATACTTGAAATCCAAAATAAAAATAGATCCAGCAAAGGTTCCTTTGTTAAATGTAAGTTAAATAACTTGGTTGAACTTGATGGATAGGGGCTTTTTTTTTTTTTTTTTTTTTTTTTTTTAATCATACTATGTAAAAAAACAAAAATCGACATTGTGGCACAAAACCACTAAAGCATTGTAAACAAGTCTGGGCAGGGTGAGTCTAGTCTCTACTCTCTCTAGTAGGCTGAAGGTGAAGTAGGCTTCCACATCATAAAAGCAAATGGGAGATACACTCTGGTATTCCCATATCTTCCATTCACTTTAATTGAAGGGTAACCAGTTCTGGGTATGAAGGGTATAGTTGGGATCCCCAAAACATTAGTTGAATGTCAGAAAGCTATTTTGTATGAAAATTGGTGTCCTCAATGGGTCCAACTTTGTGATCACAGTGGATAATTGATGGTTGAAAACACGGACCCATGGTGTAATACATGGACAAGCCATTCTTAATCTGTCTCTCAAAGAAGGGTTCTAAGTGGGCTCTCCCCCATAACATCCATCTGCCCTAATAGGACTTAAAGACATTGGTTGTGGTGAAGGGACAACCCCTCTCACACATCCAGGATACACAAATCTGTTCTGTCTCTGAAAATAGATGCATGGATAAAATCCCCCCGGGGTCACGCTATCGCCAACTGAAATTCCTCGACTATCCACGGTAAACAGAAATTAAAACCCTACTGCCATCACCCTCCTTCCATATAATTTTACCTACAATAATTTATGAATGCTGTAAATTTAGAGCTGTTCGGAAGGAAAACAAACCTGCCATAAAGCACTGATGCTGTCAGCCTCTCTCCCTGTTTTCTCATAGACCTTTGAACCCAGGCTAGACGTGAGGTGTCTCCTCAACGGTTCCATGTAGCCAGCACCTGCCACCAGGCCTGGGCACCGGCAGAGACAGTTTCCCCTCAGCTGCATTGATAAGGGCTCTTTGGGAGCCATACTCTAAGCACACATGTGCAGAGGGCCATATCCACCCCACCCCGGCAGCTGGCAAGCGGGGCAGGGAATCTAAAGCTGGATAAACTCCAGTTTGTTTTTCCCTTGGGAATTTGGAATAGTCAGGAGCAGAGATTAGAGGGCGATACTGTAAGAAAGTGAGAGGTGTCTGATGTGAATCACTATGAAATCAATGTAATACCAATCTGGACAGTGTGTTCTGTTATCCTAAGCGACAGGTGTGATATTTACAATCAGGATCAGCAATGCTCTGAACACACGGGCACCAAGAGGCCTAGACAGTGTCTGTTTCCACCCTCACAAATGACCCGGAAAGGTATGTTCTCCTTTAAGGTGAGGTCCCAATATGGAGTACTTTCCTATGAAAGTTGACCTTAGGTGATGATAGTCAACTGCATTGTGTCCCCAAAGATAGCTCATACAGCTTCCATAAATATAAATCTTCCGCATTATGTCCTGTTAAAATCTCACATCACTTTTCCACCGTCCTCACCTTGTGCAAAGAACATCCTCGTGTAAACTTCCCTGACAGCGCTGGCATTGAGTCCACAGGCGAGAGAACTTCTCTTCCAGAGAACCAAGGTGAGCCACCTGCAATAGACAATACAGGGAAACAGGGCTTGGACTGTGGCAAGACATTTGTTTGGCGATCGGTATGAATTGTCCCAGGCACATAATATATGGAGTATCCAAGGTAAAGATCTGGAATAGCCTACTGGTACTGTGATTTTTTGGCTATGTCTATGCGATTTCTAGAAGCTACTCCCTATTGGCTCATTTAATACAACACTTTAGTGAGATTTGTCATATGTAAAATTCTGTAAGGTGCTTTCTAGCATAAAGCTGGGGAACCTCCATGAATTCATTTGAGCAACATGGGAGAGGATTCTGGTTCATGATCCGGGACCACCACTTTAACAGTATGGACAGATACAAATTGCTGCCCAAATAAAGCTTTATGGTGGAGTCTAGCTTTTAACCCCCGCCACCCCCCCCCCCCCGGTGATCAGCTGGTATTGTTGTGGGGAGACACTTTGTCCTGCACATTCCTCTTGCAGCAATAAATTAATATTAATTGAATGTTAATTAACATAATGCAGAACAGAAGCCAATATACAGGAACTATATTTTATATATATATATATATATATATATATATATATATATATATATATATATATATATTTATTTTATTTATTTATTTATTTTTTCCCCAGTGCATAGTCCCTGTGTTAGTAACCCAAAGATCTTAGTTATACAGGTCCCCTAAACCTCACTCACCTCCTTCTGGTGAAGCTCCGATTCTCTCTTCGTACAGTAATTGCAAACAGCACCTAGAAGAGTAAAACATCCACATAATGGAGAACAGAACATGTATGGCACATCCATATACTATAACGTTATTGACTTGCTGTGGCTTCTACAGACATACAGAATTATGACAAGCATATTGTGAAGGATATGGAAGTATCAGTCATTATAGCAGGTTATCTGATACAGTGGTATATTATATAAGGGTATGTTCACATGTGTCAGATTACTATATTGCAAATTTGTCCTTTTTTTTTACTATGATGCACAGAAAAAATGGGATTTCAGTCACAAATACAGTTTATAACATTGCAGATTTACATGAGGATTTGTCAGCTTTGTATGCTTCTTATTCTGGCTGAAACCCGATGTACATGCAGAATGTTGTCAGACTGTAAAATGCAAGAATAATCATGTGAACAAGGCCTAAGATTGCGCTGCAGTCATCCCTTGAGGGTAGAGACTTTTTTATTCCAAAATCAGGAATTTTTTGTATTGGTAAATATGGACATAAATAATAAGCAAAGCATTTTAGGTCTGAACTGCAATTGTTAATACAAATGTTACGGTCATTGCTCATTGGTGGGAATAAGATAATCAGTCATTTATGGGTTAAAAAACCCCAAAACAAAACAAAAAAATCATGAAATCAAGCCATGCCGTAAGCTTAGCCCCAGTGATCAGATCCCTGCAATCTGGAGAACAAGGAATCGATGACGCTGAACTGAGCTGTGTACCATAGTCAATGAATGGAGACCTAAGTGGTCTGACCCCCTGCGATTAGTTAGTTACCCCTATCAGGATATCACCTGATTTTGTGAGACAAGCCAGTCATTGCTCTGCGCCAGTTTTCTATTCGATAGAAGTGCCATTTTTTTTGCAACTTTCTGTGACTCCTGGTACTTTATTGTCATTGCAAGTATCAGTTCTCATCTTAATATAAAAGCTGGTAATAATATTAGTATACTGAGCTATAGACCGTATAATTACCTTATATAACTTATAATTCATTCATTGTTTAATAGAATGGTTGAGAATAAATAAACTATAGACCTGTGTGGCAGCGCTCTCCCGCCTGTCCTGACAGCTTGCTACCATGGACAGGAACACGTAACATTCTTTAGTTTAGACTGGAAACTTTTGTAGCAAATCCTCAGCAGTGAAAAGTACTCAGTGCACAGGGTGTTTTTAAAGCTTTTGGCTGCTGTGAATGGGAAAATTATTGTCTGCACGTAAATGTCGTGAACACATTGAGGAAATGAAACAAAAATATTAGAAAGTTGCAGAACCTTTCATTGCACAATCATCACACTCCAATGAGTTTCATGGAAGATGTACCTGATGAGCAGAAGTGCTGTGAACATGGATCATGAATGTTACTTTTTTTTTTTTTTGATACTTTATGTTGAAAATTTTGGAAGTGTTTTGCACTGGGAAGCTCTTAGCGCTTCATTTGCGGTGCTGCTTATTTTTATCATATCGGCAGTTCCGTGTTGGCAAAGACTTCAGAAGAGAAGGATTTAGGGGCAGTGACTTCTCACAGACTTAAAATGAGTCACCAATGCAACCAGGCTGTAGGGGAAGCTAATCGTATGCTGGGCTGTATAGCTAGAGGTATAACCAGTAGGAAGAGGAGATAGAACGCTGTATAGAGCTCTGATGAGACCACATCTGTAATACTGTGTCCAGTTCTGGAGACCTCCCCTACCAAAGGATACTGATAAAATAGAACGGGTCCAAAGACGGGCTACAAAAATGGTGGAGGGTGTCAGACATAAAACATATCAGGAAAGAGTTAAGGTTTTGAATCTGTATAATCTGGAGGAAAGAAGGGAAAGGGGGGACACGAAACCTTTACATATGTAAAAACATATGTAAAAATAAGGTTCAGGAAGGAAGTGTTTTATTAAAAAAACTGAACACAAGAACAAGAGGACACAATCGGAGGTTATTGGGTCAAAGATAAGAAGCAACGTGAGAAAATATTATTTTACTGAAAGAGTAGTAGATGCTTGAAACAAACTTCCAGCAGATGTGGTAGGTAAATCTACAGTAACAGAATGTAAACCTGCCTGGGAAAAACATACATATATCCTAAGATAATAAGAAAGGAAATAACATATGGGAGGGCTAGATAGACCATGGGGGTCTTTTTCTGCCAACAGTCTTCTATGTTATATTGGGGAGGGGTTAGTTGCCTTTGTCTGACATTGCAGTTCAGTCCTTTAAATAAAGGGTTGCAATACCACACAGAGCCGATGAACAAGGGTGGAGCTGCTCCAGGAAAAAAGGGACACTCGGACAATCCATCGCTAACAATTTATTGTATGTTCACAATATGGCGAGGGTTGTAGGGACTGAGGTAACAGTTGCAAATGGGATCTGAAGCATGACGTGGCCCAGAGGTCCCTGGGCCACACAGAGTGACACCAGTGTTATAACAGGTTGGAACCCTTTTTGAGATTTTGCATCTGAGCCCAGAGGCTGTAAAAAGTTTTACTGTGACTTCAACAAAAACCTTTTGAATGTAGGAAAGTGGAGTGTACAGACTACCACGTTCCAGTGCAGACTATGCTGAGACGTCTCCTATCACCCAGTTCTGCTTTGCAGCATATTGCAGAACTATAGGGTTAAGACCCAAACTGACAGTCAGCACTTTTAGGGGATGCAAAAGTTTTGGTTGGGACAGTTTCCTGCCGCTTAGCCGACATCCATAATACCACACGCTCAGCTAATTTATTTTCAGCGAGATAAAATTGAAAAATATTTCAGTAAAGTCAATAGAAATCCCTCAGTTTCTCCATTCTGTTGTGCTGTGATGACTGTTATATACTTAGTTGTGTCCATTTATCTGAAATCTTGATGACAACCAACATGGCTGCTCTAACAGCTCACCCCGAAGTTGTCCCCTAGTCCATGGTTATCCAGTGATGTCTACCGCCTGTATCAACGCATAACTAGGATGGGTTGCCAAGTCTAGCAACACCCTGCAGGCACAGTAATGGGAGCTGTAACACTATAGAGCAGTGCTTCTCAATTCCAGTCCTCGGGCCTCACCAACAGGTCATGTTTTGAGGATACCCCATACAAGGAACACCCGTGCTAATACCTGCTGCACTGAGTATAATTATATCACCTGTGAAATACTAAGGAAATCCTCAAAACATGACCTGTTGGTGAGGCCTGAGGACTGGAATTGAGAAGCACTGCTATAGAGTGCTCAGAGGAGCGGTGTCATATGGTGCCACATTGCCTGGGTCATCAAAAATGGGTCAACTTATAGATGGAGATCACCACGTATCAAAAAGAGGTCCTCCCCCTTTGACATGGGATCTGTACCCTACTAGAGGGTTCCTCCAGAGCTGTCCGGCCATTTTGAATACTTTTGCCCATGCTCAATCATCAGTCTACACAAACTCTTCACCAAAGGGGCATTCTCGTTTCCACATCTATGGCACATGTACACCCCACCCTTCTGGGACTCATACAGAGATCAATGCCCCCCCCCCCCCTTCTGTTTGTGATAACCAGATATGGTCAGGAAGCTGAACAGGCTGTTTTTAGCATTTTGTAGAGCTCCTATTGACTGTAAAAGGAGTTGTGTAAACGGTGAAGCAGCACTACCTATACGGTTTTCGTAACGTCCTTGCCTTGCTGTTTACACAACGCCCATGAAATTCAATGGGAGTTACACAAAATGCTTAAAAAAGCCCACTTAGCTGTTTTCCACCACTTCAGTTGCTGCAAGCAGACCGGAGCGGGGTCCTTAAAAGTGTCACTGTCGTTTTTTTATTTTTTTTTGCAGAAATAGTACAGGCGATTTTAAGAAACTTTGTAATTGGGTTTATTAAGCAAATATGCCATTATCTGCATTCAAAAAGACTTTCCCCAGGTCCCCTCCCCCTCCTCTCTCTCATCCACTGCTCATTATCAGGAAATCTTGACTCTTTCCATCAGTCGGGCCCTGTCTGTTCTATGGAGAGGGAAGGGGGGAGGAGGGAGATTAGTCTCCAGCAGAGAGCAGAGAACAAATGATTACACAGTGGGAGTGGTGTGAGAGGTCAGTGCTGACTTCAGAGGAGATAGCCCATTGATGTAGCTGTAAATTAACTCTTTGTTGTCCTATATTGGTGCCTATTCTCCCTCCACCCCTCCCCTCTCCATTAAAAAACATGAAGACAGGGGGGAGAGCTTCAAACTGATTTTTCATAATAAGAATGCATTTTTCGGCTAATAAACCCAATTACAAAGTTTCTTAAAATCACCTGTACTATCGATTTCTGCAAAAAAAAATAAAAAAATTTAAACAGTGACACTTTAATCTCTGATGAGGTGAAATAAATGTCAAGGGCAGATCTCTTTAATATCGCTAAATAATTAAATAATTTTTACACCATGAAGAAACTTTACAATGCAATAATGTAATGTATAGATGCTGGTGCCCAGCATCTATGAACACCCAATGGCGCCATATGCAGCTACTGCTTGAGTGAAAAGGGAGCCCCCTACCTGTATAAATTAGAAACTGCAGTTAATGTTGACCACAGAGTCTACAGCTCAGTTCATACTGAGTTTAAGTTTTTGTTTCTGTACGTTAAATTTTGCTGTACAAAATCGAGACAGGACGTGGCAAAAAAAAAAAAGTATACGTTGCTATGCATATATATATATATATATATATATATATTTATAATGCAAGTCTATTGGGAATGGATTGTGCTGTATATAGCATACAGCAAGAAACGTTTTTAATTTCCATTAATATATGTGTACATAGGGAACACATAGCACTTTAAGTAGTTAATAGGCTGTGCCCAGATCTACCTTGGACACCATCAGCTGTGACATACAGCTCCTCAGCCCACTCCATACACTCCTATGGGACTTCTGCCTTTCATATGGCAAATGTAGGAAAGGAAAATAAATAAACATTATGCTATATGTGGTAACCACCCTGTAAGGGTGATGAATCCACAATTCTTAAGAGGCGTCGTATACATGTGCAGCCAGCATCTTTTTTACATGTCCGTCTCTTTGCCTGAATGCAAAATAGGATTTTCATATTGTCTCTTCAACTGTAAAACAAAGGAATCTCCCATAAAGCAATAAAGGCCCTTTATATCTGCCCGCTCTGTAGGAAAATCATATATTTGTTTAGATGTTCCACATACTATACCTGTGAGTGGAGGGAGCCAAGGCTGAGCAGTCTGGAACAATTCATCACTGTGTCTAAATGTTAAAGCTGTTATCTGGCGCTACTTTTTTTTGCATGGGATCAGGCGGGCATAAGAAATAAAACCTCCCGCTTTTGTATTGACATGCAGGAAATGCCTGCTCAGCCAATCACGGTCTATAGCGGTGACCTGTCTCTGCTAGTGATTGGTTGAGCAGGGATTTCCAATAGGTCGAGACAAAAGAGGAGGATAGCAGCAGTACAGGATTGGGCAGGTGAGGATAACTTACCTTTATGCCAGCCTGAGCCCATGCATCCTATCAGGTAGATGGAATCAGACTGGTGGCTGTGAGTGTCACCTCCTTGTAAATGGACTAATATGTTTTTAAAAGGTAACATGGATATCTTATATATATATATATATATATATATATATATATATATATATATATATATATATATATATGATAATATATATACATGATATCATTTTATAAATTATACATGTTTGGACTCAAAGCCAAAAGTGCAGCAAACTATGCTTAAGAGAACGAGGGAGGAAAACACCTACAAAAAACGCACATTCGGACAATTGTATCATGAACCCGACCTACCATTTTACCATTCAGCCATTGGATACCTCACATGTGACATGGTAAAAAAGATCAGCCAGATTAAAAAAAAAAATCCAGACTAAGGGACATAAAAGTTTGTCAGTCCTCATTCATGAGACAAGCACAATTACCAATTTCCATTGCACTTAGCACGTGACCATCCTATTCTCTTTACAAGCAGAGCAATTGTCCTTGGCAACAGTGGGGGTCCCAAAGGTCAATTCCCCACAAAACTTAAAGGAGAAGTCCGGTGAAAATTTTTATTATAGTATTGTATTGCCCCCCCCCAAAAAAAAAAAGTTATACAAATCACCAATATACACTTAATATACACATAAAGTGCTTTTTTCCCTGCACTTACTACTGCATCAAGGCTTCACTTCCTGGATAACATGGTGATGTCACTTCCTGGATAACACGGTGATGTCTTGACCCAACTCCCAGAGCTGTGCGGGCTGTGGCTGCTGGAGAGGATGATGGCAGGGGGACACTGAGGGACAAAGGGCACTGGAGGGACACTGAGTATCCCTCTGCCATCATCCTCTACAGCAGCCACAGCCCGCACAGTTCTAGGAGTCGGGTCGTGACATCACCATGTTATCCAGGAAGTAAAGTCTTGATGCAGTAGTAAGTGCAGGGAAAAAAAGCACTTTGTAAGCATTTCCCGTAATAAGTGTATATTGGTGATTTGTATAATTTTTGTAAAATTTGTGTAAAATTTTCGCTGGAGTTCCCCTTTAACCATGGTTGTAAAGACAACCTATTATATCACTCTATAACCTACTGATCAGATCCAGTATATCCACTCACAATACCCTGAACATGGGCCAACATTGTTGGACTGGGTTTCCTAGGGCCCACTAGGAGGAGATGATTCTAAGGGCCCCTTCTATCCTTCCATACAGAATGTCCACTCTGATGATAAGTATTCGCTTACACAATCCTCTCCATACAGGGTTGTATTCTGCTGGTACTCTTACTTTCTTGCTCCTCCATTTTCACATGACTCCCAATGTACAAGCTAGTGATTCCATACAAACCTGCATTACAGAACTGCTGATAATACAACTACTTATCATGTTTTGTTCTAGAGGTTGATTAAGTTGCTTATTTATGAGCCACTACCCTCATTTGCATACATTTACATATGTAAAAGATTAACAGTTTTCCATACACAGTGGGTGTTCTGTTATAGGTCATTCTGGGCTACAAGGTTCACTATTAACTAGGATATAAATTGTATTCTGAGCTCAGGGGCTGGAGATCACAGCAGTGGATATGATAGGCCTGAAGCTGAACCCTGTACAATAACATAATACTCTAGAAGAGACCAAATCATTGAAACCTATGAGCTCCTATATTCTGTCTATTACTAATATCTACAGGAGACTTCCCAGGCTCTAAGTTAGCAGGTAAGGAATCTATCAGAGACTAAAAGGGCACTGTATGGCATGGACCTACAGCTGGTTGTACGAGATGGGAGAAAAGACGCCCCCCCATAGGAGACAAGCAGCCACCAGATCGAGGTCATGGGTAAGTAGATGAGTAGTAGTCTGTACAGACCTGGTGGTTTGGCTTCCGCCCTGCTGAAGATGGTCTCCACAGAAACTGCTGAGAAAGTGGGGGATGCAGCACTTAGCCAAGCGCTTCTCCCTGCTTATCCTAACAACTATGGCAGTGCCCGCACCCTCACTCCCACCATTAAATACTTTTGACAGGCCACAAGTTTTGTGTGATGGTAACATCTTATAGCTTCTCAGAATACAAGGAAAGTAGGTTGAACATAACTGCAGGATATTACATAAGCCCGTGCTTGCTGCTATGTGACAAAACACAGGGCATTTAACCTAACAGCGCCAGGTGTTGGCAGCCAGCCTTCTTACTGAGATGACCCAACATACAGTCATTTTATTTGCATTACACCGCATAGACAAATATTACTTAAACCAATACGATGACAAAGTGATAGCACTTAATGGCAGTGGCTGAGTTGGTGGCTAATGTGGTAAAAGGTTTACATTGCATTACACTACAACTTGACTTTTAATGGCTATACTTTGTTTCCACTAATCAAATATACTGAGATTGCACCTAATCACCATTCCTACCTTACCCAGCTGGTTCCATTTAAGTTAAAATTCCTTTCGATCAGCTGATCGGTTGAGGTCGTGGGAGTTGGACATCCACTGACCTGCTATAAATTGCTTATAAGTCACCAATATTTAAAAGGGAATCTGTCACTAGGTTTATTCCACCTTGAATGAGGGCAGCATAAACTAGTGACAGAAATGCTGAACAGATCACTGTATTACATACATCATTCTGTTCAGCTGTTCTCCTAATATGCAGGAGAATAGAATTCTTGCCGCACCCCTCCTCCTGCCTTCCAGCTGCTGATTGACAGTTGACTGCCTATACAGTTGACTGCCTATATACAGCATGGATAGATAACTGCCAATCAGCTGCTGGTGGGTGGAGTTTTCTGCTTCTCATGAATATTGAGGACTACTGAGCACCAGCACATAATGGAGAGGACTGCTTTTTGTCCATGTTATTCGGGAGGAAATCTCTGGATCAGCTGCTCAAAACAATGTAAGTGATACATCATTCTGTTCAGCTTCTCTGTTACTAGTTTATGATATCCTTAGATAGGACAACATAAACCTCCTGAAAAAGTCTCTAAGTACTAGAAGCCCCTTTAGTTACATTATTCTAGCAATACTTGCATACGATTCAGTCACTATAATGGCATTCAGGAAGTAGATGTTGACTTGTGCATAGCATTACAGACATGAACTCTCGATCTGTATGTGAGTCAAGTGAAACCAGTTGCTTCTGAGGGGAACTGGTGGGGACTCCCCTTTTCCATGGGTTCTGAGATCTAGTTTTATTTTTAACAACTTGATGGGTCAATCCAAGGCATGGCTATCAAAGTCTATGTGCCGTATTACACGACTAGACCCGAGACAGTAAGAGAGTGGCGATCTGTTAGATCGGTACTCGCTTACGGAGCCCATACACTGCTCGAATATCGAGGCGCAAAGGCTGTGTGTGTGTGTGTGTATGTATTATATATATATATATATATATATATATATATATATATATATATATATATCGTATATGTCAGTGCAGCTCTTGCTTTTATTTGAAAATATTAAAGCGACTCTGTACCCACAATCTGACCCCCCCCCCCCGAAACCGCTTGTACCTTCGGATAGCTGCTTTTAATCCAAGATCTGTCCTGGGGTCCGTTCGGCAGGTAATGCAGTTATTGTCATAAAAAAAACAACTTTTAAACTTGCAGCCTTGTCAAACTGTTGTGGTCTAGAGTGTCTATGCCCTAGGATTGGGACACCCGTCCATCCCTCCTCCTCGCCCTCTTCATCATTAGGAATGCCCCAAGAACAATTTCTCCTATTCATCACCTGTGTGAACACTGCACAAGAGCTGGATCATTAAGGCACCTGTGCAGTGTTCAGGTGATGAATAGGAAAAATCCTGCCCAAAGGCTTTCCTAGTGATAAGGAGGGCGGAGGCCGAGGAGGCCGGGCAATCCTAGGGCGGACACACACTGTAGGCCACGCCAATTTGAGACAGGGCTGCAAGTTTAAAAGTTGTTTTTTAGGACAACACCTGCATCACCTGCAGAACAGATACCAGGACAGATCTTGGATTAAATGCAGCTAAAGGTACAAGCGGATTTGGGGGGTAAGATTGTGGGTACAGAGTCGCTCTTAAGATGATATTTACCTATTCCCCGCCATTGTCCTGCAGCCTTTTGCCCGTGTTTCCCACTCACCACTGACACTTCTGGTCCCGCCTCTTTAGTGACAGGCTGCTCAGCCAATCATTGGACGAGATGGGAGAGCACCACAGCCAGTGATGGGTTAAGTGACCTGTCATTGAAGAGATGGGGCCAGAAGCATCAGTGGTGAGCAGGGAAAACAATAGGGGAGAATAGGCAAGTATAATTTTTATTATTTTTAAAGTGTCGTCAGCCACACACCACTATGGTGATGTACGGCCGTTGGACAATGATTCTTAAGCAGGTTTAAACGACAATGCTCAGCTAATGATAGTTTCTTTGGCAGATCATTGCATTTACTACACGGAGCAATAATCTCCCGAATTGGCCTGATTTGGCAGATTATTGTTCCCTGTAATAGGGCCCTAAAGCCTTCGACAAATCCATTTGCTTGCTATCTGCAGCAAACCACTGTTGTAGGCAAACATTAAAGTAGTTATTCAGTGTTACAAAAACAGGGCCACTTTCTTCCAGAGACAGCCCCACTCTTGTCTCCAGTTGGGCGGGGTTTTGCTGCTCAGTTCCATTGAAGTGAATGGAGCTTAATTGCAAACCACACCTGACCTGGAGACAAGAGTCGTGTTGTCTCTAAAAGAAAGTGGCCATGTTTTTGTACCACTGTATAACCCCTTTAGTTATAAGTTTAAAGAGTAACTGTCATGTTTTTTTTTATTGCAGAAATCAGTAGTATAAGCGATTTTAAGAAACTCTGTAATAGGTTTCATCAGCCAAAAAAGCCTCCTTCTGTATTAAAGAAGCAATCTCCCAGCCTCCCCCCCTGACTTCTTATCTGTGCATTATCAGGCAAACATGTCTTCATTACAGAGAAGCCAGTGAAGACGGGTTCTGCTCTCTCCATTGTAAGCCTATGAAGGGGGGAGGGGCCGAGGGAGATGAGGGAGCAGGAAGAGGTGACATGAAGGTCAGCTGTTTGTAGACTCTCTGGGCACCTAAAACGCTAAATTCAGGTGTCAGAAAGGTCAGTGCTTATCTATGAACTTACTGAGAGAAGATTGCAGGGTGTTGTGCTGTGCAGGGCTGCTCCGTGCTCAGTCACTCCTAACAGCCCATCCCCTCTCCATAGCCACATAATGGAGACAGAAATCCTGCTTCATTTGATGTGAGGGGGTAGGCTGGGAGATTGCTTTTTCAGTCCAGAAGGAAACTCTTTTAGTACATAAAACCTATTACAGAGTTTCTTAAAATCGCTTGTACTATAGATATTTATTGTTATCAGGAAAATGACCCTGAAATGACAGTTACGCTTTAAGGATACCTATAATCGCACATGGCGCTACACAAAGGATTCGGCAATAGTTTGTAGAATACTCCTGGCACAACAGTTGATCAGTACAGATCAGTACACACACTCTGATCTGTTAGAGCGGGGCTCAGTTACAGATTCTTTGGCTTTGTAACAGGGCCCTAACACAACTAAGCATGGCAGAACTGATCAAAGGTTCATTTTAGCCTTCTCTACACGGTTTGGGAAAAACGAAATTCACATTAGCATGGTAGAGGTACAAATTTACACCTGCACTATGGCCTTATGCCAACCTGACTATAGGTCTAATGACCTGAGATG
The DNA here is from genome assembly GCF_027789765.1 of Dendropsophus ebraccatus. Taxonomy (NCBI): domain Eukaryota; kingdom Metazoa; phylum Chordata; class Amphibia; order Anura; family Hylidae; genus Dendropsophus; species Dendropsophus ebraccatus. Next base: position 68,208,025 of record NC_091465.1, read on the forward strand.
ACAGTAGCAAAATCAGTTTGGGACATCACATTTGAGGTTTGGTCAAGACTTCATTAATCAATATTATGCTAGTGTGAATCAAGCCAAAGATAAAGGCAAACCTGGATTAGGCCCTTCTGTGTTGGGAAGTGTAGAGGTTTAGACAAGCTCCAGGAGGTTCAGCCCTTGTGCTTCACATTCTCGTCCATGGTAGTGCTGGTGCTCAATTTAGTGGTCCAAACCCACTAGTGAAATCACCTTACAAAAGCAAAATACTGCTTTCACTGAACCTCAGAAATTGTAATATTCCAGGCAGATTGGAATTTCCATTCAGTAGTGTTCACACACAAACTGGCAACGAAAGGCACCTGGGAGCCGTTCATGATCAGAAATGGACTTTCTAATATTACACCATTGTTGCTGTTTATTTTTGTCTCTAGTCAGAGATTGAGCAAAGGCAGCAAAAAAAATAAAAAATGAGGAACTTTCTCGATCACACAATAAGAAATGGAACAGAGTTCTGGGAAAAGGGACACCCACTCAGCTACAAGATTTTTGGCAATGAAGCCAACTTTGAGTTTCCGCGAATTACCACATTTTTCTGTTAACTCGCGAAAATTAAACAACTTATAGACATTAGAACAGATATGTCATCACAATAATGAAGGGATTGCAGGCACTCCATCAATACAAACCAACCAGAGTTACAGCCCCCTCTCTGTAAGAGCCAAATAATATGGACACAGGTTGTACTGATGGGGTGCAGCCAGTTTGGGAAATTGTTTCAATGCCTCTACAGATAAATATAGTTTTGTTTAAATGCATAAAAAGGGTCATGCGCAATGGTCCAAGCTTTTTGGACTTCGGTAGTCCACATGATTACGACCATTATTGGCCGACCATACCTTAAACCCCTCTTTTGGATTAAACCTTCTAGATTTCCCTTTCGGATTTTTAAATTGGCTCAATATATCCTACTAGCAGCTAGAATACATGTTGTTTCAAGTTGGAAACAGCCTTAGTTGCACTTAGATAAGGTCGTTGACCATATTAATAGTATATTATTGATTTAAAAAAATTCTGCTATAAGGGGCGTGTCGGTGGCTACGAAGCTCTGTGCACCTTGGTTCACATCTGCACATGTAGCAGATTTGTTATATTCCTGTTCTGCATATCAGACTGTGCTCTGATAATTTATACTCTTTATCTATACCGGCCGTGTTTAGGCCATTTTGCTGTATTTTGCATCTCCTTGCTTTTCAATAAAATTGATTTGTTTGACACTAAATGCATATAAAGTATTGTACATGTTATAAGGATACTAAACAATTGTTATGTGATGTCTACTCAATGTTCATGAAGTTTATAATGGATATTTGTGAAACTTTTTATACTTTTTTTTTTACATTTGTATCCTATCAAGTGATTTTAATCTGTAATCTTAATTTTTATTTTTACACAAGTATTAAAAGGAAACATGTTGCTTCCCCGGGCCTGTAAATTCTTGTATTCCTCATAAAAGAAAAATTCTGAAACATGCTGTTTTGCAATTCATCTGTTATTCTTAGTAGAAATGTGCGAATTAAAAGGAAACTCCAGATAAGATTTAACCATATTCAATCCCCGCCCATAATCAAAGCTTGTGTGTATCAGTTTCTATTACATGAATTGGTCCGTTTGCCTGCAGTACATCCTGAGTCACACCCTGAAGCTGCTAAAAATCCTCACTTCCTGGTCCACTCTGTCTCCACTCCTCTGTCCTCCCCCTCCCTTCTGAGACAGAGGTCACATAAGTATTTCCTGTTGCCAGGCAAGCTGTAATACCTCATCTGTAGCCCCACCCACCATGGACATCACAGAGTGATCACCTGGCAAAGGGAGGGGAAAAAACAGCCTCTCCTGAGCAGTATAGTGGAAAGGAGACACTATTGTTTCATCTCTCTCTCTCTCTCTCTAATCTATCCATGTCAGGGGTAGGTAACCTTGGCTCTCCAGCTGTTACAAAGCTACAATTCCCACCATGCAAAGACAGCCAATGTTTTAGCTTTGGCTGTCCAGGCATGATAGGAGTTATAGTTTTGCAATAGCTGGAGAGCCAAGGTTTCCTCGCCCTGATCTATGTAGATAAAAAGATAAATAGATACTGTGTTTACTGTGCAAAGCAAAAGCAGATTGACATTATAGGTACAAAAGATTATGGGGGGCACTCACCATAAAACTTGACTTTTATTGTAATTTCATTTAAAATCAATCCATTCTATCTGGGCGAGTAGGACGTCAGCACCATGTGGTGAATATACGTGACAGCTGTTTCGCGTGCGTCAGCATGCTTCTCCAGACGTAAGACACTCCCCCACAGCCCGGGTTAAATACCCTGATTGGGCATGCTTGGTGTGTCTTATAGTCATACACATAAAATAAAATAATATTAAAAACAAAAAAAGGCAGTTCACCTTATACAGTGCAATAGATTATAGATATAAATTCACACAGTTATTTCATTAGATAAACATATTCATAAACATAGATAACATTATCTAATGAAATAACTGTATGAATTTATATCTATAATCTATTGCTCTGTATAAGGTGAACTGCCTTACTTTGTTTTTAATATTATTTTATTTTATGTGTATGGCTATAATCAGATAAGATATATTTATTTATCAGATAAAAATAAAATCACTGCTAAAATGACAGATTACGTTCAGTCTGTCAAAACTTTTTCCAACTACAATGACACTTTAAGGTGCCCATAAACATTAACTAAAAGCAAACAATTGTGGCTGGCCAACCATTATGATCCCAAATCTTTTGCAATGTAAGATGTCAAGGAGGATCGGGCATTCTGCAATCATTTGAATAAGCCAACACCTGTGAAAGCCCATGAATGTTTATCCAATATGAAAATATGCATATTTGTAGGGGTTGAAAAAAAAACAGCTGCCAGAGCTATGACATGAGTGAATTTAAACAGAGATGAGCAAATTTACAGTAAGTTAGGGTTCACGAAACGCAGAACGACCATCATTTGACTACCAGTGGCTGGTGAAGATAGATTCATAGTCTCCAGCCACTGGGAGTCCAATGTGAGTGTTTGGGGTTTCATGAACCCGAACTTAATGTATATTTGCTCATCTCTGTGTATGACGTCAGGTCCTATCTCTCTGCATAACTAGGTATATTTGTTATTTTAACTTCCTATAAGCAACATCCAAGGAACTAGGAAACAAAACAATATTTACCAACTAGGCACACACTCATGACCTTTTCACTAATTTGTATTTATTTTTTTATTTATTTTATAGGGAAATGCTTAAGAGGATGGACCAGGTCCAACTGTCTTCATCTTGGAAGTTAAGTAATAACTTATAAATGAGAAGTATAGTAAAACAATAAAAGACCAAAAATGTTATAATGAGCAGAATGCGGCCAGGTGTCCTAAAAGTGCTTCATTAATTAACAAGATTGTGGCGTTCGTGCCGGGCCGACTCCCGTGCCTCAGCGCAGCCCAATGGGCAGAAGCCGGAGGACAAAGTACCTATACTGTTCCAAGACAGCTGGTCTGTGAAGGGTACATATACATATAAATTATAAGAGCTCTAACAATAGATGTTCTGTCCTCTTTTAAAGAAAGGGGAAATCCTAAAGTCACTTGTGCAAAAAAGAATTTGAAAAATCTTGAATTATTGTGCTAAATCCAAGTTTCACTACATAAAGTACATATTAAGGGGAAAAGCTGGTTAGGGATTATTAAGCAGGTTACTGAGATTAAAAAAGTTGCCCTATTTTTGAAGCTTACCTGCACTTTCAACAGCCATGGTGGATTTGTTACATTAACCCTTCTGAGTTACTGAGTCCCTGGTGTACAACTTTGCCTCTTCATTTCAGGGGCAAGCAGTACTCACACAGGTACTGCCTTTCCCTTATTTGTCTGGTCAATCACATAGCAGTACCTACTCCTCTCTGGTATGCCATGACATACTGCTGGAGTGCGCTGGACTAGCACTATGCTAAGCTGGCGATTTACACAGTACAGTGCTATAGATGGGATGTGGCGAGACAAAGATTTTATTGATGCACTGGGTTTGCAAGGTGTATTGTGAGCATAAGTGAATGAAACAGCAACAGGAAGGGGTTATAACTAGACATGAGCGAACCTCGAGCATGCTCGAGTCCATGCGAACCCGATCATTCGGCATGTGATTAGCGGTGGCTGCTGAAGTTGGATAAAGCCCTAAGGCTTTGTAGAAAGCATGGATATTGTCATTGGCTGTATCCATGTTTTCCAGACAACCTTAAAGCTTCATCCAACTTCAGCAGCCACCGCTAATCAAATACCGAACGATCGGGTTCGGATGGACTCAAGCATGCTCGAGGTTCGCTCATCTCTAGGTATAACACAAAAAGACCCTGGTCTAAGCTCTGCTTCCACTGATGACAAAGGGGATTACATTTAGGAGGCAGCACTGTGTACATACAGTATTTACACAAGGGACAGCTAGCCACAGCTTTCAGTCACAGTGTGAACCCCTCTGTAGGGGGCAGACATGCTTAGGATCAATGCACACAGTCTAAGCTTTCTCCCCTGCATAGCAGTAACTAAGCCCCGTCCCCATTTCCTGTGTTCAGTCTTGGTCTCTCTACTGCTAGGGACAAAATTCCCCTAACAGGCAGTGAAAAGCAAGTGACAGGAAATTGACACAACTAGTAAGGAGTCATGTTTGGTAAAGCAAGGGATTTACAAATATGTTATAAATCATACAGGCCATCTGAGGGAGGGGCTGAGCTGCAATACCAGACACAGCCTATAGACAAGATTAGTCACTTCTTTTAGAGCAGGGATAAGGAACATTCGTCCCTCCAGCTGTTGCATAACTACAATTCCCATCATGCGTAGACAAGCATGATGGGAATTTTAGTTTTGCTAGAGCTGGAGAGCCAAAGGTTCCCCATCCCAGGTCTAGAGAGAAAAATAAAAAATAAAAATGTAAAATTGTATGCCATCTGCTCACAATGATCAACAACGACCACTCACCATCATGGTTCAGTGTTGCTTTGCATCCAATGCAGGTGCTTCGTTTCTTTGCAAATGCCATTAGACCCCCGACCTTGGAGGTAAGAACAGTCTTGCATCGTGTGTGTTCACCCTCTGCAAACAAAAGCAACAGAAGTGATTACAGGGACTCATCCCTATCCATGAGCACAACCCCTACAATGAGCCATAAGGGCCCTATTACACGGACAATTATAGTGTGGAAAATCGTTATATAATTCAAATTTAAGAGATAATCGTTTTGTGTATCTGCAGCCATCGAAAAATCGTGTGTGTATCGCTGATCACATCTTTTAGGCGGACCATAAAATCATTGTTAATTGTTCGCTAAATGTTCACATCGTTCGTTCTTTTGCTGGGATCAGAAGTCGTAAATAATAGTAGTAATGATCTTAATAGTATGAACGACTATTGCTGTGTGTGTTATGGTCAACAATTTTAGGTCATTCACAAAAGCTCTCGCGTGCAATCATTTATCGTTAGAAAAATTGCTTAGTCTAATAAGACCCTAAGAGAGACTTCCATTGCGATGGACTTGAGATGTCCGTGTATTATTACATCTGACTGGCCATGATGTAATACTACATTTCTTAAAGAGCTGCTTGTGCAATAAGTCTCCGATAAGTAAACCACAATAATTCATACTATCTAGCATAAAAATGATTCTAGAAATCTTATCAAGCATTTGTCATCTGTTTGCACACCGACGGCCAATGAGCATATTCGGCTAAATGAGGAACTGGCAGAAATATTACATAAAAGCCTCAAGAACAACTAAGATTGCATTACCCCAATATTAAGATAGTGTTTAGTAACAGTTGTAAGACAATTGCAATATTAATCAGTTAATGTCCAGGACTAGTAACACTTCTAGTACGTGTTATTTTAATGGCAATCACTTTCGTCTTATTGGACTAGTTTAATTGTAATGTAATTTTGAATCACTTGAATCTACTTTAAATCACATGAAGTCACATGACCAGTGTGACCAAAGCACTCAGTATTCGGTATAGGAAGGCACACTTACTGGAAGATTTGCAAGACGTTCATCATTAAAAGGATTGGCTCAGCACAAACAAATCCTTTAAGGCTGGGTACACATAGACTGTCTAATGGCACCATGGATAGGAAGACTGGATGCATTGTATCTGGAGTTAACAACCAAACTGAAGACAAGAGTGGTGCTGTTTTTAGAAGAAAGTGGCCATGTTTTTCTAAGCCTGGACAGCCCCTTTAAGGCAGATATTGCTCTGTGTAATAGAGCCAGCGATCAGTAGCCAAACAAATAAGCGTTCACTTGTCAGTCGATTGCTTTCTTCTGACCTGTCAAAAATAAATCTGCCATTGGCCGCACGATTATTGTGCTCTGTATAGGCTCAGGCTGTGTAATACAGTGTGGTTCTCCTTTCTGGCACATAGAGGTGGGTGATAAGTGGGAGATTGTATGATATCCTTATCCGCTCTAATCTGTAGTACTTTACCATGACCCAGTGCACTATGTGATTACAGGTAGCATCCTATAGAGAATTACAATGGTGAAATGCATATGACAGATTAAATTGTATTAACAACTAGCATTTGTCAGGCTGCTATATCCACCTGGTAAATATCCCTATTCTGAGCCTCCTACCATTACACTTTCATATATACTTTATGCGTATTTGGATACAGAATAAACATATGCTCTATGATTACAACGCCGGCTTTATTTCTACTCTGTGTTTATGTTGGATAATGAAATGAAGAGTAGAAGATGATCGTGTGGGTACAGACCACGAACACCCCCCGCGGGTCAGTCAATCTGGAGATTGTATTTATGCAGAAGTCCTGTAGGCCTCCGGTTGTAGAGGACACCGCATTAGTTCCCCTTTAAGCATTAATAATGGGTGATGACATTTCTAATTATTCTTGAATGAGGACATATGTGACATGAGAGACAGACTACTACACATAATAATGTAAGACTACACACTTTAATGTACTAATAGAGGATCAGTCACCTCTCCAGACTTGTCTGTTCTAGTAAATACTTGTCCTCTGTCATTTCATGTGGAAATCCATAAATAAACTAACTGGGGGTTACTATTCCCCATGTCTATAAGGTATGACCCTATAAAGTTGGGCATTGCCCAATCACGCTAGCAGTGTAAGGACAAATCCGAAAGGGGGACGGGGCCAGATCGCTTATTAACACACATTACAAAGTTATATAACTTTGTAATGTGTGTTAATGAAGCAGAAAAAGAAAAACGCTGCACTACCCCTTTAATAGAACCTCCTAATACTGCCCCATAAAGTAGATACCCCATACCCCCAGGTTCCAGGAGTCAAATGCAGAATGTTCAGGTCCGGACGGACAAGAACGGTTGGGTAAGTTTGGTCACCACTACTCACAAGCCTTCTAGGACTGTGCAGGAGAAGCAGGCCTCACATGTTTCCTGTATGGTGGACAGATGAAATACGATGATTCTCCCTGAGTGGGCGTAGGAAGCATTACCCTTTGTGTGTATAGGAGGTAAGGGTGGCAGCAGGACTCCCAGGCTCGCTCTCTCTCTGTGTTGGGAGGATGATGGACTCAGAGGCTTCCTCTCTATGGGTGTGTGTGGGGAGGATGATGGACTCACAGGCTCTCTCTCTCTGTGTGTGTGGGGAGGATGATTGACTCACAGGCTTTCTCTGTGTGTGTGTGTGTGTGTGGAGGATGATGGACTCACAGGCTCTCTTTGTGTGTGTGGAGAGGATGATGGACTCACAGGCTTCCTCTGTGTGTGTGTGTGTGTGTGTGTAGGATGATGGACTCACAGGCTCTCTCTCTCTCTGTGTGGAGAGGATGATGGACTCACAGGCTTTCTGTGTGTGTGTGTGTGTGTGTGTGGAGGATGATGGACTCACAGGCTCTCTCTCTCTGTGTGGAGAGGATGATGGACTCACAGGCTCTGTGTGTGTGTGTGGGGGGGGGGGGATGATGTACTCACAGTCTCTCTCTGTGTGTGTGTGGAGAGGATGATGGACTCACAGGCTCTGTGTGTGTGTGTGTGTGGGTGGGGGGGATGATGTACTCACAGTCTCTCTCTGTGTGTGTGTGGAGAGGATGATGGACTCACAGGCTTTCAGTGTGTGTGTGGAGAGGATGATGGACTCACAGGCTCTGTGTGTGTGTGTGTGGAGAGGATGATGGACTCACAGGCTCTGTGTGTGTGTGTGTGGGGAGGATGATGGACTCACAGTCTCTCTCTGTGTGTGTGTGGAGAGGATGATGGACTCACAGGCTTTCTCTGTGTGTGTGTGTGTGTGTGTGTGTGTGTGTGGGGAGGATGATGGACTCACAGGCTCTCTCTCTGTGTGTGGAGAGGATGATGGACTCACAGGCTTTCTCTGTGTGTGTGTGGGGGGGGAGGATGATGTACTCACAGTCTCTGTGTGTGTGTGTGTGTGTGTGTGTGTGTGTGTGTGTGTGTGTGTGGAGAGGATGATGGACTCACAGGCTTTCTGTGTGTGTGTGGAGAGGATGATGGACTCACAGGCTTTGTCTGTGTGTGTGTGTGTGTGTGTGTGTGTGTGTGTGTGTGTGGAGGATGATGGACTCACAGTCTCTCTCTGTGTGTGGAGAGGATGATGGACTCACAGGCTTTCTCTGTGTGTGTGTGTGTGTGTGTGTGTGGGGAGGATGATGGACCCACAGGCTCTCTCTCTCTCTCTCTGTGGGGAGGATGATGGACTCACAGTCTCTGTGTGTGTGTGTGTGTGTGTGTGTGTGTGTGGAGAGGATGATGGACTCACAGGCTTTCTCTGTGTGTGTGTGTGTGTGTGTGTGTGTGTGTGGGGAGGATGATGGACTCACAGGCTCTCTCTCTCTCTGTGTGTGTGGAGAGGATGATGGACTCACAGGCTTCCTCTCTGTGTGTGTGTGTGTGTGGGGAGGATGATGGACTCACAGGCTCTCTCTCTCTCTGTGTGTGGAGAGGATGATGGACTCACAGGCTCTCTGTGTGTGTGTGTGTGGGGGGGGGGAGGATGATGGACTCACAGTCTCTCTCTCTGTGTGTGTGGGGAGGATGATGGACTCACAGGCTTTCTGTGTGTGTGTGGAGAGGATGATGGACTCACAGGCTTTCTGTGTGTGTGTGGAGAGGATGATGGACTCACAGGCTCTGTGTGTGTGTGTGTGTGGAGGATGATGGACTCACAGTCTCTCTCTCTGTGTGTGTGGAGAGGATGATGGACTCACAGGCTTTCTGTGTGTGTGTGTGGGGGGGGGGGAGGATGATGGACTCACAGGCTCTCTCTCTCTCTGTGGAGAGGATGATGGACTCACAGGCTTTCTCTGTGTGTGTGTGTGTGTGTGTGTGTGTGTGTGTGGGGAGGATGATGGACCCACAGGCTCTCTCTGTGTGGGGAGGATGATGGACTCACAGTCTCTGTGTGTGTGTGTGTGTGTGTGTGTGTGTGTGTGTGGAGAGGATGATGGACTCACAGGCTTTCTCTGTGTGTGTGTGGGGAGGATGATGGACTCACAGGCTCTCTCTCTCTCTGTGTGGAGAGGATGATGGACTCACAGGCTCTCTCTGTGTGTGGAGAGGATGATGGACTCACAGGCTTTCTCTGTGTGTGTGTGTGGGGGGGGATGATGTACTCACAGTCTGTCTGTGTGTGTGTGTGGAGAGGATGATGGACTCACAGGCTTTCTGTGTGTGTGTGGAGAGGATGATGGACTCACAGGCTTTCTGTGTGTGTGTGTGTGTGTGTGGGGAGGATGATGGACTCACAGTCTCTCTCTCTGTGTGTGTGTGGAGAGGATGATGGACTCACAGGCTTTGTGTGTGTGTGTGTGTGTGTGTGTGTGTGTGTGTGTGTGTGTGTGTGTGTGGAGGATGATGGACCCACAGGCTCTCTCTCTCTGTGTGGGGAGGATGATGGACTCACAGGCTCTCTCTCTCTGTGTGGAGAGGATGATGGACTCACAGGCTTTCTGTGTGTGTGTGTGGAGGATGATGGACTCACAGGCTCTCTCTCTGTGTGGGGAGGATGATGGACCCACAGGCTCTCTCTCTCTCTGTGGGGAGGATGATAGACCCACAGGCTCTCTCTCTCTCTGTGGGGAGGATGATAGACTCACAGGCTTCCTCTCTGTGTTATGGGAGGATGATGGACTCACAGACTTCCTCTCTATGTGTGGGGAGGATGATAGACTCACAGGAGCTCTCTCTGTGTGTGGGGAGGATGATAGACTCACAGGCTTCCTCTCTATGTGGGGGAGGATGATGGACTCACAGGCTTCCTCTCTGAAAGTGCAGCTAGCAGGACTCACAGGCTTCTCTATGAGTGTGCAAGAGAAGCAGGACCTCTATGATAGGGCAGGGGAAGCTGGACTTGCAGGCTCTATAGGTACCCTGGCAGAAAATATATGACAGGAAGATACAAATTCAAATGATAGAAAACCAAATACTCTGATCTCTGCATTCCCCACTTTATCCAATGCACAGCAGTGTTCCAAGATCTCTGATGGCAAGTACTTACTCAGAAGCACACTCTCAGCTTTAGTCTCCCCCAGAATGGGCTCAAATATCCTCAGAAGAGGTTTCGCCAATTGTTGCTCCAAATAATATTGAGTGTCAATTGGGATGTTATTTTCAAGCACATATATAGGATCCTGGAAACAACACAGAAAACCAAATTAGCAGTACAACCCAACTCAACAACAAAGAAAGTGTAAGAATTAACATATACTACCGACCACTATGGATTAGCTTAAAGGGATTCTACAAAACAAGAGTCTGTGGAGTCTCTGTTGCGAGTCTCAAAACACGGGATAGCCAGATATCTCTAGCCTGTTGCCACGGGGTGCCTCCATGATGGGGAGAGCACCACACCACCCTGATAAATAGCCCCTTAAGTCCCACTCAGTTGCGAGTATTGGAACATAAATAGGGAAACAACAGGGTGGCCCCTTTTTGTCAACTTCTAACTCAAGGTGCGAGTATTGTGACATGACAAGGGCTTGCCAAGGCAGGCATCCATCCACCAAGTGATCCACTAAAAGGGATTCTGTCAACTGCAGTTCAGGTTCCAAATTGCTGACACTGTTAGATAACTGTTAGGTCAAGGAGACACTTGGCACCTTTCATAGGTCTGTCTTTCCTTCCAGAATGTAGACAAAAGTTGCTATTCTTTGGAGCAGTGTGTCAAATAGGCGTTCCAGTGCCCTAGAAGTGCTAAAGGCTTTAACACCGCCCCGCTTTTTTTTCTTCTTCATACAGTATTTGATGTAGAACAGTTTTATATATACTTGCAATGCTCCATCATGGTTCTTAAAGCGGCTCTGTACCCACAATCTGTCCCCCCCCCCCCCCCAAACCACTTGTACCTTCAGATAGCTGCTTTTAATCCAAGATCTGTCCTGGGGTCCGTTCGGCAGGTGATGCAGTTATTGTCCTAAAAACAACTCTTAATCCTCGGCGCTGTGTCTAACGGCCGGGGCTTACATTTGTATATGCATTAGGCTGGCACCACCTCTCCGTCCTTCCTCCCCACCCTCCTCATCATTAGGAATGATCCAGGAACATTTACTGCTGTTTGAGCTTTGCACAGGTGTATTAACGATCTAGCCCATGTTCATTATACACACAGCTGGGGAATAGGAAGCAATCTGCCTGGAGCATTCCTAATGAGGAGGAGGGTGGGGAGGAAGGACAGAGAGGGTTTGCCAGCCTAATGCATATACAAATGTAAGCCCCGGCCCTTAGACACAGCGCTGCAAGATTAAAAGTTGTTTTTATGACAATAACTGCATCCCCTGCTGAACGGACCCCAGGACAGATCTTTGATTAAAAGCAACTATCCGAAGGTACAAGTGGTTTGGGGGGTCAGATTGTGGGTACAGAGTCGCTTTAAACTTCCTGAATTTTAAACTTTTTGGCTTCTTATTGCCACCACTAGGGGGTGCAATTTGTATTCCCCGCAGACAAATTCCCAGCTAGTGATGGCAACAGGGAGACTTTGTGTGTGTGTGCGTGAAAGGGGGAGGAAGGCAGTGCTTTCTATTAAAGAAACAACGTCCTCTTGCCTTATATGTTTTTGTTTTCTTTTTCAGAATTTCTGCTTCTGGTTTCTTAGAAATAATAAAATTACAACACTTCCATAATTTCATAACTATTATAATAAATTGATAAAATTATAGAAAAGTAAACCCTAAGGTAAAAGCATTGCAGATTGTCACAAAGGAACAGCTATGGACGTGTTATGAACCGGTAAACATTCTTTTAGTGATTTGATGTTATACATGTAGGTCTTTCATGTAAAATTTAATATACAATGTAGTTTTGTTTATTCTTCAGATACAAAAAAGTTATGTATATCCATAGGGAACTTGTCACTGGGTCTCAATCCCGCTATAAATAATATGAACTAGCACAATAAGTTAAACTACTAGATACCACTGGACAATATGCAGTCTCTGTGTGTTATATGACAAAATCTTTGGATGAGGGAGGGTGGGTGGGCATGCCCCCGGAACCCTATACTTGTATACATGGTGTATAACAATGAAATACACAGGAGTCAGTACCTGTTAAGGAGTTTTTATTAGGTTGATATGTCTGAATTTTAGATATGTTGTAATTATACACCTTGTCGTTATTATGCGTTTCGTTTTGAGAGGACTGGCGGTTGTGTTACTGCACTACCTCCCCTTGTTCCAGAGTAAAGTACGCCTCATGTCAATGCTATTCTGTTGAAAACTACTATAACCACATTCCATAACTTTGTATGGGCCCTATTACAAGGCCTGATATTAAGGAACAGAAGCAGATGATCACTCCTGGTTTTCCGCTCGCTGTCTGAGCTATTACATGCAAAGACAGCAAGAGGGCGGGGTGGGGGTGCGGGGGTGCCATGGGGAGCCGCAGGAGGGGTTGCCCAGATGATCCTTAGATCGGGTGGCCCTCAGAAGAGAGCGGCAGTTCAAAGAGGCGGTTTCAAGTGTCAAAGGGCCATTTCTAAAGCTCTAAAGTGCTGAGGGTTGAAGCATCTCCTTATTCCCCCTCCTATACATGACCCTGCTTGACTGGGTGAGCTGGAAGCCAGGCCATGATCCCAAATCTTGTACATGTGCACAATTTGTATGAACAGTGCAGCAATGAGATCTGGAAACAGAGCTCAGCACTGGAATCTAAGCCCTGCTTGGCAATCAAGAATGATCAGGGATGGGATAGGGAGCAAGGAGGCATTTCAGCCCTATGCACTTCAGGGGCTAAGCAATGTCACTTTACCATTTAGAACCAGAGAATAAAAACATTTTTTCTACGTTCTGGAAGCACAGACAGATATATGAAAGGTACCATGTGACTCCTTTACCTAACAGGGTCAGGGTTAACTCACATTAAACAATCAGCTGGTTTTGCTATAGTGATGCTCATTTGGAAAACATTTTCTCCTAATAGAACAACAAGTGGCTAACAAGTATAACAATGTCCGGATGGATTCAGAAACCGGTATTGTAGCAAGAATCACAGTAATAAAAGGTTTCACCCAGATTAACAATTTACTGTTATAATGTAAGGCCACATAATACTCTGGGTCGAAAAGGAGAAAAAAAGTAGTCAACATTAGGGATCGGGAACTACTTAAAGGGGGTTTCTTCTTCTTAAACATTTATGACATATGTGCAGAATATACTATACATTGTCTGATAGGTTGTTGTTTTAGGGATATCAGGAAAAAGGGTTGTCCTGACATCTGCAAGGATAGATATTAGGGCAGAGATGGGAAACCATCGGCCCTGCAGCTGTTGCAAAACTACAATTCCCATTATGCCTGGAAGCCAAACATAAAGCTTTGGCTGTCCAGGCATGATGGGAATTGTAGTTTTGCAACAGCTGTAGGGCCGATGGTTCCCCCATTCCTGTATTAGGGGCATCTGGGTAAAGAGTGGTGGAGGCACTGAGGTCTATGAGAGTTAGGGAGCCAAAGGCATTATCACAGCTACCCAGAATGCACTTCCTGTATATGACATCTGTACTGAATAAATGGAGATGGTAGGTACAGTAAGTTGTTGCTATGGCCGTACTCGCTTCATTCACGGAATATACATCACTTGTAAACCTAAATTTGTATATTTTCCCTGTGCTATTACTGTTGCAATAGGGGGCAATGTACTGCAAAACTTTAACTCCCAGCATGCCATGACAGATAAAGGATCCGGGGCAGGGGGCTGGGGCGGAGACGACATTTCCAAAGAAATACTGTATGACGTAAGGAAATGGAAGCACCTACTTTCCCAACTGTTGACATAGGACAGGTGCACTATATATTCAGCTTTCAGGGGGAATTTCGGTCCCTTTATATGGCACAGTCTCAGAAGCATCATTGTTTCGGAAGAACTTATCTCAAAAGCAACGGGAACTGACAAAAGTTTATAAGATTGGATTTTACCGTTGAATGCCCTTTGTTGTGGTGTTGGTATTAAAGAAAATCTGTCATTTAGTACATGGGATACATAATGAATACTCAATTCACTCCAAAACAGTCCCTCTATAATAAGACAATTGGGGAAACAGGGCACACAATAGGGCTTGTGCCTCTCAATGACTAAGCTCAGTTAATAGAGAGATTGCAGAAGTTGGAAGCCAGACAACAACCTCTGGTCCCTGGTGACAGGGAACCACTTTCTCTGCCAGGCCAACCTCTGTAGAAAAATACTCAAAAAGCAGAAGTGCAACCTGTTTGTAAAACCACTCTCTCCTAAGGTGCACCTGAGCCCTGGAAGGTGTGTCCCCGCCAACCCTTTCACTCACAAGCTAAAGACAAAAAGCCTGTGCAAAGGTAGACCAGATCCTGATAGATAGCACATAGGATGCTGGACTTTATATACATGGGCTTCTGAGGCTTAAAGGGACAATGACGCTTCAGTATACACTTCATATTGATTGCTAATAATAGGCAGCTCTGGGGGAAGCCACATGCAAATAACCCAGAGCATCTGGAGAGTGGCAGATATCATGGTAGAAATGGGAGCGGAGATACTTTGTTCGTCTTTGCTTACTGATATACCTCTGTTTTTAAATCAAATCAACTAACATCAGAAAGTTATACAGATGTGAGAATTACTTCTATTTAAAAATCTCAAGTCTTCCAGTACTTATGAGCAGCTGTATGCCCTGCAGGAAGTGGTGTATTCTCTCCAGTCTGACACAGTGCTCTCTGCTGCCACCTCTGTCCGTGTCAGGAACTGTCCAGAGCAGTAGCAAATCCCCATAAGTATCTTGTGCTCTGGACAGTTCCTGACATGAACAGAGGTGGCAGCAGAGAGCAGTGTGTCAGACTGGAAAGAATACACCACTTCCTGCAGGACATACAGCAGCTACTAGAAGACTGGAAATTTTTAAATAGAAGTAATTCCCAAATCTGTAAAACTTTCTGGCACCATTTGTTCTGATTTTCTTTCCTCCAAAGTACCCCTTTATGTGTTATGCCTACATCAAAACACAAGCTTAAAGGGGTTATCCCGGCTTAAAAAAACATGGCAGCTTCCTTCCAAATACACCACCACACCTATGTACAGGTTACGTGTTGTACTGCACCTCAGTTCCACAAAAGTGAATGGGGTTGAGCTGCAATACCACATACAACCTGTAAATATCAGCCATGTCTTTTTAATTCTTCACCATGGGTCTTAAAATTTTTATCAATAAAATTGTACATTCATGGAAAAGGAACCACTTAATATAGACCTTAAAGGGGTATTCCAGTGATTTTTTTTTTTTCTTTGAAATCAACTGGTGTAAGAAAGTGATACAGATTTGTAATTTCTATTTCTCAAAACTTTCAGTACGTATCAGCTGCTGCATGTCCTGCAGAAAGTGCTCTATTGTTTCAGTCTGACACTGTGCACTCTGTTGCCACCTCTGTTGTCCATGTCAGGAACTGTCCAGAGCAGGAGAGGTTTTGTATGAGGATTTGCTACTGATCTGGACAGTTCCTGACATGGACAGAGGTGGCAGCAGAGAGCACAGTGTACAACACACCACTTCCTTCAGGTCACACAGCAGCTGATAAGTACTGGAAATTAAAAATCTGCATAAAAGTTCTTACACCAGTTGACTTGAAAGAAAAACATTATCACTTTTTAAGTAGTATTGTCAATTCAAAAAAACTTAGCATGTTGTCAAAATTTTAGACCACATAAGGTCTTAGATCCCCTGCGTTTGTGAGTTATAGTCTATGGAGTGCATCAGATCGATTAGGTGGTTGGACAGGAAGTGAGGTGTGGCAGGTCTCAGGACTCAGACCCAATGTACAAACCCAAGGGCTCCTTGTAAATGCACTTGGGTGGCAAACAGCTTATTTACTGCAAAGGGATTGTCAGAGACTCCACTAATAGATGAATAGAACAGTGGACACAAAAGCACCTTATGGCTCCATTCACAATAGACCTTCAGGTACCCCTTTTCTTGAAAGTGCTACATTCCAGCGGACAGTTCCAGAGCAATCACACATTTATAAATGCTATTAATCACCCAATTCCTTTTAAAGGAGAAATCTCGTGAAATTTTTTATTAAAGTATTGTATTGTCCCCCAAATGTTATACAAATCCCTAATATACACTTATTACGGGAAATGCACATAAAGTGTTTTTTTCCCTGCACTTACTACTGCATCAAGGCTTCACTTCCTGGATAAAATGGTGATGTCACGACTCGATTCCCAGAGCTGTGCGGGCTGTGGCTGCAGGAGAGGATGATGGCAGAGGGACACAGGGCACTGGAGGGACACTGAGCATCCCCCTGCCATCATCCTCTCCAGCAGCCACAGCCCACACAGCTCTGGGAGTCGAGTCGTGACATCACCATTTTATCCAGGAAATGAAGCCTTGATGCAGTAGTAAGCGCAGGGAAAAAAAGCACTTTATAAGCATTTCCCGTAATAAGTGTATATTGGTAAGTTGTATAACTTTTGGGGAGTAATACAATACTTTAATAAAAAATTTCGCCAGACTTCTCCTTTAAGACGGTAACACATGTTAGAGAAGAGTCAGCTAAATCCACTTATTTCAGCAGGACTACCAAATGTTTACAGAGGCCTCAAAAGGGTAAAAGTGGGGGGAGGGTTGGTGTTAGGCATGCTGGATTTCCACTGCTTGAGCCTTTCACCTTGGAGATAAGATGCTTCCAGAGCAATCTAGCATTAGCTTTTCCTGGTCAGGATACATGTACACTCAGCTGAAAGGAGCATGCTTACACACAGAGGAATTGGGAAATGAGCTAACAACAACTATCTTATGTAAATTGCCTGCCAAGGAGTTTATTCAGAATTTTTTTTTAACTCTCTACAGTTAATTACGAGTGGCTGAAGTTGGATGCAGCCCTAGGGAGATATGGAAAACATGTTTTCCAGGCAGTCTTAGGACTGCGTCCAACTTCTTCGGCCACCGGTAATCAAATGCTGAGAGTTTGGGTTCAGACAGACCAGAGAGTGCTTGAGGTTCGCTCATTGATGAAGGCTGCATAAAATGGGAAAAATCGGCAAACATTTGTTCAAAGTAAGAAACCTAAAACCTTTAAAAATAAGGTCTGACAAAACAAAGCCACGGTAAGGGCCAGTTCACACTGAGGAAACACGGCGTAATTCAGCGGCGAATCCTGCCGTGCTCAGTGTCCTGCTTTGAGCGAATGGGAGAGCACACGCTCATCCGCTTCCTCTTCTCTCCTCTCAAAGAATGAATATGTTAGTTCTTTGAGCGGAGAGGAGAGGGAGCGGACGAGCGCACGCCCTCTCCATTCACTTACAGCAGCACACTGAGCACAGTGTGAACTGGCTCTAATAGGGAACTGCGGGTGATATCAGTAGCCGAATGATGATGATGGAATAGACAGCTATCTAATAATAGCTTTTGTTTTATAATTTCCTTTATTCATCTCTTACCTCAGATTTCATATACGCAGCCACTCCCTTGGCGGCCCCAATGATCACATAGGGGACTCGGTCTCCTAAGTTAGGGGCGCTGCCTGGATCTCTCTTTCGCATTCTGTGCAAACAAAACCAGACAGTGTGGTCAGAGGAATAAGTCACATGAAACAACTAGCAGACACATGCCACGTGTAAACTGTATACAACCTCAGAAAGAAATCATGTAGGGCAAGTCTTAAAGGGGAAATCCATTTGCAAATGTAAAATCCATATCGAAAACTGAAGCAACACTGCAAAAGTTAAATCTTGTGTGTACAGCTCCTATGGGTCCCGAAGGGCCATATTACAATCAGCTGCCGGCTGCACATCCCCAATTTCTTGCCAGCCTATCAATGTTATTAAGGATCAGACTACACAGGGTTCATTTGTAGTCTGTTACCATGGAGAAACATAGATCTGCACAGCACAGGAGCTATGGACACACACATAAGAGCTTTTTTTTTTTTTTTTTACAAAGACCATATATATTTAGTTAGCATGCTGGAACAATAAAAAATGGTCATGAAGAGTATGATTAAAGGGGTATTCCGCTCAAACATAACTTTTGATACGTTGCGGCCCATGGTGAGACTAACAATTCCTTCCAAACTTATCTATTCAGTCTCGTTTCCCCAGTTCCTAGCTGCTGTTGAAGCAGCATAAAGTGTGCTTTTCCGAGTTGCTGCTGCTTTCTGAAGACACAAAAATCTGCATGTGAGCCTCTCTGTCTGTCTCCCTCTCCTCCCCCCTCCCTTCTGAGACAGCTGATGTAAACTAGTCGCTGACTAGCATTATCTGCAACATTGTAGCTTCTTTGTAATGCTTCCCGGTATTACAAAGAAGCTACAAAGTTTCAGATAAAGCCAGTCAGGAACTTGTTTACATCAGGCGTCTCAGAAGAGAGGGGGAGCCAGAGAGAAAGGCTCACCCCCAGATTTTTGTGTTTTCAGTAGAAATCAGCAGCCCAGAACTGGGGGACGGAGACAAAATAGATAATAAAAAGTATGTAATGAAGTGTTTGTCTCGCCAAGGGTAGCAACATATCAAAAGTTATGTTTGATTGGAATACCCAATCAATACCTGGCCCGAAGGTGAAATATACACGGGAACATGTGGATACTTTACTGTAGAACCTGTCACAAAATGAAAAAGTAATCGTCCGCCATATTAAACAGTGACAAGCCCCTGAAAATCATTTGAGTCAAAACACAGCTGGCCCAGTGCGGCAGGGGTTTTAGCAAGTTATGTCTTGTAAACCTGGTAGATGACATTAGTGGTGGAGCATATATGTGAAACCATGACGTCGGTATTCGAGACACTGGGCACTGTATTAGCTGCTCAGTCTTATGCTGGCACAGTTAGCCTTCTGCATATGGATTCCCAAGGGAACCCATTAACGGCAGGCAACGGAGCGCAAAGCATCATAACGCGATGGTCTCCACCCACACAGACACATCGGAGGTGGGCGGGAAAGGAAAGGTGCTCAAGGTACTTGCCGTACCACAAGGGAGGGGGCTGAGACACCTGGTCAGCCCCGGCTGAGGACTCTGCTCAGCAATCTGTAAACCATAGAAAATGAACAGGAAGAGCAAGCAATTTCCTTCATGTCTTGGGGGAGCCACCGTTTAACTGCAGGAGCTGCTATAACCTTAGTAAAATCTGTACTGTGTACACCATATAGTTCACATGCACAAAAAAAAATGTTATTTAACTAGTAGACAAACTAAAGAAGGATAAGGATGTAAACCCGAACGAGGACAGAAACAGAGATTATAACCTCTGTACCGCACTACGGAACAGGTCAGTGCTATATAAAAGGAAATTAGAATACAATATACACAGCAATTAGCAGACTATATGTGTAGGAATACACAAACTTTTATAACTGACCATTCAATGTCATTCAGATTTGTACTAAGTTTGTGCTCAGTATTTGAGATGTCCATATGTATTCCCAATATGATCTAGAAAACATGATGCACAATGCTCCCCAGCCAATAGACATCGGGATACAGTAAAATATCAATACAGCGATTAACAGTTCACCTAACAGAACGGGGTTCCTATGAAGGTAACGCAAGACCAGGAACTAACGCAACTGAGTGAGTCTGTGAGTCGGCACATGCACCTCGCGCAATGTTACAGACAAGTAATAAAGTAATAAAATGAAAGAAATGGAAAAGCAACAATAAACACAAGACAATATTGTATCCAAAAGGGGATAATATACAATGTTAGGTTATAGATAGTTATAGATCGATTACTCCAGGCAGGGAGAAGCCACTGGGGACCCCCCATTGACTTGATGGCTCAGGAAGCATGAAAGATTACAGGTTCCCTATAAAGGCCGCAATACACTTTCAATAACCGAAAAAGGCCGCCAGTTATCTCTCCCGCCCACCACCCCGGAACGTTTGGCCCCGCTGAGTGTTACTGTGTTATCTTTAGGGACGGTAGGGGTAGGCGACAATGAGCGCTCTCACTGCGGCTTATCTCTCTTTGAACAAAGGGGTCCCCTATCATCACCAACATGGGGTTCTAGATTACCCCATACACGCTATACCAACTGCCGAATCCGTTATGAGCGGCGGGTTCAGTGGACATTAAAGGGAATAGGTTTCTTTTTTTTTTTAATGATAAAATAAGCGCTTTATTTAATTTTTATTTTATTTTTACATGTGGTATCACTGCTATAGAACAATGTGATATCTGCACAGGGGGCTGCCATGTCCTATATCGTCCGTGTATTTTGACATTTCACGATACAGACGCTAAACGGATTTCTAACTTTCTTTATCTGATGCTCTGGTGCTCCAAATTCCCTGTATTGACTAATAGATGAATAATAGTATTCTGGGGGCCTGTCACTGCCACTAGGCGGGAGATTGGAGCTTAAAGGGGTCATCCAGGATTAGAAAAAGCATGACTACTTCCTTCCAGAAACAACTGTCCTCAGTTTGGGTTTTGCAGCTCAGTTCCATTAAAGTCAATGGCGCCAAAATGTAATACCGCACACAACCTGAGGGCAGGGGTGGTGCTGTTTTTGTAAGAAAGTAGCTGTGCTTTTTCTAAACTTGGATAACCCCTTTAATACTTGTCATCCTACAATGTTGCCTATGCAGAGGACTATATCAATTAAAAAAAGGGGGGGGGGGGAGCAACTGCATAAAGCATACAGTATCTTAAAAACTAATACAATGCAAAGAGATTTTATGTATATTATGCTTAATATCATCTATTTAACAGAACAAAAACATTCCTGCAGGATAACTGAGAAGGTTTGATGTATAATAAAACAATACGCTCCAAATAAGTAAAATGCAAAGTTGTGTGACATTTTCTGTATGTTTCATTGTGTGCCGTTTCTGACTGTACTGCAGGTGAGATGATCAGGACACAAAGTCTCCCCCAGCTCTCAGACACCAGGATGGCGATATCAACTACAGCTACTTTCACGCTCTGCGGTCACCAGAACTTTACTCAAGGGAAATATTGTGTAGCTGCTGCTCAAGTGGACAGAAAAGTTTTATCTGTTTTCGATTCATAGTCAGGGACTGATGAAGCCAGACAAGTACGGTGGTCAGCTATTTCCATCAGCCTCATAGGGTCTAAACGGTGCTGCACTGAGCATGCTCGACCACCACACCATTCAAAGGCTTTCTCACTGCAGCTGTGTAATAAAGACGGATGGAGGACTCGGGGCCCCCAGTCCAGTCACTGGTCAGGGTCTCAATCGCCACCTATCAGGTGTAGAGATGATAAACACAATGTGGGAAAGCCACATCATCTAAAGGTTTTGTGTTTTTTTTTAAATAGATATTTAACATTTTAAAAAGGTAAAATATCACCTGAAATGCCTCCTGTTACTTTCCAATCTCTGCAAAAGCAGTTCCCATAATAGGTTTTCCTTAAGAGAACCCTTTAAAAAGCAGTAAAGGCAGTGTACAATGAAGCTTCCTGCCCTGAATCAGGGGACATACCTCTTATTTTGGTCTGTCACTCCACCGCTGAGATATAAACATGAGAAGATTTATGCAAATTAGGAGATGAAGTCAACAGAGTGTCACCTGGGCTGCAAAAGTGCGTTGCTGGGCTTTTGCAGCCTAAGGAACACTCCATGGGCTTAAAGCGAATCTGTACCGGCATGTAGCCATCCCTAAACCACCGGTACCGCTTTGTAGAGGTCCTCACACCGTGTCCTGTTCGGGGGGTCAGCCTCTCTCACTGTGCTGGTACTTTTTCTACTGCGACGCGGGGAGTCAATCTCGCGTGGCCTAGAGCATTCTTGCCCTAGGTTTGCAGTGCTAGTAGAGATTAGCTTTAATCTCCTAATTTGCATAAATCTTCTAAAGCTTATATCTCAGTGCTGGAGAAACAGATTTAAATAAGAGTTATATATCTTGAGTCAGAGTAAGAAGCCCTATTGTAAACTGGCTTTTCTTTAGTCATTAAAAATGCTGACAGGTCCACTTTAAATGTAACCTGTCAGCAACTTTTCCAAAGTGCCGCTGCTGGCAGTGTGATGTGGTTGATTTAATAGGTACCTATAATTTGCACAGCAGGATACAGTTTAAATTACAATTACAATGCAAGTCTATGGGGCTTCCGACAATTCTGTATACAACTTACTTTCTAGTGGACTACAGGCCTGCTGGGAGTTTAAAACTGTATGCTGTTGTGTGACCCAAATGAGACACACATACTATACACAAGTATAAAAGGGTATTAAAGTGGACCTGAGTAATATATTTTTAGATTATAACCTGTGTTTGCTGCTTGTGCTGTATGTAAATGTATCTGGAGTCATTGGGACGTTAATCAGCAGCTCTAGATGTCAACTCTCTGCAGTCACCTATCCAACAGCTGTAAGCACGCCTCCTGGCTGATGACTGACAGCCCTCTCTGTCTCAGTCTTATAGTGGGGGGTTATTTGTCTATCCATCTAAGTGCAATTGCTTTTCTGGCAAGGAACAAGGTTCCCTAAGAAAGATTATCATGGCCCATAGTGTCCTTACTTCTTTGCTTCGTCTTTCATTCCAGAGATGAAGGCGTTTTACCATTCGGTTACCTATCTGTACATTTTAATGAATCGTTAGATGGACGGGAACTTTACTGCAAAAAATGGGGTAATGGGGTGCGAGAAAGCGTGAACCTGGTGCCCATCTGATAATTCAGTGAAAAACATAAGCAGTCTTTGATATAGTAAAAAACTCTTTATCTCAGCAATAAAAGGGGGATGGTAGCAAGAAAGTTAACATATCAATGGAATCAGGGCACTCAAGGCTAACCGGCAATGTAAGTATTGTTTCGTTTTTGAAACATAACTTAGGCCCATTATTCCTATTGTGACAAAGTAAAGAAAACTTTAGTTAAAAAAAAAAAGTTTGACCACCCTTCAGCTGTTGTACATGGCATCATTTAGGCTTAAAAGGCTTTTCCCATCATACAAAGTGATGTCATACAGTTTAGCTAGGATAGGTCTTGCTTTGTCATCAGGGGATCAGTCAGTCAGAATAAGATCAGATGTTAGCTATGCAGGGAATGGTGCCATTCACTTGAATGAGGCTGTGCTGCTAATTCTCTACACAGTGGGAAGCTGGGAGCTAAACCAGCAATACAACCCCTTCGTTCTCAGGTTTCAGCAGATTCTAGTAATCAGTGATTGTGTGAGATAGGAATAACCCTTTACACAAGACGCAGACATCTCTTAAAAAGGTGATTTAAAACGTCTCTTTCCCATAGGGGATATATTGAGGTAGTCTATAATAGTCTGGGCCCTGATATAAATTTGCTATCAAGGTGATCAATGTCTATCGCCATCTGATGGTCAGTCTATCATGAAATATTTCAGGAGATGAATGAATGATCTGCACATACTGCAGATAATAGTGAGATCATTGACTGGAAGTGATGGCAGCTCCTCCTCACAAGACGACAGGAGGTTTTCTAATTACTTGTCTCACAGAGTAAAAAAAAATAAAACCTGCTGAGCTCACAAATGACAGGAGACTGATATTGGGCAATGTGTGGCCGGCATCTAGAGGGTCACAGGAAGTCGGTGTCTTTTTTTCCACACTCTCCTCCCCCACCTCCTCCTTCCACACTAGGCACCAGACACAGCTGCTCAGGGTGGGACAAGCTATTTCTGCGTTTCCCCTCAGTCACGGATCAGCGCGCGCAGGCAGTGTTACAAGCAGGCTGAACATTATAAATTTTTTATTTTTTTGAAGGGGGGGGGGGTGGTAGAGTAATGGAAGAATACAGCTCCTCAATGACAATGGAAACTTCAGTTACTGTAAATATATTGATATATGGCAGAATTTACAATATCTGGTGCTGCACTACACCCATGCATCCACTGCAACAGGCTGCATGCCTCCATGGTATATACCTGCATCACTTCCAGCAGACAATTCCCCTCTCTACCAGAATGATATTGTAAGATCCCGGTGCCATCTCTTACCTCTCCGCCAGCTCCACGTGAGCCTGTTTTCCTGCATACTCATCTGCAGTACGGGTCAGCTCTTTGGTGATAACCAGCTGTGAGATGTCTATTCGATTACAAAGTAAATCAGAGATCACATCCTTGGCGTGTTCTACAGCTCCCATTGGGTCCCTACAAGTTAAAGGGAAAAAAAAGTTAAATGGGTTATTCCATGCTTACAAAAACATGGTTACTCTCTTCCAGAAATCGCACCTCTGTTGTCCTCAGTTTGGGTGTGATACTACAGCTCAGTTCCATTGAAGTGGATGGAGCTGAATTGTAATACCTAAGGGTACTATTATACGGGCCGATGAAGGCCTGATAATAAATTTAAACGAGCGCCGATCTGCTCGTTTACAGGGCCTATTACACGGCGCGATAATCGTTTAACAAGGGCGGCAGGGACATTGTTACCGATATCCTTGCAGCCTTTGTTTAAATTTTATACATTACCTGTCCAGGCTGCAGGGCTCCTCTTGTTCTGTGCTTCTCCCTGGGTCCACGCGCTCCAGCTTCAGCTGACAGGCCGCTGCAGTCCTGGCAAGTGATTGGCTGAGCGGCATGTCAGCTGAGACAGGCCGCTCTGAAGCCGGAGTGCCGGAGCTCTGAAGCCCAGGGAGAAGCCCTGCAGCCTGGATAGGTAATGTATAAAGTTTAAAACAAAGGCTTCTTTGCATACCGTCAGCGCCGGCCACACACCATTATTACACCTAGCGATGCGCGGTCGGCGCCCGACAATTATAGGTCAGAACCTATATCAACGATCAGCCGATGACAACGATCATTGGCTGATCATTGTCTTTATTACACGGAACGATAATCGGCCAGATAGGGCCGATTCGGCCGATTATCGTTCCGTGTAATAGTACCCTAACACAACCTGAAAGCAGTAATGGCACTGTTTTTTGCAAGAAAGTAGCTGTTTTTTTCTCTAACACCTTTAAAGAGCTAGTATACCAGAGAAAACCAAAGATATTTCAATCTTTATTATTAAAACATTCCAGACATAAAAAACATGATTATAAAGGTGTAAATAGTATGACCTTATCATCCACCCCAACATACGTTTCACATAGTAGATGCTTCCTCAGAGGAAGTGAGCGACACATTAGTGATGCGGTCTGGGTAGCAATCTGTTTACATCTTATTGTTGACATGGGTCGGATAATGGGCTTAGTGCAATAGGTTATACCTGTTTTGTTACATATATACTTCCCATATGTATGGCTTTAGACTAGCATTTACTTGATGGTCATACTATTTACACCTTGTTTTTTTATGTCTGGAAGGTTTTAACAATAAAAATTGGAATATTTGTGGTGATTGGTGTCCATATTTACTCTGGTATGTATGTTATTGGTGGGTTTCCTAATTGAGACTGTGATTGTACGTGCATTGGTATTGAAAATTTATAGGATACGTATCAATTTTGTTAAAATGGAGCTATAGTGTATAACAGAATTGTAATGGAGTCTACGGAACTTCCGGCAATTATGTCTATTGGAAGTTCCATAGATCCCATTACAAGTCCATCTACTGCTACATCACAGTGAAAGCGGAGATAAAGGGGCAGAGAGCGCACTGCAAAGTGCTTCTGCCTCCTCCTTTTAGCAATTAGCGGTGGTCTCCGTACCCGGACCCCACCTATATAAACCTATGACATGTCATAAGGACAAGTTTGTTTATATGATAGTTACGCTTTAAATGTGTTTTTTTTTAAGGAAGGTACATGCAAACATACATAAAGAATATGTATATTGCTCCAATACAGGTAAAATAAAAATTAAGTAACTTTGCAAATGGTTTTTACACATAACCGGGGTAGGCTTATGAAACATGGTGTAAAGTGAAACTGGCTCAGTTGCCCCTAGCAACCAACCAGATTCCACCTTTCATTTTCCATAGACTGTGAGGAATGAAAGGTGGAATCTGATTGGTTGCTAGGGGCAACTGAGCCAGTTTCACTTTACACCATGTTTGATAAATCTTCCCCACCGTGTTTTGTCTCCAGCTGCACCTTAGACCTATGTGTAACCATGGTAACAGACTACAAACCCTCTGTAGACTGATCTTGCAGTCATAAGTCCTTCTTCCCATTTATGCCAAAAGAAAAAAAGAGGGCACAGGGAGTAACATGAGAAGGACTGCATAAGAGATAAATAAATTCATTGTGCAAAGTTTCCTCACTCTTTTTATTTCCGATGCAATGGAGGAATAATAAAGAGGAATTGCAAAAGTGCACACTTTGGCCACTTTATCATCATGTATTGCTACGTACAGCAATCTTGCAAAAATCAGAGGGTGTGGATACATGATAACAGGCAGGAAATATAAGGATTACTTTAAGTGTGCCTTGTAAATTTTTTTTATAATCAGGCTAAAAATACAGGACTAGCCAGATATCCCTCCGGGAAGGACCCAGCCAAGGGGCAGCTCCTGTTAGGAAACCACCAAAACCACCATATTAAGTGGCCCTATAAGTCAATGTAATGACAAGGGATAAACCAAGGCTAGGTAACCATCCACATACAGCTGTTTTGGGGTGTTGCCCCTCATCAGTGTGGAGAAGGATTCTGGCTAGGTGGGAGCAATGCCTAGTAGAGCCATAAGAGAAACAGATTGCTGAACTCAGGGAGACCAGCCAAACGACAACACTGCCGGCTGCTAGTGAATGCGTTCAATGCAGTGAAGTCCTAGGTGCATTGCCCCCTGGGAAACATGAATATGCAAAAGAAGAGCCCATGGAGCCTCATTGAAGAGTCTCAAAATACAGGACTAGCCAGATATCCCTCTGGGAAGGACCTGCTGTATGTGGATGGATACCTAGCCTTGGTTTATCCCTTGTCAATACATTGACTTATAGGGCCACTTAATATGGTGGTTTTGGTGGTTTCCTAACAGGAGCTGCCCCTTGGCCGGGTCCTTCCCGGAGGGATATCTGGCTAGTCCTGTGTTTTGAGACTCTTCAGTGAGGCTTCACGGGCTCTTCTTTTGCATATTCATGTTTCCCAGGGGGAATTGAGCGCTTTCACTAGCAGGCGGCAGTGTTGTCGTTTGGCTGGTCTCCCTGATTTCAGCAATCTGTTTCTCTTATATCAGGCTAAAAAACAGCTGTAAATCCCATCATGAAGAGTCATAAAAGGAAATGTTAATTTCAAGGTAATTTAAAGATAGTATAGTATAGATTGTATAGGGTAAATCTCTGTCCCTTGTATCTACAGAGCAGGGTGCTGGCTGGCTAGTAAAGAAAGGATTATGGGATGGGCTCTAATATGCAGAGCAGCTCTCCATCAGAAAGAAGTGGGCTTGCTCCTGATGTCACCTAGTGGAAGAAGCATGCAAGTCTTCCTTCTGGAGGAGATTCTGGCTTGGTAAATATCTCCTGTCATGTCTCAAAGCACTTTAAAGAGGAATTATCAGGAGGTTAGACAAATCTAACCTTTTGATAGCTC
Source organism: Dendropsophus ebraccatus (assembly GCF_027789765.1). Lineage (NCBI taxonomy): Eukaryota > Metazoa > Chordata > Amphibia > Anura > Hylidae > Dendropsophus > Dendropsophus ebraccatus. Next base: position 68,235,939 of record NC_091465.1, read on the forward strand.
CCTATAGTGCCGAGAACGTTGAGAAGGAAGGTATTGTGTTACCTTCCTCCTCGGTGCCGCTCCTGCGCTGTTAGTTGGGGTAAACTCTGCTCCAGAGCACCCTTAGGAGCACTGCTGCCTCATCCAGCCCGCCCCCTCCACTGATTATCATTATCACAGTGGAGCACTGCATGGCCTATAAGAGTCCACACACCTTCCCCATTATTTTATAGTAATACTTTCTAACATAAAACAAAGATTGGTTTACAGGATTGATCAGAGGGGACATACCTATATTTCAGCCATTAATCTACCTATTTCTAGTATGTAAGTCTGACACCAGATATTGCTACAGCTGTCCATACACGAACAGTAAATCAATAGACAATACAATGTGTATTAGTCTATGGATCAAAAAAGGGAATTGAACACTCTCGATCCTTGGAGAGATATCGCTGTCATAAGTGTCTGGCACAGGCTTATTGCCCCCTTTCCATTAAGACTATAAATGACTATTAAGATTATCATGACCAACTGTCAGTGCTCGTTTATGGGAGGTTGTGGGAGAATTTCTGACAGTTCGCCAATAACTAAAGCCCCTATTACACAGGGAGATCAGTGGGAGAAAGCGAGCGTCGACCTGTCGGATCAGTCCTCACTAGCTCCTTGTTCCCCGCTCACTGCCAGTGCTATTAAACACGCCGACAGCAAGCGGGTAAGTGCGGGATCTTTAGATTTATGATCCATGGGGGTCTAACTTCTGGCACTCACCAATCCTGAATCAAAGAGGTGACCATGACCAAAGTAATCTATACAAATCAGCTCTCCTGACCACCTTGCCGTGCAGGGAGGTACTTCCAGCTCTATTCACTTCAATGGCACCCTGCAAATCACTGCATAGGGGGTGGCCAGGGTTCATCTATACTGCAGCCTGTTTAATCTTAGGACCTCTGCGACCCCAGAGACTGGAACCCCAACAATAAAAGTGATAGCATATACTAGTAATTCCCTATTCAATTGGATGAGAATAACCCTTTAACTCTATAGACAAGATGGTTTGTCCTCTACTCTAAAATGCAGAATAAATGACAGTGATGACAGTAGGTACTCGTATAGCTGATCATCGCTACAGACTGCCAATAATTTTCATACCCTTCCTAACTAACATTTTATTACATGGCATTGTAACTTGTTACTACCTAACTAAAGCATATGAAACCATATATTAATATACTTGTGAGAACACACAGAAATAGGTACAGCTATACAGTGTGTACATATACTGTATATAGGAACGCATGCATGTTTACCTGTCAATCAGGATCTTCTGCAGACATGTGTTGATCAGATTGGCCACTAGGGGGCAGTTGTCTCGCCTTACAGTTTCTATGCCCTTGCAGTCCATCTTGTCATGAGTGTTTGGGCTGGATGAAAAGTAAAGACCGGCGTATCTCTTTTTGTTGATCAGCAGGTATGGAAAATAAACCTATAATACAGATTAATGCTACTTTTCACTACAACGAATACTACAAAGTTCTGGTTAAAGTACAAAGCAGATATATACAAAAGCATTGGAGCATATTTATTTCCGATATTTTATGAGATGCCACTGACATTTAACGTTTTTGGGCTCACGTTGCTTGAATGATTACTAGAAGTTCAAGCAACCTCCCTCCATGTGATCCCTAACATCCCTTAAATCCCTTCATCTACCAAAAATGACACATTACTCCAGAAAAAAAAGGT